>NW_028258320.1:42031439-42334469 GCF_053883595.1 Heterocephalus glaber | reverse complement strand
ACCACTGAGCTAAATCCCAGGCCCACCTCCATCAATTTTGAAAGATGGTTTTGCAGGGTACATCAATCTGGCTTGGAGGCTGTTTTCCTTTAGGGTTTGAAATACATCACTCCAAGCTCTTCTTGCCTTGAGGGTTTGCATTGAGAAGTCTGCTGTGATTCTGATGGGCTTTCCTTTGTATGTGATTTGTTTCTTTTCTCTAACTGCTTGTAGAACTTTGTTCTTCTGTTGGATTTCTGGAATCCTAACTATTACATGCCTATTTGTAGATTTTTTTTTTTGATCAAGGCTAGCTGGAGTCCTATATGCCTCACTTATCTGTATGTCAAGTTCTTTTCCCCTCCTTGGGAAGTTTTCTGCCATCACTTCTGTGAAGAGTTTTTATGTCATATGCACTCTCTCCTGTTTCTTCATTGACTCCAGTCAGTCTTATGTTATTGTTCTTTGCATTGTCTAGCAGCTGCTGGACTGATTTCTCGTGTTCCTTTACAATTTTAAAGCAATTTCTCTTTTCTTGGTCACTAATTGCAATCTTTTCTTCTATATCTGAATTTCTGTCCTCACATTGGTACATTCTGCTGCACAGAGTTTCAGTGGAGTTTTTAATCTCCTGGAAATCTGTTTGCATCTGTTTTATGGATTCCATTTGTTTCCTATGTTGGGATTCCATCACATTCCTCAGATCCTCAATTTTTTTAATCTGTGTCCTCTCTAGATTTATTAATCATGTCTTGCACCATGAGCACAATCTTTGCTGTTATCTGAGTAATTATTTCTGATTTCATTTTTCCCAGATCCTCTTTTGTTGCCAGTTCAGAGAGTCCAGGTGGTTGAGTATCAGATTGTTCCATCTCATTTCCCTTTGGAGTTGCTGTAGGTGATCCAGAAGTCTGTTTTTGAGGCTTGTTTACATGTCTTCTCATTTCCGGGGGCGGGGGGGGGTGCTTCTGGCGCCTGCTTGGCTCACCTTCTCTGCCCTAGGAGCTTGGGATGGCGGTGGGGGAGCTTCCTTCCAGGTGCTGGGACCAGCTCAGCTTCTCTGCCCTAGGGGATTGTAATGGCGGTCGGGGAGCTTCCTTCCCTATTTTTTGTTTTAATTTTATTTTATTGGTACATTTTAGGTATGCAATATAATGACATTCATCATTGGAAATTTGCACCTTTACATAATCTCTCTTGGTTCTTATTTTTCCCCATTCCCCTGCCCTCCCTTCAATCCCTCCATCCCTCCCTATTTACAAAGACTTTGTTTCCATTTTCTCATTTTCTTATATTAATTCCATTCTGTTCTTTCC
Source organism: Heterocephalus glaber (assembly GCF_053883595.1). Classification (NCBI taxonomy): domain Eukaryota; kingdom Metazoa; phylum Chordata; class Mammalia; order Rodentia; family Bathyergidae; genus Heterocephalus; species Heterocephalus glaber. The sequence goes on along the minus strand of NW_028258320.1, from coordinate 42,333,174 downwards.
TTTCCCCTACCTCTCCCACTTCCCCTTCCCCTTTGCCCCTTTTCTTCCTATTTCACATTATCTATTATATCTTTTAGACCTTATTTACACTTTCAGTTTCTCACACTAGAGAAACTATTCAGTATTTACACATGTGTGTCCTGTTTATTTCTCTTAAGAGTATTGCCTCAATGTGCATCCATTTAGCTATAAATATCTCTAATTTCTCATTTTTTTATGGCTGAGTAGTACTCCATTTTATTTTTTTAAAAACGCCACCATTTTCTTGATCCGGTCTCCAGCTGATGGGCAATTGGACTGTTTCCAAGTTTTAGCTATTACAAATTGTGCTGCTATGAACATGGGTGCACATATATTATTGTGGTATGATTCTTTCAATTCTTTGGGGAAAATACCCAGCAGTGGAATAGCGGGGTCAAATGGGACTTCCAGTCCTAGTTCTTTGAGGTATCTCCATTCTGATTTCCACAGTGCTTGCACCAGTCTACACTCCCACCAGCAGTGGAGCAGGGTTCCTCTTTCCCCACAGCCCCACCAGCATTTGTTATTGGTTGATTTCATGATAGCAGCCATTCTTTCTGGAGTGAGGTGGAATCTCAGCGTTGTTTTCATTTGCATCTCTGGAGTGACCACTGATGTTGAACATTTTTTCATGTATTTATTTGCTATTTCTACTTCTTTGTTTGAGAAATGTCTGTTCATTTCAGATGCCCATTTTTGGATTGGGTCTTTAAATTTGGGAGGTCTAATTTTTAAAAATTCTTTATAGATTTGAGATAGTAGATCTTTGTCTGAGGAATAGCAGGTGAAAATTTTTTGCCACATTGTGGGTTGTCTCTTCACACTGCTGGTGGTTTCTCTTGCTGTGAAGGAGCTTTTTAATAAAAAGAGATCCCGCTTGTTGACTGCTTGTGCTAGTTCACGGGCAACTGAGGTTTTGTTCATAAAATCTTTTCCTACACCGATGTCTTTAAGAGTTCTACCTAACCTCCATTCCAACTAGTTCAGAGTTTCTATTTTATTTATTTATATTTTTTGGTACCGGGGATCAAACTCGGGTCCTTGTGCTTGCGCAGCAGGCGTTGAAACCACTGAGCTAAATCCCCGGCTCTATTTTAATATTTAGATCTTTAATCCATTTTGATTTTAGTTTAGTGCATGGAGAGAGATATAGGTCCAGTTTTAATCTTTGGCAAGTTGAAAGCCAATTTTTCCAGCACCATTTATTAAAGAGGCTGTCTTTCCTCCAGTGAGGGTGTTTGGCTCCTTTGTTGAAGATGAGATGGCTGAGTGTGGCTGGAGTTGTTTCTGCATTTTGTAATCTGTTCCACTGGTCCTCAGGTCTGTTTCTTTGCCAGTACCATGATGTTTTTATCACAGTAGCTTTGTAGTAGAGTTTCAAGTTGGGGATTGTAATTCCCCCTGGCATGTCTCTGTTGCCTAGAATTGCTTTTGCTATTCTGGGTCTCTTCTTGTTCCAAATGAATTTTTGGATTGTTTTCTCAAAGTCCATGAAGTATGCTGCTGGGATTTCAATTGGGATTGCATTAAATCTATATAGCAGTTTTGGAAGTATGGCCATTTTCACTATGTTGATCCTTCATACCCAGGAGCAGAGGATGTCTTTCCATTTTCTGATATCATCCTCAGTCTGTCTTTTCAGAATGTTACAGTTCTCAGAGAAGAGGTCTTTGATTTCTTTCGTTAGGTTGATTCCTAAGTATTTCAGTTTTTTGGATGCTATTGTGAGAGGAATTGTTTGCCCTATTTCTGTCTCAGTGAGTCTGTTGTTCGTGTAGAGGAAAGCTATTGATTTTTGTGTGTTGACCTTGTATCCAGCTACTTGACTGAATTTGGTTATTAAGTCTAGAAGACTTTTGGTGGAGTTCTTGGGGTCTTCTATATAGAATATCATGTCATCTGCAAATAATGACAATTTGACTTCTTCATCTCCTATCTTTATTCTTTTTATTTCTTTCACTTGTCTAATGGCCATGGCTAATGTTTCCAAAACTATATTGAACAGAAGTGGTGATAGTGGACATCCTTGTCTTGTTCCTGATTTTAGTGTGAAGGATTTCAGCTTTTGACCATTTAGTATGATATTGGCTGTTGGTTTTTCATAGCTGGCTTTTATCAGATTGAGGTAGAGACTGTCTATTACAATTTTTTGTTGGTTTTTTTTATCATAAATGTGTGTTGGATTTTGTCAAATGCTTTTTCTGCATCAATTGAGGTGATCATATGGTTTTTGTCCTTGGCTCTATTGATATAGTGTATTACATTTATTGATTTGCATATGTTGAACCATCCCTGCATCCCTGGGATTCATCCCAGTTGGTCAGGGTGTATGATCTTCTTGATGATCTTCTGCATTCTATTTGCCATTATCTTATTAAGGATTTTTGCATCTATGTTCATTAGTAAGATTGGCCTATAGTTCTCTTTTTCAGTTGGGTCTTTCTCTGCTTTGGGGATCAAGGTGATGCTTGCTTCCAGGAATGAATTTAGGAGTATTGCTTCCCTTTCAATTTCATTGAAGAGTTTAAAGAGTAGTGGCAGTAGATCCTCTCTAAATGTCTTGTAAAATTCAGCAGTGAAGCCATCAGGACCTGGGCTTTTCTTAGTTGGTAAGTTTTTAATTATGTTTTCAATTTCATTGATTGATATTGGATTGTTAAGAATTTTTAGATCTTCTTCGTTCAACTTTGGTAACTCATATGTATCTAGGAATCTGTTCATTTCTTCTGTGTTTTCCATCTTATTGGCATATAGATTCTGGAAGTAGGTATTGATGATCCTCTGGATTTCTGCTGTGTCCAGTTGTAATTTAAAAGTTGCAATTTCAACTTTTTCCTTCCTAATTGCATAGATTTGGGCCTTTTCTTTCCTTTTTCTGATACGGCTGGCTAAGGGTTTGTTAATTTTGTTGATTCTTTCAAAGAATCAACTCTTGGCTTCATTGATTTTTTTGTATCGTTCTCTTAGTCTCTATTGCATTGATTTCTCCTCTGATCTTTGTAATTTCCTCCCTTGTATGAGCTCTGGGGTGGTCCTGGTCTTCTTTTTCTAGAAGCTTGAGGTGCAGCATCAGGTTGTTTAATTGGGCTCATTCTGTTTTCCTAATATGCATATTCACTGCTATAAATTTCCCTCGTAAGACTGCTTTTATTGTGTCCCATAGATTCCGATATGTTGTATTGTCATTGTCATTTAATTGAAGGAACTGTCTGATTTCTTCTTTAATTTCCTCTGTGACCCCTTGGTTATTCAGAAGTGTGTTGTTCAATTTCCACGTGTTTATGAAATTTTTTGAGTTTCTTTTGCTATGGATCTCCAATTTCATCGCACTATGGTCTGATAATATACAGGGGATAAATTCAGTTCCTTTGCACTTACTTAAACATGTTCTATGAGCGAGTATGTGGTCTATTTTGGAGAAAGTTCCATGTGTAGCTGAAAAGAGTATATATTCTGATTTTGTGGGGTGGAAGACTCTGTAAACATCTGTTAAGTTCATTTGTTCAAGAGTTCAATTGAGTTCTAGTATTTCATTATTTATTTTTTGTCTAGTTGACCTATGTATTTGTGACAGTGGGGTGTTGAGGTCCCCCACTACAATTGTATTAGTGCATATATGACTTTTCATGTCCATTAGTATTTGTTTTATATAGTTGGGTGCATTAGTGTTTGGTGCATAGATATTTATGATTGTCATCTCTTCCTCTTGGATTCTTCCCTTTACAAGGATGTAGTGCCCTTCTTCATCTCTCTTTATCAGTGTGGGTTTGAAATCTACTTGATCTGCAAAGAGGATAGCTACTCCTGCTTTTTTTCGAGTTCCCGTCACATGGAGTATTGTTTTCCACCCTTTAACTTTCAGTCTATGAGTTTCCTTTTGAATTAAGTGTGTTTCTTGTGTGCAGCATATTGTTGGATCTTGATTCTTGACCTATGCTGCCAGTCTATTTCTTTTGATTGGTGAATGGAGACCATTAATATTGATGGTTATAACTGATATGTATTGACTTATCCTTGTTATGACTTTTTTTTTGTTAGATTCTCCCCCTTTCCATTTAATTTCTTATTGCTCCTGACAGATTCACTCTGCTGGGTTTCCTGGGGTTATGATCCTCACTGTCTTTTCCTAGGATATTGTCTAAAATTTTTTTGAGTGCTGGCTTGGTATTCATGAAGTTCCTAAAGTGCTCTTTATCATGAAAGTATCTTATTTCACCATCAATTTTGAAAGATAGTTTTGCAGGGTACATCAATCTGGGTTGGAGGCTGTTTTCCTTTAGGGCTTGGAATACATCACTCCAAGATCTTCTTGCCATGACGGTTTGTGTTGAGAAGTCTGCTGTGATTCTGATGAGCTTTCCTTTGTATGTGATATGTTTCTTTTCTCTAACTGCTTGTAGAACTTTGTTCTTCTGTCGAGTTTCTGGAATCTTAACAATTATATGCCTATATGTAGATTTTTTTTGATCAAGGCTAGTTGGAGTCCTATATGCCTTGCTTACCTGTATGTCAAGTTCTTTTGCCCTCCTTGGGAAGTTTTCTGCCATCACTTCTGTGAAGAGTTTTTTTTATGTCATCTGCACTCTCTCCTGTTTCTTCATTGACTCCAATCAGTCTTATGTAATTCTTCTTTGCATTGTCTAGCAGCTGCTGGATTGATTTCTCATGTTCCCTTACAATTTTGAAGCAATTTTTCTTTTCCTGGTCACTAATTGCAATCTTATCTTCTATATCTGAAATTCTGTCCTCACCTTGGCTCATTCTGCTGTGTAGACTTTCAATGGAGTTTTTAATCTCCTGGAAATCTGTTTGCATCTGTTTTATGGATTCCATTTGTTTCCTATGTTGGGATTCCATCATGTTCCTGAGCTCCTCTCTAGATTTATTAATCATGTCTTGCACTATGAGCACAGTCTCTGTTGTTATCTGAGAAATTATTTCTGATTTCATTTTTTCCAGATCCTCTTTTGTTGCCAATTCAGGGAGTCCAGATGGTTGAGTATCAGAGTGCTGCTGTAGGTGATCTGGAAGTCTGGTTTTGAGACTTGTTTAAGTGTCTTCTCATTTCTGCAGGGCAGGGGGGAAATGTGTGCAGGGTGGGGTGGGTAGGGTGTGTGTGTGCTGCTGACGCTCCATGCTGCTCACCTCCTCTGCGTTGGGAGTGGTGGTAAGGTGGCCCAGAAGCCTCACCTGCGTTGGGAGAGGTGGTACAGTGGCCTGAAAGCCTCCTCTGCACTGGGAGTGGTCTGTCTTATTTCTTCTTACCTAAACAGTCCAATTTCCATTTCTCAGTGGAATTTTCTCTTATCATTTATCATTTATCTCTTGTGAGTATAGCTTAATCCAAGTTATAAGTGATACATTCCTTTTTTAAAAATAATAAGGGGAGGTCCAGGGATTTAGCTCAGTGTTTTCACCACCTGCTGCGCAAGCACAAGGACCCAAGTTTGATCCCTGGTACCAAAAAAAATAATAATAATAATAAAGGGAAAATGCCCTATGTAATCAGAGTTTCTGTAAACTCTGGAAATTTCACAATTATGAAATTTCACAATTATGGATAAGATTTAGAATATACAAAATAGTATGATGAAATTTACAAATTTATCAAAAATAATACAGGTCAATTCCAACTTGAAGAAATGACACTGTTGTTATACCTTCATACAGTTTGCTACATTGGCCTAACCTTTGAGTTACCTGCCTGCTTTTTTGGAAAGAAACTGACAATACCTGAAGAGTCTGAGTGGCTTAGTTTAGATCTGGAACTCCCCCCACCCCGCAAAAAGCCCGTGTGTAAAGGGCTTGGTCTCTAGCTTGGTGCTACTGCACTGGGAGTCAGTAGAAATTTTAAGAGACAGGGCCAAACAAGACGTTTGAGGTCATGGAAGGCATGCTTTCATAGGGAATGCAGGGACCTGGTCGCTTCCTCTTGTACTCTCTTTTGTTTCCAGGCATAGAGTTAACAGTGTTGCTCTGCCACATACTCCTAGTACAGTTAGAAACAATGGAGCTGAGTGAGTCATCCTTTCCCTCCATTTAACTCTGAACAGCACCCATTGGTTATTCCTGTTTCCATTATACTAAGAGAGGTAGAAAATAAATGACATAAGCCTAGGAGATTGCCGATGTCCTAGACAAGAGCACAGGTGCCATGGTGAGAAGCACCTAAAGCAGAGGTGTTGGCCTTTAAATTTTGAAAGCCTGAGTTATCAGCCTCTGCTTTTTCTGTTGCTGTTGCTACTTTTGACCTGTGCTGAGCTTTTCTGTTGCCGTGGTGCCTTTCTTGGGCTATGTTATACCTTTGTTGTCATGGACTGGCCCTGATCAAAACTCCCCATGATCTTCAATAAATGTTATCTTCTTACTACTGGGTGTACACTTGGGAATTCTTTCCTCGTACACAAGAGCCTAGATTATTGTTGGCCCTGAGGCGCCACTACAGACCTAACACAACAGGCACAATAGACTGAAACCTCCCAAAACTGTGAGCCAAAATAACCCTTTTGTCTTATAAGTTGATTTATGTCAGGTATTTGTCAGTGATGGAAACCTGACTAACACACTGGGTCCATAAGTCCTCCTGAGAGAAGAGACTCTGTATTTGTTGTGACTTTCAGAGGGTGAGCTTTATTTATTTATTTTTTTTGGTACTGGAGATCAAACTCAGGACCTTGTGCTTGCAAGGCAGATGGCGGCACCACTGAACTAAATCCCCAGCCCTGTTGTGACTTTCAGTAGCAAAATCCACATACACCTTGAAGCAGACTAGGCACAGAAAGAAAATTCAGACTCAAATGACTAAATCGGTGTATATCATGTACCTCATGCTCCTTCTCAGACTCCTCACAGGTATGTCAAAAACATGTACAACTAAATAATGAGCATGGATTAACCCCTCACCTACCCGACTGAAAAGATGAAACAATATACAGATATGCTCCTTATCTTACTATAGGGTTAGGTCCTGATAAACCCATAATAAGTTAAAAGTATTGGACATCACAAATGCATTTAATACATCAAACCTGTCAAATATCCTAGCTTAGTAACACAGTACACTATAAAATATTGATTGTTTCCCCTCCTGATCCTTTCCCGATTTTCTACTGGATTCTTTGTCTTTTTATTCATTTATAGAAGTTCTTAAATATTCTGAATATCAATCACTCATCATTTAATGCATCCATCTTTCTGCAAAAGAAATACCAACCTGAAGTTCACTTTTGTCATTGCCTGCATGGTTTTCTGTATGCCTATATATGTATGTATATGTACATATTTATATATGTATGTGTGTATGTATATGTATGTATGTATTATGAAGTATACAGGAGGATTTCACAGCTTATATGCAAATACCACACTATTTTATATAAGGGGCTTAACCATCCACAAATTTTGATATCTGTGGAGATTCTGGGACAAATCATCCATAGATACTAAGTAACAACTGTACTTTAAATCATCTTAGATCATTTATAATACTTAATATAATGAAATGCCATGTAAATTATTGTTGTACTGTATTGTTTAGGGAATGACAAGAAAAAAGTCTGCATATGTCCAATACAGATTCAATTTTTAAAAAATATTTTCAGTCTGCATTTGTTTGAACTCATGAATATGGAAGGATAACCATATTTATTAGCCACTACCTACATTAAATAACAGTTGATAGGTGCATAGACTAACCCCCTGCAGGAATGTAACCTGCATTCCTAGGTTGGGGTTTTTGTAAGTTTTGTCATTACTATATCCTGAGTATACAGAATAACATTTGGTATACATTAGGTACTCATTAAATATTTGTTGAATGAATCAGTAAATCTTTAACCCCTGCTGAATTTCTATGGTAGGTAAATTTCCTTCCTATTTGAGCCTTCCTATTTCTGTAAATATGTTGAAATCTGTTCAGTTCCTGAGGCTCACATGAGGAAATTATTAAATAAGTTTATTATTAAATAAAGGGAAGAACGCCAGCTGACTTTAGTCTTCTGAAGAGAAGTGGTAACACACAGAAAATTACACATATGACTATACAGTTGAGGGTGATTCAAACAGACATAAGTGAGATTTAGTCATTTTGAATTGCCAAATCTCCTTAAGACATATAATAATGACCAGGCACTGTGCTAAACACATTACAAATATGATCTCAAGACAAGTGTTCTTAACCCCTATTTTACAAATGAGGAAACTGAAACTCAGAGAAAATAATATATCCAAGATCAATCACCCAGAAAGTAGGTAGTAGAGCCAGAATTTAAACTCACATCTTTCCAACTCCTAGAAAAATGCTCTGCAGCACTTTGCCACAATGTCCTATCTGAAAGGCAAAGCCCCTGACTAAGATGGACCTGAACAGATGGGCCAGGGGGTTCCAAATCAACCAAATCTAACCATGGAGTCATCTTGATCCCTGTGTCAGAGATGGCTCAGGCTCATTTCTCAGACCACCATCTATAGGCAACCAACATCACTGGAATCAGGGTCTCACCAGGAAGGAGGCAGACCTTCCTCAATGACCATGTACTCCTTATTTTAAATACAACCCCCGTGAACATTTTCTAGCCAGATAATATAGTAGGTCAAAGAGCTCAGTAATATTCTATTTGAAAGCATGCAAGCCAGAACTATTTAATGTTTTTTAAAAAGTTTTTTGTCATAGACAATTGCAAACATATTCAAAAGGAGAGAGAAAAGTACATCTATTCTTCACTTTATGGGTTTAATTTATTCCTGAAACTGCTTCCTGTAGTGAACAAGGAAAACAAGTTTAGGTACATTTTATCTGTTTTCTAGAGTTACCATAATGAAGCACCACACACTGGGTAGATTAAACAACAGAAATGTATTTTCTCACATTTCTGGAGCCTGAAGTTCCAAACTCGAGGTGTTAGAAGGGTTGATTTCTTCTGAGACCTCCCTCCTGGGCTTATAGATGACCCCTCTCCTCCTGTCTTCACATGATTTTCCTTTGTACATAATTCTATCTAAACTTCCTCTTATAAGGACACCGGTTACATTGACTCTAATTAACTTTTTAAAATTTAATCACCTTTTAAAGAGATCTTATCTTCAAATACAGTCACATTCTGTGATACTGCAAATTGGAACATAAATAAGCATCACTCATACAGAAAATAGAACACAATCAAAAGTTCATTGTACCCACTCAAAGAGGAAGAAGAAAAGTCCTGATGGGAGTGGTGAGGGAAGAAGGGGAAAAGAGTTGTTCTTTAACAGATGCAATCTTCTTTTTGCATTTTCTAAACTAAGTTGTTAAACTCTGGGTTCATCTTACAATCAAACTATGCTTATAAATAAAGTTATGGCATAGAAAATTACCTCTGGAGTGAAAAAGAAAAAGAAAGAAAGAAACTAAACATAAAAAGAACACACCCAAGAAATAGTCTTTCTTGATATGCATGCAAAGCAAAATGGTTTGGTTCATCTGAATAGGGCAAGTAATTCAAATTAGCTCCATGTGGTATTTTCTAACTAGAAAGTATTGTTGAATAAATTGATGAATATGTCTTTGCCTGAAACTATAATGTGAAAATACTACTTCTTGTAGTATATTTATTTAGACTGTGTTGGGTAAAAACTCATTATACAAAAAGAAAGTTATTGCCCAAAACATAGCATGAGTTTTCAAGAGCCATTTAGGTAAAAAGTAATTAACTGAGCCATTGTCCTGAAGTCTGCACAATGAGCCCTCATGCTTCAATTCACCCAGCTGCAGTTAGCAATTCACGACCAACCTTCTCCTGTCTCACCAAACTTCTCACCTCATCAAGTCTCCCCCACACTCCAGTATTTGAGTCAAGTCTAGATACACTGCACCTGTAAATCAGAATTGTTTTTAGAAAGGACAAACTTGTAAAGTTTTAATAGATGACATACAAACTATAGTAGACTGAAATTCTGCAAGTATTCCCCATTGTAGTATAAATCTCTTCATAAAAGAATCTTTCTATGCTAGTTCAACTCTGTCACTATAAAATTTTAGTGAATTATGTAAACCATACTTTTTCAAACTATTTTTGCAAAGACTGTACTATTTGCTGTGTGTGGTATCTGTTCCTTTAGCTGTGTTCAGCTAGTATTTTTTATTAATTTTTTATTCATTCAGTTTATTCATACATTTTAGGTATACATTATGATTACATTCATCATTGGGAATTTGTACCTGTACATGATGTATCTTGGTTCTTGTTTTTTCCCCTTTCCCTTTCCCTTCCTTCCACCCCTCCACTCTTCCCTATTTACAAAAACTTTGAGGGCCAGGGATTTAGCTCAGTGGTGCTATGTCTGCCTTGCAAGCCCAAGGTCCTGAATTTGATCCCTAGTACAGGAAAAAAAATTTTTTGAAAAACTTCGTTGGTGTTTTTTTCCTTCTTTTCTCATATTTTTTCTTTCCCTTCTTTCCTTTCTCCCACCCCCCTCCCTATTTCCCCTTCCCCTGTGGACCTTTCCTTCCTATTTGACATTATCTATTATACCTTTTGGTCCTCACACTTTCAGTTTCTCACACCAGAGAAACTACTCAGTATTTACCCATGTGTCCTATTTATTTCACTTAAGAGTATGGCCTCAATGTGCATCCATTTAGCTATAAATGTCTCTAGTTTCTCATTCTTTATGACTGAGTAGTACTCCATTTTATATTTTTAAAAACCACACATATCTTCTTTATCCAGTCACCAGTTGATGGGCATTTGGACTGCTTCTAAGATTTAGCTATTACAAACTGTGCCACTATAAACATGGGTATGCATATATCCCGATGATATGATGCTTTTAATTCTTTTGGGAAGATACCCAGCAGGAGAATAGCTGGGGCAAACGGGACCTCTAATTCTAGTTTTTTTAGGAATCTCCATACTGATTTCCACAGTGGTTGCACCAGTCTACACTCCCACCAGCAGTGAAGAAGGGTTCCTTTTTCTCCCAGAGCCCCACCAGTATTCATTACTGGTTGATTTCTTGATAGCACCCATTCTTTCTGGAGTGAGGTGGAATCTCAGTGTTGTTTTCATTTGCATCCCTCAAATGACCATTTTTTCATGTGTTTATTTGTTGTTTCTACTTCTTTGGGAAAGAAATGTCTGTTTATTTCAGATACCAATTTTTGGATTGGATCTTTAAATTTGGGGGGCTTGATTTTTTTAAGTTCTTTGTATATTCTTGATAGTAGACCTTTGTCTGAGGAGAAACAACTCCTTTCATAATAGCATCCAATAAAATGAAATACCTATGAATCAATCTAACGAAGGAAGTAAAAGACCTCTACATTGAAAACTACAATACTCTGAAAAAATAGATCAAAGAGGATATCAGAAAATGGAAAGACATCTCTTGCTCCTGGGTAGGAGAACCAATATAGTGAAAATGGCCATAGTTCCAAAACTGCTATGTAGATTCAATGCAATCCCAATTGAAATTCCAACAGCATATTTCACAGAACTAGAGAAAACAATCCACAAATTCATTTGGAACAAGAAGAGACCTAGAATAGCAAAAGCAATTCTAGGTAACAGAGACAAGGCAGGGGGTATCACAGTCCCCAACTTGAAACTATACTACAAATCTACTGTGATAAAAAAACATCATCGTACTGGCAAAGAAACAGACCTGAGGATCAATGGAACAGATTAGAAGATGCAGAGACAACTCCAGACGTACTCAGCCACTTCATCTTTGACAAAGGAGCCAAACACCCTCACTGGAGGAAAGATAGCCTCTTTAATAAATGGTGCTGGAAAAATTGGGCTTCAACTTGCCAAAGATTAAAACTAGACCCATATCTCTCACCATGCAGTAAATTAAAATAGAAATGGATCAAAGATCTAAATATTAAAAAAGAAACACTAAACCTGCTAGAAGATAGGTTAGGTAGAACTCTTGAAGACATAGGCATAGGAAAAGACTTTATGAACAAAACATCAGTCTAAGTGCTAAAAAAGAACAAACATAAATTCGACACCTTTCCCACTCTTTGCAGACTGGCTGTGTTGAGGCACTCCTTTAACACCTAGCCAGGATTCTTATAACTCTACCATAACCTTCATGTAGTCCTTATACTAAGTTTAGAGATCACAGATGGGTGACTGGCACAGGGTCTTCTCCAGATTTTTCTAAGCACTTGCCCTTCTTAGCATTTGTGTGGCTTTCTAAATTCCCCAGGATACTTAGGCTTTTTGAATGGCTCAATTTCCTGGAGAAAGTCTCTCTCCAGCTTTTCTTTAAGGAATCTATGCTGTCTCAACTGTAATATTTTCTTCCAGAAGACTGCAGTGTGTTTGCTTTGCTTTTACTTTATAATGTTAAATAAATGCCTACTGCTTTTGTGCCCTGAATAAGGTTCTAAATGAGGTAAAACAGAGACAAATACCTTCATGCAGCCTCCAGACAAATTTGAGTAGATGAACACAGTAATTATGGAATAAAGTCTGCTCTGCTCTGACCAGGTCCAGGCCTAAGGTCTCATATTGGGAACATAAGCTGTGATCTTTCAAACTGCCATCCCACCATGATAAGTAAAAATGCCACAGGGATTTCCTATCATTTTAAAGTTATCTTTCTCTTTATGTAACAATCATTTGGTTTGCTCTAAATTTTTTACTGTTTTCCAGAGTTCTAACAAATTTGGTTTTCATTGTTTCTGATTTTTAAAAAATGTTTCTTGGAGGGAAGGCTATTTGAAGCTGCCTAAATTACAATTTTGATGCTGTCATCCTTCTGTAAGCTTTTTAACTTTGAAATAATTTCAGATTTCTTTAATAGTTGGAAAAAGTGTACAAAGCATCCTCTATATGTTCCTGCAGCTTCACAAATGTTAACACTTTTGTGACCCCAAAACAAGGAACTTAGTATTGATACAGTACTATTAGAAAATTTGCCAACCTAGTCACATGTTTCCAAATATTTCACTAATTATTTTCCAGGCATCTGGATGGAATTCAGCATCACATCTTTTAGTTTTCATGTGCCTTAGTTTACCCCAGGCTGGGAAAGTCTTTTTTTTTTTTTTTTTTGTCTTTCATGGCCTTGATATTTTTAAAGGGTACCATCATCATTTATAGAATCTTTCTAAAAGATTTTTTTCATGATTAAATTCAAGTACACATTTAAAAAATAATAGCACAAAAAGAATGTTGTGCCTTTTTCATTGCATTATCAGAATGTATAATGTTGATGGAGCGAAGGCTGTTTAGAGACTTCCCACCAGGCTTTCCATAATGCTACCATCTTAAATACCCATGAGATTTTTGTTCAAACTAAGAGATTAATATTGGTGCAATAATTTTAACTGAACTACAGACTTTAGGGGATTAGTCAGGGCTTTCTAGAGAAGCATAGCATCCTATTCATAGAGAGAAAGGCGGGGGGTTGATTTACATTCTAATAACTGGCTCAAATGCTTATGAAGCTTAAGGAGTCTCAAGATCTGTAGTTGGCAAAACGGAGACCCAGGAGAGCCAGTGATGGCATTCCCCTTCCCATGTGAGAATAAGTCTGCAGGAAGGAAAGACCAATGTTCCAGCTCTAAGACAGTCAGGCAGAGAGAATAAATTCTCTTCATTCAGCCATTTGTTTTGGTCAGGCCTTCAACATATTGGATAAGGCCCAGGCACATTGGGGAAGATGGTCTGCTGTACTAGTCTATTAATTCATGTTAATCTCACCCAGAAACACCTTCATAGACACACTCAGAATAATGTTTAACCAAATATCTGAGTAACCCTTGGCCCAGTCAAGTGGAAACACAAAATTAACCATCACACTTGGATTACCACTCTATCTGTGGATGTGCTTTTGCTGTTCCAGGACACAAACCAGTATGCCATATTGTTTTTAGAGGTTGCTCCTTTTTTTATGTGAATACTTCCCCACTAACCCACAGCACAGAGAGTCCCATCTTTGTCCTCTCCACATTAGAACCTCACTATACTCACAATATGGTTACCAATGGCTACCAAGTTTCACTTCTCATATGCTCCCACCACAGGAGAGGAACTGTTCATATATCCTGTGGTTCAAATTCAAAAATCCTAGAGAAAGATTTTGATAGATTTGACTTGTTAGTTTCCCCTAAATCAATCAGACCCTCAGCTGACAGAGAAGAATCACAATACATGGCTACTGGGTTCCCTTGCTTGTGAAGTAGAGCTGTTTGTGCAGAAGGAGAAACCATGGTTAACCGGGAAGTAACCCCAGTTTATGCCTATCCTACTAGAGACCATCTAGACCACTTACCTCGTTTCAAAGGTGAGGAAACTGAAGTCCAAAAGTAAGTTTCCAAAGGCCTGGAATTAGTCTTTAGTAAAAGGGAGTCAAAATCCAAGCTTACTTATTATCTATCAATCCTGGGCACTTCCCTCTATGGCTCTAACAATACCATGATTTTGGTTTTAATCCCAAGAATAAAATAATCTGAAATGAGGTAAAAGCAACAAATAAATATATGAAAAAATGTTCAACATCACTGGTCATTCTAAAGATGCGGATGAAAACAACACTGAGATTCTACCTCACCCCGGAAAGAATGGCTGCTATAGAGAAATCAACCAATAACAAATGGTGGCGAGGGTGTTGGGAGAAAGGAACCCTTCTCCATTGCTGGTGGGAGTGCAGACTGGTACAACCACTGTGGAAATCAGTATGGAGATACCTCAAAGAACTAGGACTAGAGGTCCCATTTGATCCAGCTATTCCCCTGGTGGGTATCTTCCCCAAAGAACTAAAAGAATCATAACACAGCAATATATGTGCACCCACGTTTATAGCTGCACAGTTTGTAATAGCTAAATCTTGGAAACAGCCCAAGTGCCCATCACTATTGGAAACTGGATAAAGAAGATGTGGTTTTTTTTAATGTAAAATGGAGTCTTACTCAGCCATAAAGAATGAGAAACTAGAGATGTTTATAGCTAAATGGATCCATATTGAGGCCATACTCTTAAGTGAAATAAATAAGACACACATGTGTAAGTGCTGAATAGTTTCTCTAGTGTAAGAAACTGAAGTGTAAATAAGGATTAAAATGATTAAAATGAATAATTGATAATTTGAAATAGAAAAGGTCCAAAGGTGTGGGGGTGGTGGGAGGGAAAGGGGAAAGAAAAGAAGGGAAAGGAAAAATTATGAGAATAGAAAAAAAATGGAAAAGTCTATGTAAGTAGGGAAGGGTGGAGGGGGTGAAGGGTGCACAGGTAATTGGGAAAAAATAAGAACCAAGATATATCACTTACAATTACAAGCACCCAATGATAAATGTAAACATATTGTATACCTAAAATGTACCAATAAAAGAATTTAAGAAAAAAAAAATCAAGATTTATCTAGCGCTCATGGATGCATAAATTTCTAAGTGTATTCAAGCTAATGCTAGAGAATTGGAAGCCTTTCCTGTTTATTTCTCCTGTATTGAGGTGTCAAGAAAATCCATACTCAGATTAGGGTGAAAACTATTTTACTTAGCAAAGAACTGAGGGAGGAGAAGAAAAAGGATATTTACTTATAAGTTTATTAAATAACATAGACTATAATCATATAATTAAATACTCTATATCTATTAAAGAGAATAAAGAGATCTGTATCTATTAAAGAAAGTTTCATATATAGTACTAAGTAAAAAAACTAAACAAGAGGCTGTGAATTGTGTAAACCTATTTATTTGAGAGACAGTGGGAATAGCAACTCTGATCACATTGTCATTGGTATTCATTGATGGTGAGTGGGATTACAGATTTGTTTTCATTATACTTTTCTGTAAAGTTTAAATTTTTATTAATGAGCAAGAACTTCAAAAACATTATCACTGTTATGATTTATATCTCGATAGCCCCCAAAACCTCATGTGCTCATAGGTGGAGCTTTTGGGAGGCGGATGATCATGGGTGTGTGATACTCATCCCTGAGTTAGTCCACTGATGGATTTATAGCTGGGTGTGATTTTGGGAGGTGAAGCCTGGTGGGAAGACATGGGTCACTGGCAGATACATCCCACTGGTGATATTAAATCAAGAAGGTGCATGGCCTGGAATGGGTATATATCCCTCCTCCCTTGATACCTCTTTGCCATGCCATGGGCTCCTCTCCTACTATGCCCTCTGTCATGCCATTCTGCCTTGCAGCCAGCCGACTATGGACTTAAATCTCTTCAAATTATGAGCCAACTAAATCTTTGGCTTGCTGGGTATTGTACCTCAACAACCAGAATGTTACTAAGACAATCATGTATTGTTTGATTCCATTTATATGAAATATTCAGAATAGACAAATCCGTAGAAATAGAAAGCAGATTAATGACTATCAGGGACATTGGTGTGTGTGGAAAGATAAGGGGTAAATTCTTAATAAGTCAAGGGTAATAAAAATATTTGGGGACTAGATAAAGATAATGACTGATAACATCATGAATTTACTAAATGCTGTTAAACTATACATATGAAATTGGTGTGGGGTTTTTTTGCCTCAATCGAAAAGTTGTTTTCTTGGAGTGTGAAAACCTTAAGATTTGCACATCCTCTACTGTGGGATTTGGACAAATCATTTATCTTTCCTATATCAGATCATTCTATACTTGGTCTCTAAAATACCTTTATACTCTAACACGATGATTCGGGACACATTCTACAATAATTCTGGACAAATTCATTCTCTGGTGAGGAACTTACATTTAGAATAAAATTGCAGAAGCTATTTTTGGCAGGTATATCACACTTAGGATTTTATATCAAGAAGGTGGAAGATGTAAACCACTTCTTTCAAAAATTACAAGTTTATGGACTTATCCAAGCCCAATAATGAATGGGAAGTAATTAAAGAAAAAGTGTGGGAGGAAGTCAGAGACATAAAAAATAACCACAAGTAATATTTTGAGTGACTTCCACTGATCAAACATTATGCCTTGTGCTTTACAAATATTATTATTATTATCATTATCATCATTATTGTTATTTTGGGGTTTTGAGACAGGTCTCACTATGTAGCCCAGGATAGCCTCAAGACTGATGATCCTCTTGCCTCAGCCTCCCGAGTTCTGGGAATTCAAGCATGTGCTACCATGCCCCACATGAAAATTATTTATATATATTTTGGTACCAGGGATCGAACTTAGGTCCTTGCACTTGTACAGCAGGAGGCAAAACCACTGAGCTAAATCCCCGGCCCTATTATTTACATTTTTAAAAACAATTCTTAGAAGAGAAAATCTGAAGCTCAGAAAGAGTAATTTGCCCAAGGTCAACACCTAGTAACCAGAAGTAGTGTACTGAAACTCAGGCCTATTTATACTGCAAGGTCTATGTCCATTCCATTTACCCATGCTATTGAAAAGGATTCAAGGAAGATAAACTGGTGTTAGAGACAAGTAAATACAAAAGCAAACTGGAAAGGAAACACAAAACCTAGATTTATCCCTGTCCTTAAAAGTGGTCCTCCCTGGACAGATTTCCATCTGATCCTCTAGTATGCCTTCTGTATAGCTAAAGACAACTATGTTCATTAACTATAATCTTCTAAAAAAAAAAAAGGTCCATTGAGTTTAATGACTCTTAGAACAGTATTTCTGTGAAGGACATCTAAGAATTATTGTATAGTTTGATTGGATATAAGTTCACCTTCCCATTTTAACAAAGAAAGGAGTTAAAAAGGAAAAAAGATATCCTCATAGTAGGTAAATGGAAAAGAAACAAAAATAATGACAAAGAATAAGTGAAATGTAAATAAAATATTTAAACAAAGCAAGTGTACAAGGCATTAAGATAAAGAATCAAAGGTACTACTAAGTAATTAGAAAACACTGCAACTGTGAGGGAGCAGTAGAAACCAACTGTGATTTCCCCAGCACAAGATGCTATTTCACAAGAGAAATATAAAGTTGGGAACTGGACAAAACATGTGGAAAGGACACCAGGTCACATGATGGCATACAGTCCCTTGGCAAAAATCAGGGAATAGCCAGAGGATAAACTGGATAGTAAGTTTGAAGAGAATAATTGTGATCATTTCATAAAAACCGAAGAGAGAAATGGGAAAGGTAAAGGTGGTCAATACCTCAAGAATGCCAGATTTGCATGGAGATACACACCTGTAATCCCAGCTACCAGGTAAACTGAAGAATTGTCATGAGTTTGAGGCCAATCCAGGCAACTTAGCAAGACCATATTTCAAAATAAATAATAATGATGACAATGATAATGATGACTGGGGATATAACTCAGTGGTAGAGCACTTGTGGCTTGAGGCCCTGAATTCAATCCCCAGTACTGGGAGGTGAGGGTAAGGATGGCAGATTTGTCCTTCAGCCAGAAATTAGGGAGACTAAAACCTTTTCAAATCAAGTTTCTCAAGTCAAGGAAGAAAGCCCTAACCAGAGTAAGAACAAAGAGCAAACAACATGCATAGAATCAAAGGACAAGAAAAAGCCATCACATATGATTGTATAGGTTTTTCACTGCTTGAGGCAGCCCAGTTCAGGTTATGATCAGACTCTGAAATTTACACCCCACAGCTACTCAGCAAGCTAGCTGCTGCAGAGCTTCATCCTCCTGGAGCAGTTTCCATTCAGGTTGGAAAAGAAGTAAAACTATTTTTTTCACAGATAGTATACCCATGCATATCAAAAAGCCTAACAAAAATCTATGGTGTGGGGGTTGGGTTGGACACTAATGCTAATAGCAAAGCTGCAGAACACAAAGTAAATGCACAAAAATCAATTATATCTTTATACTAGCAAAGAAATTTGAAATGAAGAAAGTAAAGTCCCTTTAAAATAAAATTTTTGTCCAAGATTGCACATAGTTAAAAATTAAAGTGGATACTTTCTTCAACCTACTATACACTCAGTTTAGAGTTTACACTGTTGTTATTGTGTTAGTCATGAAGCAGGGAATAGGGGAAGGAGAAAAGAATAACATTTGGTTAAATTTTCATTTTGGAGTTGTTGAGACAGAGAAAATAAGAATAGATAAAGGAAGAAAGATAAATATTAGTTAAGTGATCATGGAACTCAGCCTCCCATGTCTGTAACCTCAGTTTAATAAAAATCCAGAGCCCTGGTATCCAGAAAATGCAGATAAGGCTCTGAGAGTAGGGAACATGAACCTGAGGAGGTCTCTTAGGCCAATTAAAAGATAATTTTCTTTCTTTTTTTTTACCCCCCTTAGTACCAGGGATCAAACTCAAGACCTTGCGCTTGGAAGGCAGGCAGTAGAACCAATAAACTAAATCCCCGGCCCTAAAAGATAATTTTCTAGTTACAAAGGTGTGACTAAGATCAGATTTCTCTTTCCTCTGACTGAGACTGCTAACTCATAAGAAATAAGAAAAGTAAAAATACACTGTAACTACTGCCTCCTATTGCCCAGTAGGGATAAGAGGGTAAGTCCCTGGCACAAAAGAGATGAAGAAAGTTATAGTTTCCAATGGTTCCAGTCAGGCCTCAGCATCCATCAAAAAATGCTAGGTGTTAGGTTAAGAGTATAGCTCTACTTGTCTAGAATGTACATGGCCCTGGTTTCAATCCCCAGCACCACACCCAGCCACCCCCACACAAAAGGTAGGTATTGTTTCAGCAACCTGTGGGCTCCTAACATTGGCCACAGAAACCAGCTGCTACTACTTATAGCTTCCCAGAGGAGACAGGCATTGAGTTATTCTGCTGTGAGAGGCTAAGATGGTAACATTATGACTAAGAAAGGACAGATATTAAGGAGCTAGGGATATGTCAAGTCATACTTCAAAGATCTTTACAGATACATCATTAAAAGCCAAGTACAATCCTTATAGTTCAAGTGTAGCATTTTTCCCTAAATTCATTGTTGCACTATGATCATGTTTTATTTGTCTGCTTCAACTAATTTAGAAGACAACATGGTGAAAGTTCTACTAAAAATGGCAGATACATAGGTATTTGAGGAGATATCTGCAAAGAAGTTGCTAGGAAGAGTTTTACTCCATGGTCAAAAGAAGTTTGAAGGTTTAGGGATGGGGGGTCCTTTTGCAGGAGATAGTTGTTCACAATGTGATGACTAGAACTATGGTAGCCATATTAAACCATAAGAAAACTAGCTGAGTAAGATATAGCAGAAAAAGAGTCTACATAAAACTTCCATAAGCCACTTTTCAACCTTAGAGTGCCCTGCCTCCAAACACTGTGTTATGGAATACAGTAGCCAATCTAAGCCATCTTTTCATAAATATTCTGTATTTCCAGCCAAAAACAACCTGACACACTGGTCCTTAAGAAAAAGAAAACTCAATAGAAAATTGGATAAAGGATTCTCAAAACAGAAAACTCACAGAGGAGGAAATACAGCTCCAAGGTTCAGCAGCCTCTGGTGTCCTGTCGCAGAGTGGGGTCCCCAGGTTGCAGAAGGAGAACCTGCAGGGCTCCTAGGTAGAATTCCACTTCAGCAATAATGGGAACGGGAGCAGTGTTCCAGCCTCAGTTTCTATTTATAATCGTGACATGGAAAAAATACTGCTAGATGCCCAGCATGAATCTGGACTGAGTAGCTCAAAGGGTTCTCACTGTGGCAGCCCACCTCGCTCACAGACTCCACAAAATACTAATAGAGCTTCTGAAATAGATACACATAGCATTGGAGAAAAAAAACAGCTCACATTCTGAGGGAGATTATATTGAGAGAAGGAAAGAAGTTGAAAGCATCTTGAAGAAAAACTCAGATTGGATATGGGATTGGTCAAGTTGGCCAGAAAATATACCCCCTAAGGAGTTGCTCTTTAAACACCCGAAGCGCACAGCTACTCTCAGCATAAGAAATACAAGTGTTATGAAGGGGGCATTTTCTCAGCAGAATTTCTGAAGATTTTTCTTCCGTCTCTGCTGCTGCTTCATCTACTAGCCATTGAATTGGGGATTTACATTGGAAGGCGTCTGACAACCTCCACCAGCACTTTTTGATGAAGAATTGGATCCAACTTTATTCACGTGGTGGGGATTTGTATCTGAGCTTGTGACAGCTGACGTGAAGAGCTATCATGATCCTTGGGTGGCTGCAAGGATTGTTTATTCTGTACATGCTGCGTTCTCGATTAGTAAAGTGAAAGAATAGACACTAAAATCATGCTGATCTATAATTATACCTATGGGATCAATTAATAAGCATGGCAGACTAATACCTACTGTATGAATTTGGAAGTAAATTTTCTTTGGATATTAGATATAAATAATATAAATAATTTTAATATACTAGTCATGATGTATGTAGTATTTAAAAATACGTAACTTTAATTCAGTTAAAACACTTTAATATTTCAAAGAATGAATAACATTGATATTAAAATCACTACATTAAAGGGTTTGCCCAAAAGAAATATTGTGGCCTTATAATTACACTATTGTAGAATGTGTTTAATTTAGATGGATGCAGATTGTCTGTAAAGACCACTTAACTGTATAAATTGTTCTTAATAGAGAACAAGGTAGTTAGAAATTCCACTGTGAGTTGGTACACTAAGCAACTGTTGCTTTTCCAGTGTCAGGACTCCAGGTAGTCACCTTAGGTGGTCAGTTTTCTGACAAAGGCAGTTATTCAGTCTCTCTTACCCTTCATTACTCTGGATTGCTGGATTTAATTTTACTGTTTGTGCTCAACTTTTGTGTGCTCCTAAAATTAGCTTTATTGTAAGCAAATCTGTATCTACTTTAGAAGTCTGGAAGTAGAAAAAATAAATTATTGCCAAATGCTTTGGAGATTATTATACTTATGTAAGATTAAGAATCAAATATGAAAATTTCTTGATTAAGTCAGGCCTCTCTCTTCCCCATTATGTCATTCTTTATCTTTTCTACAGCATGATTTTTAGAAAGGCTGCATCTTTGATACTATGCTGTGTGTATTATACTGTATTTGTTTCACCTTTTCACCCTTAATTCAGGTGTGTAAAAATAAATGTAACATTTTAACTTTAAAAAAAACACATTTTTGAGAGATGTTCAACTTTACTAATAATAAAAGAAACACAAATGAAAACAAGACCTCATAAAAGTGATAATATTAGAGTTGATAAGTGTTTTAAGAAACAGTGCTCAGATTTTTGGATGGATGGAAAACTGGTACACTGGTAACCAACTTAGCAATCTTATTAAAATTTTAAATATACATGCATTTTACCTAACAATTTTCAGAAATACTGACACATGAGCACAAAAATGTTTGCACAAGGATACTCAGTTAGGCAAACAAAAAACCAAACACCCAATATACTCCCAGGTCTACTGTATGGAAATAAGAAAATAAATTATAGCACATTATACTGTGGAATCGCCAGAGCAATACAAAATAATGGCTAAAATCTGTGCATAATGACATTTTAATCTATCCAACTTATACTGTTAAGGAAAGCATGCATGTTTCAGAAGAGGATATTTTTATACAAACTAAAATAAATCTGGACAGTATACAATGATCGTCATTAGGAATTTATATGATACAAATTTTAAAGCATACATTTTTGTGCTTAGGGGTGTGTATATGTGTTTAAAGAAACACATTTACTGATCTTGCAATTAGGAAAAAAATGATTTCTCATTTCATCAGTCTACAGAAAGTACTGGTCTTCATATTCACAACTATCATAAGAGAGTTGTAGAAAAATTTTCCAATGTTCTCCCCAGAAAAGTGGCAGGCCAGGACACTGGATCTGCATTGGCAATGTGTATCCTGTGTAGTGTTGAAAGTGAAATGAAACTGGCTCTATGGCCATTAAGGGGAGCCTGAGAAACAGTATGGGGCAAAAGCTGAAAAGAGAGCCAAGAGCCAGGCCAAGAGGCAAAACTCAGAGGATGAGACCCCTGGCACCAGCCCAAACCCAGCCAGCATTAAGCAGAGGTAGTTGGTGGCTCTTAAGTGATCTTCTAAATGTGGTTTGCCAGATATGTGTTCCTCCAAGGCAATGAGAGGAAGCTATGAAGAGAGCAAGTCTTCATTGAAACACCAGAGAACAAAGAAGCAATAAAACATGAGGCCAGTTTCCATTTTCTATTTCAAACGGTTTGAGATTTTAAGAAAAAGAAAAAGAGATTTTGCCTTCTTAAAGTATCTATGTTTTATAGGTGTAACTTAAATTTCTTTCTGGTCATAGTTCTATGAAAATTTGCATGCTTCCTCAATGCAAATCACTTTTTGAAGAATGTCTCTTTGTATTCCATTGGCTCAAGGAGATTTCATAGGATTAAGCTCTGTCCCTCTTCCTTTGACATCTGATTTTGGTAAATGAGCATCATACTGGATAGTTGCTGCAAGATGGTACCAGTGAACTCCTCAAGCATGGAGCCTCACGTTCACTCCATTTCTATTACCACCCACCCCCCAAGCTATTTGTCAGGAGCCTCCAGAGCAGTCAGCCATTTTCAGTCAGCAGGGTTGGGTGAGAAGTCCTTTTTAGGCAAGGTAATAAAATGAGTTGGCTGGGGAGATCTAAAAAAACTTGGTCAACAGGGTGGAGCCAGGCCCAAGGGAGAAGTATTACTTCACAGTTGCATTGGCTTCCTGTGGCTGCCAATAGAGGCAGCATCTGGCAGTGGGCCCGCCACAAAGAAGAGGGAACTCCGCAGAGAAGAAAATAACGAGACCTCTAAGGTGGAAGTGCAGCCTGAGAAACTTCCCCCGCCTGGAACTACTTTGCCAGCTAGTCTTGCCACTCTGTAGAGCCTGGGGGATGGTATTCTTTCTTGCTTTAAAAATACTGATATCTAGTGAGAGCACTTCTATGAGCATTTTTACATATTCTATGATCCATATCATTTATTCCATATCATAAGCCTATAAAACATGCTATTATTGGCTCCATTTTTCAGATTGGAAAACTGAAGCTCAGAGAGGTGAAATAACTTGATCAAGGACACAGAGGAGCCAGGATTCAAACCCTGGAATTGCTAGCTTCAAACTCCAAACTATGATAGCAGCAGCTGGAGTTCTCAAGTGAAAAATCAAGAAGAGGAGGTAAAGTTTATCCAAACGACACTGGATAGAAGCAATCTTGTCTCTTCCCTTGTAGGTAATATTTTGGGTTTCCTTCCTTACACACAATTGCAGGCAAATGACTGCAATTCTAAAAGGAGATAAATATAAAAACAAGAAGTGAAACACTGCAGACACCTGAAACCCAACCATTTCTGCAAGCCTGAGCTAACGAAGCTGCCACCCAACAGAAATAGTTCTGTCTTGTTTAGATAGGCTTTGTTTTGCTATACGGCTGCATATGCAGTGAAGTGATATCAAGTCCTGAGGGTCCACTCCTTTGATGAGTAAAACACACAAAGGCCTACATTTTGATGTAATCTGATAGCATATAGTTAAGTCCTAGACAAACTGCAACTGTGAGGAAGTGATAAACCCAACTTCCTGCACAAAGCTGCCGGAGATAACACTTTCCATGGAGTGGAAGAAAAAAAGAGACATGATTGCTACAGAATTTAAAAGGAACTATTCCATTCTTAATAAATAACCTCTTTTTCATGTGATCCCAGCAATATGTAAGCAAAACTGATAACAGTCAAGTGACTATGTGGTATTACCACATATGACTTAATTCTGACTTTCATTTACAGGAAAGGTTACACTCAAGATTCACTTGATTTTTCACTTGATCTCTTAAGGATATCATCATTCAAACTCAAAATCTCAGGTAAGTTCTTGATCCAGAGAACTTCCTTGAAATCTGAAGAGAACTCAGATTGAAAGAATTGAAGTCATACTAACTGGTTCAGTGATGTTCTCACTGAGTCACTAAGGAGGCTCATTCAGACTAAATAAACACACATAGGAATGAATACCAACTTGCATAAGGACCAGTAGTTCTTTCCACCTTGCCAAAATAGGGCCAAAGAGACAATTCCAGTAAGCATTTGTGTAGGCTGGATCATAAATGACCAATGAGAAGAGTATTGTGTTGGGAATCTTCTGTGAAGGCATTAATTCATTCACTAACTCAGCAAACCTTTATTAAATGCCTACTATGTGCTAGGAAATAGAGTAGTGAATACAAAACAGCCCCTGACCTCAAGAGCTTTTCAGCCTAGTTAAGAAGGCCAGTATGAAAGTAAACATACTAACGTATGTATGAACAAAATTATATTAAGTGCTCTGAAGAGAAAAGTGACAATGCCCTGAAGGGTCCAATTTCAGTTTGGATAAGGTGGTCAGCAAAGATGTGATGTCAGCAAAGATGTGATGTGATGTTCAGGCCTGAATCATCTGCACAATCAAGAGTGAGAGTAGTGGGGCCGGGGATTTAGCTCAGTGGTTTCGCTGCCTGCTACGCAAGCACAAGGACCAGAGTTCAATCCCCAGTACCCCCCGCCGCAAAAAAAATAGTGAGAGTAGAGAGGTCCAGGAAAGAAAACTGTCTAATGGAGAGTTCTGATTAAAGAATGAGTTTTGTGCCTTCCAGGAACTAAAGGAAACTCTGTGTCCAGAATCAACTGAAAGAAGGAGGGTAACAGGGGGCTGAAAAGTAAGGAAGAGCCATGTAGGCCACATGGAGGAGGCTGGCTTTACTCTGAGCCTTCAACCAATACTGCTGGTGCTAATAGTGTTCTGCTTCTAGACTCAAAGAGAATGCAGTAGTTCTAACAGTCTTTGGGAAAAACTGTGAGATAAAATTCCTGCAAGTCATTTAGGGCATCAAAGGTATTTCTCTAAATTCAATCAGTTCAGCCAAGTCTCAAACTGGGATGGAAAAAGAAATAGAGCAATAAAAAAAATTAATTGGATGTCATTTTATTATTTTAGTATGATTGTAGAATCACATGGTTCTTACACATGGATGGGACTGTGGCAGTCATATGTGCCAGTTCTTTCCCATTTTACAAAGGCAGCGAACACTTGGACTTCTCTCCTAGCTCCAAGCAGTATCCCCCACAGAAAGCTACCTCCAAAGCCCAGCCCAGGAGAGCACCTAGAGCTCAGAATCTGTTGGTAGGTGGTCTCTGGCCTGCTACTTACCTCCTGCATTCACTGGTTCTCTCTACTTCATTTGTTGAGCTTTCTGCATGAGACTTTGGAGATTTCTTTGCTAGAGTCACTGCAGTAAGAAAGTAAATGTCTTGATGTTGAGAATCTCCCTAGCCTGTTGCGGAGGACTGTGGGCCTGAAAACTTGCACTAAAAGAGCAAACTCGGGTTCAAGTTCTGCTCTGACTTTTCTTAATGTATTGATCTGATTCCATAATCAAGTGCCCCCAAAGAGCTCTAAGGAACAGGTTAATGCAAATCCTGTTTGTTCCTCTTGTGTTTCCAAGTCCTGACCCCTTGCAACTCTATGTGAGCTCCCTGGCTCCCTGCCCTTTAACTCCAGATCTGCAGAAGTACTGAGTATGATTAGACCTTTGCTTTTCATTCTGAGGCTTCTGGCAAGGGACCCTGGAGTCTTTCAAGTGAAGTTGAAGAACTTGCTGAAGATTGAATGAAGTTACTTTTTAAAAGGATGACAGCTCCAGAACCAATCAGATATTCCCTTTGCTATTTGGCCAGCTTTATACTTAGGGTTGATTTATATTATTGCTTCATAGTAGCTTGCTGGCCTCATTAAGAATTCATTCAATTGACCTCAAGCAAAATCTTTACCTTTCTGAGCCTCCAGTTCTCTTCAGATGACGCCTCAGGCCCTTACATTTCCAATGTTCTACAAGTCCAAGACAAAAAAAAGTTTGGAATCTCAGCAGAAATTCCCATTAATAACTCAATTTCTAAAATAGGAAGGAAGGGAAGAAAAGAAGGAGGGAGCCAGAGTTGGAATCTTGGCTCCTCTGTGTACTTAAGCTAGTTATTCTACCTCTCCATGCTTCAGTTTTCCCATATGAAAGATGGGCCTAATAACAGAAAGAGGGGAAAGGAGAAAAGAGAACAAGGGAAAAGAAAAAAGAAGAAAAGGAAGAAATAATTAGAGGATAAACTAAGGAAGGAAACTGAGGAAGCTGTGCTTTCCAAACTTCTCTGCAACTTTAATAGAAATGTACTCGGGTTTTGTGGTAAGTAAGCTAATGCTTATTTTGCTTTCAAAACACAACCCAGTGGTGTATACCTAGAAGCCCTTTGCAGACTTCCAGTCTGGAAGTGGAAAATGACTTGTGCGTCAGCAGCTTCTGTTTAAGAAAGCAAATGAAACGCCAACAGAAAAATTGTTAAACACTGCTCTTTTTTTCCTTTAAATTTAAAATGCTTTATATTTCAAGGATTTTGTAAGTTGCTGAAATTTATGAAAAGTACCTAGTACTTAGCAAGTGCTTGGTAAACATTGGTTATAATTCTTAATGAAGAGGATTCTTGGTCCAGGCATCGGAGTCTGAATTCTAGACCTCTGAGTAGTCATGTGACCTTAAGCAAGCCCCTCCATTTCTGAGTCTGTTTTCTAATTTGTAGGATGAACAAATTGGACTGAGCTAGATGATGTATAAGGGCTTTTCCAGCTGGTCATCTGCAATTTTGTTTCTAATGTGACAGTGTCTCCATGTTTGAATTGAACATTGACCTCATTTTAATGAAGAGTTCTCAGATCATCTTATAAATCACTTACATTTTGTAGAATGCTTCTGTTATCTTCCCTATATGGGGGGTTTAGAGCATTAAAATTAGAGAGATGTGGGATTAACATTTGCCTAAAGGACACATTGTGAGAACAAATTTTGAGCAACTACTAAAATGTAAATCCCCTTAAGAAATGTCAGTTGAAATATTCTGGTTCTAACACTGTCTTGTGGTATTTGAAGGACTGTCAATGTTTCCCCAAGCTCTGTTGGCTCCTAACTGAAATCACAACATCCGCTGAAGACAGGATACTTCCTATAACTCAATTTCAAACATCCTTGGGAGATTGTCATTTCCCTGTGGGCTTTTCTTCAAGTAAAATTGTTTTGGCCTTCCCAAGCTGTATCAGCCTATCTGTTCTTACCAATCTTAAAAGCTTCAACAATTCTCCAAAAGGAAGAGGGGGAAAAAAGCTATTGTGCAATGTAAAAATTTTGGCAAATCTTATGAAAACACATTCTTAAAACATCTCTCATTTCTGAGAAACAAAGTAAAATGTATGAATTGTTTTGTTTCATGACAAAATGATTCATTGTTAGTGTGGTATTTTGACTGTGTCTACATAAAACAAGTATGAACATTCAATTGAAAAAATAAAAATAACTCAATTTGAAAAATAAACCTTGATTGAGTACCTGTTCTCTAAAAGGCACTGAACTCTGCTTCATAAAAGTAGGCAAGTTGTCAAATGCCATGTAAGGCTATTTTGGCATTAACTGTAGCTCATATACAATGGCAGATTCTTGACAGCTACTTATCTGAGTTGTCTGATATGCTAACCACTAGCCACAGGTGGCTATGAGCATTTGAAATGTGACTAGTCAGGTTGAGATGTGCTGTAAGCATAAAATACACACTAGATTTACAAGGCTTAGAACAGAAAGAAAGGAAGAAGGAAAGAAGAAACAAAAAAAGAAGAGAAGGAAGTCTTAATTTTATGGAGACTACCTATTGAAATGATACTATGTTAAATATATTGTGTTTAAAATATATTATTGAACTAAATTAATCTGTTTCTTTTTTGCTTTTGAGTGTGAC
Source organism: Heterocephalus glaber (assembly GCF_053883595.1). Classification (NCBI taxonomy): domain Eukaryota; kingdom Metazoa; phylum Chordata; class Mammalia; order Rodentia; family Bathyergidae; genus Heterocephalus; species Heterocephalus glaber. Next base: position 42,304,547 of record NW_028258320.1, on the reverse strand, counting down.
TATTAGAAAATCTTAAATTATATATGTGACTTATATATAATTATATATACATAGTCTTATAGATTTGTAACTAGAAATTAAATTCCTAAAAGTATATCTGAAGTGACATGTATTTATTTAAATGAAAAGATACTTGTGTTTAGTTGAGTGGGGGAAAAACAGGTTAAAAAACAGTATACTGTATAATGAAAAATGTTCAGCCTACCCATAATTAAAGCAGCACAACTATGACAAAATACGACAAATATTTAAAAGTTTGATGATACACACTGTTGATGCTGATGTGGGGAAACAAGCATTTCATATGTTATTTGTGAGAATATAAATTAGTACAAGCTCTTTGGAAGACAATTTGCAATAGCTATCAAAATTTCAAATGCACTTGCTTTTCTATCCAAGATTTCTGTTTTGGCATATACCAACACATTTATGCAAAGATGTATCACAAAATTCTTGTAGGAGAAATTCTTGTAGTATAAATAGTCTACACTTGATCCTAGCCAAAAGGCCGAGAAGTGATGCAGTATAAATAATCTAAAGGTTCATAAATAATGAATTGGCTAAAAAGTTATTTAAGTTCTTACATTAAAATACTTTACTGACAAAAGAAATATTAATGGCCTCAACATTATTATTGTTATTATAAAAATAATAAATGAAAAGCCACAGTTCAGGAATTAGTTATTTATTCAGAATTATCTAAGTGTATGTATTCTGTTATCAGGTGGGATTAAAGTTCAAAACAATTATTAAGTTGAATAAGTTCTATTTTTCTTGATCAAGTGACTTTGGGGGCCTAAACATTTATACCTGCTATATTTGTGTTTTCTAAGGGTCCTTTGTAAGCAAAAAGCATTGAAGAAGAGCAAGAATAGAAAGCATTTCATGTTAGGGCCTGGAAATCAGTAAGTATCCAATGAATGATTGTTATTATTGTCATTATTAGTCGCAATAATTTAAGCTGAGATGCAAACTAAATCAAGGAAATGAAAGCAGAGATAAAGAGGCATGTGATAGCTATTGATGCAGTCCAGTTAGCAGGATTTGATGACTAGAAAGGGGAGGCAGCAAGCTAGAATGAGCCTGCAAGGTAATTTCCAGCAAGCTGGAGGCACCATGTGGATGAAGGAACCAGTCTTTGAGTCCAGAAACTCAGAAGCAACAGAGTTAAGACAAAGAAAAATGCAGTTTAGACATTATAAATTTTAAGGGACCACTACATAATTTGACCTGTTTCTCCAGAACTCAGTGAGAGGAAACTGAGCTACAGAAAAATCTTTGGGTATCTTCACCATAAGATGGTGTGATAGTTCAGACCACGGTTTAGATGAAGTTTCTCAGGGTCCCCACAGAACCAAGGGAAAGCAATGTGTAGAGGGTGTTACTGATTGAATAATGCCCTCTCAAAATTTGTGTGTTGAAGTTCTAATCCCCAATACCTCAAGTGTGAGCTCATTCAGAAACAGGGTCGAAGGAGATTGCATTTAGTTAAGATCAAATCATGGGGGAAGGGCTAATCCAATATAACTGGTGCCCCTAAAGAAAGGTGAAATTGTAACAGAGGCACATACATAGGGAGAATGTCCAAGAAGATGAAGGCAGAGCTCAAGGTGATGCTTTTACACACCAAGAAGCCACCTTTGCTATCACACTGATCTCTGGCTTCCAGACTCCAGTTATGGCAGGCCTAGAATACCAGACAAATATGACATCACCCAACCAGGAATGGAGAGTTTCAAAGGGAGCTCATAGCCAACAAAATTAATTGTTCCCAAGAGGTCAAGCAAGAGGACAGACAAAGTGACCTTAGTGAGGCAATAGAGGTCATTGATGACCTTGGGAAGAACAGTGACAAAAAAAAAGCCAGGGATGTAGCTCAGTGGCACCAAGCCTGCCTGGCAAATGCAAGGTCCTGAGTTTGATTCCCAGTACCAGGAAAAAAACCCAAAAAAACAAAAAAACAAGAACAGTGACAAAAAGAATAGGAAGTTAAGGAGGAATCATTGGGTCATATTTTTTTTCTTTTTCTTCTTTTCTTAATAAGAGGCAAGGTCTTGCTATATTGATCAGGTTGGCCTCGAGCTTCTGGGTTCAAACAATCATTTTGCCTCAACCTCCCAAGTAACTGGGACTATAAGTATGCACCACTGTACCTGACTCTGTATTTTCTACTTCATAAAAATATTTTAATTTTTAAAATCTTTTATTAGTACATGTTTGTAGTACAGAGTGATTACACTTATCATATGAAGTTTGTACATGTACATAACACATCTTAATTCTTTTTTTGTCCCCTTCCCTCTCATTCCTCCCTGCTCCCTCTAACTCTTATTCCTCTTCCCATTTGCAAAGGCTCAATTCCCTTTTTTTTTTTTTCTATTCCCATTTTCCAACTCTTACTTTTTAAAAAAATCCCTTCTTGGCGGGGGATTTAGCTCAGTGGTTCCGCCACCTGCCTCACAAGCGCAAGGTCCCGAGTTCAATGCCCGGTACCAAAAAAAAAAAATCCCTTCTCGCTTCTTCCCCCCTCCCCCTTATTTTCCTTTTAATAGGAAAGATTTGGTACAACTATTTGATGAAGAAAATTAGCCAATAGAGGAAGAAAGATTAAAAGAGAGAACAGAGAGAGCAAGATGGAGAGACAGAAATAAACAGAGAGACAGACAAGGGGAGGGCAGGGGAGGGGAGGGGAGGGGAAAATGACAAAGAGAGAAGGGAAATGGAAAAATAAAAGAGGAAAGAGGATGAGAAGACTATAGTTTGGATCTGAAATGTCCCCTAAAGGTGGCCTATGTGTTAAAGCCTTGGTCCCCAGAGTTGTGCTATTGGGAGATAATGGAGTCATTTGGAGGAAGACTTGGGAGAGCCCCTTAGGTCACTGGGGGCAGGCCCTCAAAGGAAATTATGACCAGCCTACCAGCCTCTTCCTCCCTTCCTTTTTGCTCCCTGGGCTGGTAGGGGTAGGGAAACCCATTACACATTTCCAAGCAGCAAAGGCAACAAGACCAGGGTCAAGGTCTGGGGTCTACGACTGGGAATGGTAGGGTAGAAGCTGTAGGACACACTGAAGCATCCAGTGCTCAATGAAGGCAGCAGCAGCTTCCCCTCTAGGGTGATTTAATGACATAGTTTTGACCATGGACCTGATTGCTGTTTTCCGAGCTGCCTCTCCAATCTTTCTGGAGATTCTAGGAGCCACCCATCGTCTTTGATCCATTCTATTTCTGTTCCAATAAACTGAGTTCTTTTCTATCACTTACAACTAAGGTCTGCCTGATTCAATCATACATCATACCCAACACTTTATAAGAAGGAGTTTTATAATCATCCAGAAAACCTAAGATGTAGACTTAGGTGATCATCTCCGTCTTCCCAAGGAGGAAACCAAAAGATAGTGAGTTATGTAATTTGCTCAATATACAAAGCTAGTAGATAGCAGAGCTGGGGTCACACATAAGATTATTTGCCTCCAAAGCACTAAATCACTACACTCTGCTGCCCCTTGCTTCAGTGAGCTCCACCATCTCCATCAAATGGCAATACTACTTAAAACGACTTTCTCTCTATGCCCTAGTACTGGGCCAGCATAATAGCAAACACATCTCTGACTATGCTCTCAGGAGCTTGTTTTGTGAACCCATTTATTCTTTTTCTGAGTTCCTGGAGATATGCCAGTGTCTTCATCTACAAAATAATAGCCAAATGTCCTTCTGTCCTTCAGACTATAATATAATATATGTAAATTCAGAAATTCCTGCCAGAATAAGTTTCTAAAGCAAGGGTCCCCAATGAAAGAGTAAGATTATATTTCTCCAGGGCCGGGGATTTAGCTCAGTGGTTCCGGTGCCTGCCTCCCAAGCGCAAGGTCCCTAGTTCGATCCCCGGTACCAAACAAAAACAAAAACAAAAACAAGATTATATTTCTCCAAATCCGGGCTGAAAGATCTTAAAAGTTTCCCTTTAGGTCTTCAAGGTGTTACCAGGACCATGCACCCTCTTCACCATCCCTAGTGTGCGAACTCAGGTCCTCCAGTATGCTGAGATGGAGTTTGGAGTGCAAGAAGGTACTGGGGATGGGAAACACCTGTGAAAGATAAACGAAGAGGCAACAGGATGGGACAGGGAGGACCTAGAATCATGCTGAAAACCTGAGAGTCTCAGCAACTCAACATGAAGCTTTGAAACAAAGATTGCTCCTTTGAGAAGTCCTGCTTTGGGCAGAAGTAGCTAGGCCTAGCTTTCCTCTTTTTGGTCATTAACTAGGGACTGCCCAGATCAAAAGCTATGGTGGATCTCAGTGGTGCTGCAACTAATTGCTTTCCTCCTAGCTGAATGATCAAGTTCCTTCTTGAAGGGCAAGCTCACTGACATGGCCCCTCCATGGCCCCTGCACCTAACACCCACTTTTTTTTCTCTGGGATCACCAGAGACTTAAAAAACAAAATGAAAGAACCCTACTCTCTATCCTACTATGGTTTATGTGCCATGGCATCCACTCTGACCTGAATCTACTTGCTTAAGTGATCCAGGTCTTCACGGAGATAGAGTGGTTGCTCTTCAAAATAATAATTATGTTAGAAATCCCTATTTTATAAATATTCATTTAGAATTCTAATTCAATAGCAAGACTCAATCCTTATGAACCTCTGAGACATCTTCTCTCTTCTGCCAGGTTTTTACCAATGCTTAAAGGAATCCCAGGAGCTCAACTTTGTGGATGGCTAAGCACCTTCTCAAAATTGTCTAGCCATTTCCTGATGAAACAACATACATAAGGACAATAAATCTTTTTAAAAATCCTCCAATGGTCATTCCTTGATGGGGCTTCCTGCCTCAGTGCCCATTTCAGTACTAGCAAATCCAAGTTTGGAAGAGGCAATAATCATTCCTTTTACAAATCATTATTAAGCACCTAATAGGTGTACCGTATACTGAAGTTAGAATAGTTGTAGTAATTTAGACGCATGATTTTACAATTCTTTCTTCAAATGATGGAGCCTAACTCTCCTTCCCTTTGAGTGCGAGATATGATAACTCATTTCTAACAAATAGAGAAGGTGATAGTTTTGACTTCTGAGAGTAGATCATAAAAGGGAATGGATCTTCCACCTTGATCTCTGTCTGATCCATTACTCTAGGGAAATGAACTACCATGCAGTGAGGATAGTCAAGCGACAGTGTGGACAGGCCCATGTGATAAACTTCTGGCCAACTACCATGTTGGAAGTGGGTCCTCCAGCTTCAGTCAAACTTTCAGATGATTTCATTGCAACTTTATGAGACACTCCGAACTACAGCCTCCCAGCCAAGCTACTCCAAAATTCCTAAACCACAGAAACTAAGATAATAAATGTCTAGTGTTGTGTTAAGCCCCCAAATTTGGGAGGAATTTGTTAGATAGCAATAGACACAGAGAGAGACAAGATAAACACAGTTCCTGTCCTCATTCTGGCAATAAATAAAAACCTATAATCACACAAAAATGTAGACACAACCTGAGTAAAATTATGTCCAGAAAACCCATACAAATGCTATGATTTTCTACTAACACAGAATAATGGTAAGGAAATTTACTAAATTGGTTGTGACTGGAGTACCAATTTGAAGTCACTGTCACCAAAAGCTACATCTCTTCATGCCATGGTTAGCAGATACTGGCAATGGTGGTGAGTCCTGGAGCTCTAAGATCAGGTGGGTTCGTGTCAGAGTGAGTCCCATGGTAACCCAAACTTCCCACAAAGCATGGTGAATGGAGAGCAGCAGCCAAGGACCTTACCAAAAATGCTGATCTGTAGAAAGTACAGGAGTTAGTCCCCTCCCTAATCATCCCCTACTTTGGCTAGGTCCGTACTCCTACACATCAAGTCCTTCAGGTCAGCATTCATAGCCCTCCTTAATCAAGCTGCAGATCATCTTTGACATCACTCCCATACTTACACCCCATCTCTAGGTAAACTGAAAATCCTGAAGTCCCCCAATGTGTCATACGTTTAGCCTTTAAACCTTTTGTTTAGTCATTTTCTCTACTCAGAAGCCCATCCCTCCCCTCCACCTCAGTGTATTCTTACAGCTCAATGAAGATGGCCATAAATGTATGAAACATATAAAACACAAAAGTATTAAACTCAGTAATTCCTTCAGCTAGTATAGTATTTCCCTCCTCTGAATGCCTTGATTATGGTATTGGTGGACTATAAGTCTTTCACTGACTGTGCTGTAATTACATAAGGACATAGCTTCTTACTCATACCAAGCAATAAGCTTCCTCAGGTTGGGAGCAGGTTATTCATCTTGATGTCAATTTCCTAAGCCCCCTCTCCTTTTCCTTTTGTCTCCTTTCATTAAATGATCTCATGGTTTATGACTTCATCCACCCATCTATGTGCTGATGCCTCTCACTCAAATCTCACTTCTGAGCTCCTGACCTATACTCTACCAAATCTGCCTGTGTAATCCAGTCACATCCACCCAAACCTCCAATTCTGTGAGCCAAACTCTAAGAGTCCACCCTGAAATCGTCCCCTATGCATCAAACACTATGTCTAATCCATCACTAAGTCCTGTAGCTTTACCTTCTAAGTCATTTTCAAATCCCACACCTTCCCTCCATCTCCACTACCTCTTCCTTAATCCAAGCTACCCTCTCTCCCTTTGGTTACCATCTATCTGGTATCCTAAGTGGCCTCTTCATATTAACACCAGCCTCATATCTCCAATCCACTCTAGGTCACATGGTGAGAGTGGTATTTGGATTTTTAAAACTCATATCTGGCTAGATCATTCCTACAGGTTTAGAGCTTTCAGCAACTTCCCACTGTTTTTAGGATAAAGGCACAAGTCCTTAATATAAATAGACCACAAAGCTCAGTGTTCTCTGACCCCTACTTGTCTCTCCAGCCTTATGTTGTACTACTTTCTTCCTTCCTCTCAATATTTCAGTCACTGGGAGCTACTTTCAGTTCCTTAAAGGTGATGTACACACCCTTGGGGCTTTCACACAAGTCAATTCTTCTCCTCAATCTATCTACCTCTTTTGCCTTATTAGGCATGTTCCTCCTCCTGGTCTCTGCTCAGACCTCAGTTCCTCAGAGAAAACTCCTGGACTAGATCTCACCCCTCAGTGTCATGTTCTCACTATTCCCTATATTTCCTTCTGCTGTTTTAGATTGCTTCCTAATTATATATTTGTGTAATTGTCTGAGGGCAGAAATGATGGCTGTGTTGCTCCAGCACATTGATAGCACAAGAACTGCTCAACAAAGCTTGTTGAAAAAGAGAAAGAAGGAGGTAAAGTGAGAGAGAAGGAAGGAAGTGGAAAAGAAGGGAGGGAAAAGGGTAAAAAATACAAACAAATCACTGACAAAATCTTGATAGACTAAAGCCTAGCAAAATATATTTAGGACCTGATACATTGGATTTCCAATATCTTCAAGATATATTAATTTGTTCTTGAAACCCAAAATGTTCTTATTTGCCTCTATTTCCTTTTTGCCTCAGTTAGGATTTTACTTGGCTGCAGGTAACTGATCATAGCACTCAACCAAACATGGTACTTAATAGGGTTTCTATTTTTCTCAACAATAGAAGCCTTGAAGTTGGACAGAGGCAACTGCTTAAAGAAGACAGAAGGTCTCGAGCTTCTTCCTTAGTCACTCTTAATGCCTGATTTTCTTCCTCAGAATTAAATTTTGGCTGCTGCCCCTCTAGCATGGTGCTCATACTCCAGGCAAGAGGAAGGGGAAGAGTAAGGACAAAGCACATGTGCCAATTAGACTTGTCCCTTTAAGCAGGAAAACAATAGCTTTCTTGGAAGCACCACACATAGGAAGCTACCACTTATATCTCTTTAAGAACACCTGCACTTGGGCCAGGGGTTTAGCTCAGTGGTTTCGCCGCCTGCTGCTCAAGCGCAAGGACCCTAGTTTGATCCCCGGCACCTAAAAAAAAAAAAAAAAAAAAAACCACCTGGCACTTGAGTTTCAGGGGAATCTGGGGAGGTGCATGTTCTTTCATGAACATACTGCTGCCCTCAACACAACTGGAGCTCTTTTGGTGGGGATAGAGGAAAATCTAGAGGCCAACTGGGAGTGTCTACCACACGGCTGCCACAAATGAGATCAGCTGGACTCCAAAGTTTGGACTCAGAAGCTTAGATAGAAATGGGCTTTTTTTCAAGTTTGAATTTGTTTTTTTCAGTACTGGGACTAAATTCATAGCCTTTGCACTGAGCTACATCCCCAGCCCTGTTATGTTTTGAGACAAGATCTTGCTAAATCTCTAAGTTCCCCAGGCTGGCCTCAAACTTGTGATCCTCCTGCCACAGCCTCCCAGAATGATGGGATTGCAGATATGCTCCACTATGCCTAGTGTCAAGTTTGGGTTTTTGAGCACAAAGATTCAGGCTCTGCATATATAGTACTAAGCCATGAAAATTGAAGGTTTAAAAAAATCTCAAACATGGTTGCTTTATCTATTGTCTTAGTTGCTTTTTTCTTGTTGCTCAGACAGAATACCTGACACCCAAAGTTAAAGAAGGAAAGGTTTATTTTGGCTCACAGTTTTTAAAGGTTTCAGTCCATAGTTGGCTGGCTCCAAGGCAGGGCGGCGTGGCAGAGGGGCATTGCAGAAGAGAAACAGTTCATGGCAGGCAGAAGGCAGCAAGCAACAACAGCAGCCCTCTTTCTGCCCTTTATAGTCTATCCAGACTGCATGCCATTAGGGTGGGTAGTACTCACACTCAGGGTGGGCTTTCCCATTATCCACACCTAGAACTATGGCTAACCAATCAGTGAACTAATTTAGTAATCACACACACCCTTGATCCCAGCATCACACACTCTAGATACAGACACCTCTGAAAAACCCCACCTATGACCATATGAGGCTTTGGGAGGACATCTAGACACAAGCCACAATATATATATAATATTAAACATACCTGATTATACTCAACATATGAAAGAATCTTTCCTCCACAAAATGTTATTCATGTCATTGTACACATTTAACATTAAAGATCTACTTTCAAAAGGTTAACTCACTATCAAAATTGGAGCCTATAATTAAGGCATGCTTTCACTGGGATTTCTTCTCCAGGCATGTGGTTTCCTGAAACATCCCTCATGACCAAGTGAGACTCTCCACACATTCATCAAATGAAACAGCCAATTTTGCTGAGAACTAGGAAATCAGAAGAGAACTCAGAATGTAAACGGTGCCTGAAGGGCTAGCTCAATGGCAGAGCACTTGCTTAGAATGCACAAGGTCCTGGGTTTGATCTCCAGCACCACACAGAAAAAGTGCAAAGACTGGCATAGTGGCACATGCCTGAAATCGCAGCTATTCAGAAGGCTGAAGCAATAGAATCACAAGCTTGAGGCCAGCCTGGGGAATTTAGTGAGACCCTGTGCAAAAATAAAATAAATAAAATATAATTGGGCTGGGGTTGTAGCTCAGTGCTCCCTAGGTTCAATCTCTAGTATCACAAAAAGAGAGAGGGAGAGGGAAAGGGAATGAGATGAGGAGTAGAGGAGAAGAGGAGAAAGAGGGGGACAAGGGGGTCTCCTCAACAAGGAAAAGACAAATTTGATAACTCAGAGGCAAGAGTAGATGATATTGGTTAGTGTAGGAGAGGAGAGAGATGCTAGATTGAATTTTAGAAGAGAAAAGGGTTTTATGGGCAAGAAAAACTAAACGAATTCCTATTGTCAACAATTGCCTAACAAAGTCATGGCAAGATCCTGGGTCTTCAGAGTCTTGAATTCATTCATCACCCAAGCAAAACCCTTAAGAATTGGGTGGAGCCCATCTCCTCACCAGGGCCACTCCTCCCTTTCAGAAGGAATTGGGTTTTGTTCTTGCTACTGTTGTTTTGTATGTTTGTTTACAATTCACTTACCATATATAAAGACATCCAAAAATTATCCTGGTTTCTCAAACTTGCTATGTTATTCTTCTTTGCTATCATCAAGCATATATTAGCTAAAACCTGGCTGAAAATTCCTTTCCATTTTGTCTGGATGAATGTAGCCAGTGCTCTTCACTCTGTATCTTTCCCCTTTCTCCCATGAAAGTCTTCCTCTGGCTACACCTCCCTCCATGCACACCTACAAGGTTGACCTACATTTGCTAATTAATGGTTCAAAGACTCTCTGATGTCATATAACAGGCTATGTCTCTCAACTACCTTTGTAAACCAAAAGGAACAAAGGCAGTATTACTCCTGAGCTAAAAATTTGGAATGAGAATACTTGAATTACCACTGGGCCTCTGCCATTTACTGTGTGGCCTTTGGAAAACCATTTAACATTAATGAACCTCAGGTTCTTTGTAAGTATAATAAGGATATCTACTTTCTTTATAAGGATCACAAGAATTTAATGAGACAATGAATCACAAAGCATTGAGTAGAATAAAGTCTCACACTGGTATAAAGTCAGGGCTTACTATGTACTTATCATCATCACTTGATTTGTTCCCATTCTCCCTTCTCTAAAGAAAGCCTAGCCCATGTCATTGGTCAGACCTGGGTTCAAATCCTAACTCTCCCACTGACATTCTATACAACTTTAAGCAATTCCTATTATATTGCTGAGCTTCCTGGAACAAAGTCTGGCTGTGGGCCACACCCAAAATTTATTGGCTAAATAAGATACAGTTTCCTTATGGATAATACAGGGTTAAGAAACCCATCTCACCTGACTTTTACAAGAATTAAATAAAATACCTGCTGTAATCCCCATCTTTGGCTTAATTGATGAACTGGTTGCCTTGAAATGGAGAAGATTCATTAGATGTTGGATCAAGAGTCTTTAACTTATGTGATATCTTCTTATTTACCCATATTTCTTCATTTATGTCCCTCCATATCTTTTGAGGGAGGACAGAGTTAAGATATATAACACCCTTTCTCCATCTGAGTTCTAGTTCAACTGAGAAAGAAGACAAACAGGAGTCAAATATCCTCTTTATTAAACTGACTAGGAGACTGTGGCTTATAAAGAGCACAAGTCCTCTACATACAAACCCCCAATGTCAAGCAGATCTATGTACTCTGGAGCACTGGACCACTGAAGGCCTCCCCCAGACCACTGAATGAGACCTGCCCCTCAACTAGCAGGGGGAAAAAAAGGAGTAATGAAGAAGATAGACCATGCCTGTCCCCTTCCCTTCCATGCAGGACCAACCTGGAGGCAAGCTGTGACTTACTAGGGTGTGATCTTGAGCAAATTATTTACCCTTCCTCAGCCTCCCCCTTTCTTTCTTCTTTCTCTCTTTCTTTCTCTTCTTTTTTAATTTAAGGTATATAATATGATATTTTGACATGCTTCTCATAATGTACATAGTAAAATGATTACTATAGTCAAGCTGTCTTAATCACTTTCTCATCACTGGGACAAAATACCAACATCCACAAATTAAAGGAGAAAGGTTTGTTTTGGCTTACATTTTTAGTCCATAGTTGACCTGCTCCAAGGCAGAACAGCATTGTGGAAGCATATGGGAAAAGAAAGCCACTCACTTCATGGTGACCAGGAAATAGAAAGAAGGAGCTGGAGAGGGAGCTGCACCGTTCCGGGTCATGCTTCCAGTGACCCACCTCTTCCGGCCAGGCCCCACTTTGCACAAGCCCCATCTGTGAGCCCAAGAGGCTCTTGGCAGACATGCCAGTTCTAAACCATAACACAAGCAAATCAAAATACCCATCATTTCAGGGTTACCTTTCTTTTTGTGGTGTAATGAGTGAACCTAAAATCTACTCTTCAGAAAATACCAGAGCACAATGCATGTGCAACATGTTCCATGTTGTACATAGCATCTGTAGACTTAATCATCCTATGTAACTACAATATTGTTTTGTGTGTATGTGTTTTGTTTGCTTGTTGGAGTTCTAGGTATTGAACCCAGGGGCACTACTGAGTTACATCCCTAGCACTTTTTTTTTTCTTTGTAACAGATCTCATTAAGTTACCCATGCTGGTCTCAAACTTGTAATTCTCGTGCCTCAGTCTCCTGAACAGCTGAAACCACACGCATGTGCCACTATGTCCAGCTGTTTCTGATTTTATTTGTTTGCTTTTTTGAGATAGGGACTTGCTATGTATCCCAGGCCAGACTCGAATTCACTAGATAGCCTGGGCTGGCCTCAAGCTCATGGTGATCCTCCTGCTTCAGCTTCCCAAGTGCTAGGATTACAGGTGTGTGTCACCACACCTGGCTCTGTTTCTGTTTTTGAGACAGAGCCTCACTGCATTGCCCAGGCTGGTCTTGAATCTGTGAGCTCAAGCAACCTTCTTGCTTCAGCCTCCTGAGTAACTGGGACTAAAAGTACACACAATCACGCCCTTGTAATTGTAACTTTGTACCCTTTGTCAGCTTAAAATGCCAGTAATGACAGTGCCTCCCTCACAGGGTAGTTGTGAGAATTAAATGAAAGAAGGTCTATAAAGTGCTTAAAATAGTAAAGGTTAAGTACAAAACAAATATGAGTTTTATTATCATGAGGTCAATGACTTTGTCATATAAAAAAACTGCAGGCTCTTTAGATTAAAAGGTGAAATAAAATATCATGCTCTCCAAGAGTTGCAAACCACTTATTTTACTTGAATGCAAAGAAAAAATTACAGTCTAATGGGGTTTTTTTGTTGTTGTTCTTTGGTTTTTGTTGTTGTTGTTGTTTAGGATTTTTATTTTAATGGACATGTTTGCAGTACATAATAATTATATTGTTCATGAGAAGTTGGTACATGTACGTAACACAATTTAATTCTTTTTTTCATCCCATTCCCCGCTCCTCCCTTCCTCCTCCTGCCATTTCTTGGTCCCCTTCTTTTTTGTAAAAGATCTCCCTGTTTTCTATAAATTTTTATTTTGTTCTTTAATTATTTATGGTTTTGGTTTCTCATATAAGGTCATGAGGTATTAAAGCTTGTGTGTCTGATTTATTTCACTTAACATTATGATCACAGTGAGCATCCATCTTCTCACAAATGACTTGAGTTTATCCTTTTACATGGCAAAGTAGTACACCCTTGTGTATTAAGCGCCGCATTTCTTTTTCTTTTGTTGATGGACATATAGGCTGCTTCCAAGATTTAGCTATCATGAATTGTGCTGTTATAAACACAAGTATGCATGTATCACTGTAATATGATGCCTTTAAATTTTTCAGGAAGATACCTACAAGAGGAATACCTGAGTCAAATGGCATTTCTAGTTTCAGTTGTTGGAGAATCTCCACACTGATTTCCATAGTAGTTGTACTAGTTTACATTTCCACCAACAATATAGAAGGACACCTTTTTCCCTGCAGCCTCATCTGCATTTATTATTTGATTTCTTTTTTTTGAGATTTATAAAGTATGTTTTTTTCATTAAGTTTATTGGTACATTTTAGGTATACAATATGATAAAATTCATCAGTGGGAATTTGTACCTTTACATGACATATCTTGGTCTTACTTTTTTTCCCCATTCTCCTGCCCTCCCTTCAACCCCTCCACTGATTTTTCTTTTTCTCACATTTTTCCTTTCCCTCCTTTCCTTTCCCCTACTCCTTCAACTTCCCCTTCGGACCTTTTCTTCCTATTTCACATTATCGATTCTACATTTTGATCCTTATTTACACTTTCAGTTTCTCACACCAGAGAAACTATTTGGTATTTACACATGTATGTCCTATTTATTTCACTTAAGAGTATGGCCTTGGGCCAGGGATTTAGCTCAGTGGTTTCACCGCCTGCTGCACAAGCTCAAGGACCCAAGTTTGATCCCTGGTTCCAAAAAAAAAAAAAAAGAGCATGGCCTCAATGTGCATTTATTTAGCTGTAAATGTCTCTAGTTTCACATTCTTTATGGCTGACTAGTACTCCATTTTATTAACAACAACAAAAAAAAGCCACATCTCAGCCATCTCATCTTTGACAAAGGAGCCAAACACCCTCACTGAAGGAAAGAAGGCCTCTTTAATAAATGGTGCTGGAAAAAATTGGGTTTCAACTTGCCAAAGATTAAAACTAGACCTATATGTCTCGTCATGCACTAAACTGAAATCAAAATGGATCAAAGATGTAAATATTAAAATGGAAACACTAAACTGGCTGGAAGAGAGGTTAGGTAGAACTCTTAAAGACATTGGTGTAGGAAAAGATTTCATGAACAAAACCTCAGTCGCATGTGAACTAGCACAAACAATCAACAACTGAGATCTCGTCTTATTTAAAAGCTTCTGCACTGCAAGAAAAAGCACCAACAGAGTGAAGAAACAATCCACAATGTGGGAAAAAGTTTTTACCAGCTGTTCCTCAGACAAAGGTTTACATCTAGAATATATAAAGAACTTTAAAAAATCAGACCCCCCCCCCCCAAATTTAAAGACCCAATCCAAAATTGGGCATCTGAAATGAACAGGTATTTATCAGTCAAAGAAGTAGAAACAAAAAATAAACATATGAAAAAAATGTTCAACATCACTGGTCATTTGAGAGATACAAATGAAAACAATGCTGAGATTCTACCTCACCCCAGAAAGAATGGATGCTATCAAGAAATCACCCAGAGAGGCCAGGGATTTAGCTCAGTAGTTCTAGCGCCTGCCTTGCAAGCGCAAGGTCCCAAGTTTGCTCCCCAGTACCGGGGAAAAAAAAAAAGAAAAGAAATCAACCAGTAACAAATGCTGGTGGGGCTGTGGAAAGAAAGGAACGCTTCTCCACTGTTGGTGGGAGTGCAGACTGGTGCAACCACTGTGGAAATCAGTATGGAGATACCTCAAAAACTAGGGTTAGAGGTCCCATTTGACCCAGCTATTCCCCTGCTGGGTATCTTCACAAAAGAATTAAAAGAATCATACCACAGCGATATATGTGCACTGAAGTTCATAGTGGCACAGTTTATAATAGCTGAAACTTGGAAACAGCCCAATTGCCCATCAACTGGAGACTGAATATTATTTGATTTCTTGATGATAGCCATTCTTTCTGGAGTACAGTGAAATCTCAGTGTTGTTTTCATTTGCATTTCTCTAATGACCAGAGATATTGAACATTTTTTCATGTATTTATTGGTCATTTGTACTTCTTTTGCTGAGAAGTGTATATTTGTTTCAGTTGCCCATTTTTTGATTGGGCCTTTTATTTTGAGGAGGGTCTAATATTTTTTAATTCCTTATATATTTTAGGTATAGTGTTCTGTCAGGGAAATAACTGGCAAACATTTTTTTTCTACTCTATAGTTTGTTTCCTCGCTCTGTTGGTTCTTTCTTTTATAGTGCAGAAGTATTTACTTTTATATGATCCCATTTGATTCTTGGTATTATTTCTTGTGCAATTGAGTTCTCTTCAGAAAGTCCCTCCCTATGCCTATACCTATGCCTTCAAGTGTTTTACCTATTTTATCTCCCATCATATTGTTTGTGTTTTAACATTTTAGATCTGTGATCCATTTTGATTTTAGTTTGGTACATGGTGAGAGATATGGGTCTAGATCTAATTTTCTGCTTGTGGATAACCAGTTTTCCCAGCACCATTTGTTAAGATGCTGTTTTTCCTCCATCATGTTTTTGGCCCTTTTGTCAAAGATCAGATAGCTGAATGTGGCTGGAGTTGTTTCTGTATCCTCTATTCAGTTCTGTGCTTTTCTTTTTTTCCAATACCACTGTACCTTTGTAATATAACATGAAGTCTGGTTGTGATGCCTCCTGCTTTGCTCTTGTTGCTCAGAATGGCTTTTGCTATTCTTGCTCACTTCAGGTTCCAAAAGAATTTTAGGATTGTTTTCTCTAGTTCTCTGAGGAATGCTGTTGCTATTTTGATTGGGATTGTATTAAGACTGTATATTAGTTTTGGAAGTATTGCCATTTGGCAATATTAGTTCTGCCTATCCAGGAACAGGGGATATCATTCTATTTTCTTTCTTTTTTTTTTTTTTTGGTACTGGGGATCGAACTCAGGACCTTGCACTTGTGAGGCAGGCGGCACAACCACTGAGCTAAATCCCTGGCCCATCATTCTATTTTCTGATGTCCTCTTCTATCTCCTTTTTCAGAGTACTTTAGTTTTTGTTGTAGAAATCTTTCACTTCCTTAGGTAACAAGTATTTAAAGTTTTTCTTAATGCTATTGTGAATGGTATTGTTTTCCTAATTTCTTCTTCAGTGAGTTCCTTATTGGTGTGCAGGAACATTATTGATTTCTGTGTGTTGATTTTGTATCCTGCTACATTACTGAATTTGGTTATTAATTCTAGGAGTCTCTTGGTGGGATTTTTTTGGTTTTCCATGTAGAGGATTATGTCATCTGCAAATAATGACAATTTGTCTTCCTTTCCTGTATACATCCCTTTTATTTTTTTCTCTTGCTTGATTGCTCTAGCTAATGTTTCCAGTGTTACATTGAATAGAAGTGGTGATAGTGGAGATCTATGTCTTGTTCCTGATTTTAGAGGGAAAGCTTTCAGCTTTTCCCCATTTAATATGATGTTGGCAGTAGGTTTGTCATACGTGGCTTTTATCGGATTGTGATAGAGTCCTTCTATACTAATTTTTGCACGGTTTTTATCAAGAGGGATGTTAGATTTTATCAAAGACTTTTTCTGCATCTATTGAGATGATCATGAGAATTTTTTTATCTTTGCTTCTGTTTGTGTGTTATATTACATTTATTAATTTGCATATGTTGAACCATCCTCCATCCCTGTTGTGAAGCCTACTTGGTCATTATGTGATCTTTTTGATGATTTGCTGCATTCTGTTTGCCAGGATCTTATTGAGGATTTTTTTCTGTTAAATTCTTTTATTGGTACATTTTAGGTATACAATACATTTACGTTTATCATTGGGTACTTGTACCTGTATGTGATGTATCTTGGTTCTTATTTTTTCCCCATTCCCTGTGATCCCTTCACCCCCTCCACCCTTCCCTATTTACAAAGACTTTGTTTCTGTTTTTTCCTTTTCTTATAATTTTTCCTTTCCCCATCCCCTCCCACTTCCCCTACCCCTTTGGGCCTTTTCTTCCTATTTCAAATTATCAATTATTATTATTATTATTATTATTATTATTGGTACTGGGGATCGAACTCGGGATCTTGCTCTTGCAAGGCAGGCGCCAGAACCACTGAGCTAAATCCCTGGCCCCTATCAATTATTCATTTCAATCATTTTAATCCTTATTTACACTTTCAGTTTCTCACAACAGAGAAACTATTTGGTATTTACACATGTGTGTCCTATTTATTTCACTTAAGAGTATGGCCTAGGGCTGGGGATTTAGCTCAGTGTTTTCGCCGCCTGCTTTGGAAGCACAAGATCCCAAGTTTGATCCCTGGTACAAAAAAAAAAAGAGAGAGAATGGCCTCAATATGCATCCATTTAGCTATAAATGTCTCTAATTTCTCATTCTTTATGGTGGAGTAGTACTCCATTTTATTTAAAAAAAACACATCTTCTTTATCTAGTTTCCAGTTGATGGGCACTTGGGCTGTTTCCAAGGTTTCGCTATTACAAACTGTACCACTATAAACATAGGTGGACATATATCACTATGGTATGATTCTTTTAATTCTTTTGTGAAGATACCCAGCAGGGGAATAGCTGGGTCAAATGGGACCTCTAGTCCTAGTTCTTTGAGGTATCTCCATATTGATTTCCACAGTGGTTGCACCAGTCTGCACTCCCACCAGCAATGGAGAAAGAAGGGTTCCTTTCTCCCCACACCCCTGCCATCATTTGTTACTGGTTGATTTCTTGATAGTAGCCATTCTTTCTGGGGTGAGGTGGAATCTCAGTGTTGTTTTAATCTGCGTCTCTTGAATGACCAGTGATGTTGAACATTTTTTCGTATGTTTATTTGCTGCTTTTACTTCTTGTCCAAGAAATGTCTGCTCATTTCAGATATCCATTTTTGAATTGGGTCTTTAAATTTGGGGGGAGGTCTGATTTTTTTCAGTTCTTTATATATTCTAGATAGTAGTTCTTTGTCTGAAGTACAGCTGCTAAAATTTTTTTCCCATTTGAAACTATACTACAAAGCTACTGTGATAACAGTATGGTACTGGCAAAGAAACAGACCTGAGGATCAGTGGAATAGATTAGAAGATGCAGAAACAACTCCAGACATACTCAGCCATCTTATTGAGGATTTTTGTATCTATGTTCATTGAAGAGATTGGTCTGTAATTCTTCTGTAGTTGGGTCATCTTCTAGTTTTGGAAACAGGGTAATGACAGCTTCCAGGAATGATCTTGGGAGTATTTCTTCCCATTAAATTTCATTAAAAAGTTGAATTCATTTGGGGGAGCAAGGTGCCAGGGAATAAACTCTGGACCTTGCACTTGCCAGGCAGGCACGTCACCATGGAGATACATCCCTGGCCCAAGAGTTTAATTCTTTATGTATTCTGGATATTAGTTCTCTGTATGAGTAATAGCTGGCAAAAATTATTTTCCATTCTGTAGGTTCTCTTTTCACTCTGCTGGTTTTTCTTTTGCTGTACAGTAGCTTTTTAATTTGATAGGATTCCATTTATTGATTCTCAGTACTATTTCTTATGCAGCTGAAGTTCTGTTCAGAAAGTCCCTGACTACACCTATGATGTCAGGAGTTCTACCTATTTTATCTTCCAGCAGGTTAAGTGTTTCTCTTTTAAATTTTAGTTCTTTGACCCATCTTGATTGTAGTTTAGTACATGGTGACATATCTGGGTCTAGCTTCAATCTTCTGCATGTGGATATCCAGTTTTCCCAACACCATTTATTAAAGAGGTTATCTTTCCTCCAATATATGCTTTTGGCCCCTTTGTCAAAGATCAAGTAGTTGAATGTGCTTGGTGTTGTTTCTGCATCTTCTATTCTTGTCCACTGATCCTCATGTTAGACCTCCAAGGTAAAAGACCCAATCAAACCATGGGCAAGTGAAGTGAATAGATATTTCATAGAAGACAAAGTATTGACAAATGGTCAATAATACATGAAAAAAATGTTCAACAGTTCTGGCCATTACAAAAATGCAAATTAAAACAACACTCAGATTCCATCTTACCACCGAGAGAATGATCATAATCAAGAAATCAACAAGTGCAAGGTCCTGAGTTCGAGCCCCATACCAAAAAAGAAAGAAATCAAATAATAACAAGTGCTGATGGGGCTGCAGGGGAAAAAGGAACCCTCTTACATTTTAGGTGGAAATGTAAACTAGTACAACTACTATGGAAATCAGTTTGGAGATTCCTCAAAAAGCTGAAACTAGGAATTCCACTTGACCCAGCTATTCTTCTAGTATCTTCTTGAAAGAGTTAAAGATGTCATACTACAGTGATGAGAGTAACAACTTATAAGGAGGAAAGATTGATTTTGGCTCATGGTTTTGGAGCTTTCACTGCACGACTACTTGGTCCTCTTGCCTTTGGGCATATGCAGAGGCGGCATATCACAGCAGGAATTGTGTGGCAGAGGAAACTTTTTCATCTCCTGCCAATCAGGAAGCAAAAAAAAGAGATAAGAAAGGACTGGGGTCCCAAACTCCCCTTCAAGGCCATTGCCTTGTTGACCTGACTTCTTCCCATAAGGCTCTACCTCCTAACAGTTCCACTGCCTCCCAATAGCACCACAGGCTGGTGACCAAGTATGTCCATTTACTAAATGGACTTTGGGGAAACACTGAAGAGCCACATGAAACACAGAGCCACCAACTCCTGCCCCAACTTCCCACAGAATTATATATCTCATGTTGCTAAACTGATGTATTTTTTGTTCCCCAAATTCCATTATATATAACTTTCTTGCCTTGGTCCTTTTAGATTACTGTCCTCACTTATGGACAGCTGTGAGGAAACTGTCAAAGAGAAAAATCCTTTTGAGATTTTAAAATATTCTTTTGTCAGTGCTTTTGCTAAACAATGAAGTGAGCAGAGATAAAAAGCCATGGCTGGTTTGATGCTTGTGACATGAATGTGAACTGTACTTTACTAACTGAGAAAGATGGTCAGTTACCCACACAACCCAAGGAAGATTCCTGGTCATCAGTATGCATTATGAGGGCTGCAGGTATTTAAGAAAGAAAAGTGGAGAGAGAAATATTTACTAATTTTTCCTGTTTGAAAATAGGTTATCTGAAATTTAACTATACTGTGGATTCCTAAATCAGGATAGAGATCTGACTGAACAGATCTCTCCTTCCCAAACAGACATGCACAAGATGGTGGCCTCTGGGGTTAAATGGGTAAGTGTTCAAACCTCACTTTTCCCCCTCTTTGTAATATGACCTTGGTACTCAACTGTCAGTATCCTTTTCCATAAAAATGAGATAACAATACCCACTTTACGGGGCTATGAACAGATTTAAATAAAACAATGTGTGTAAACTCCTTAGTACAATCCCCTGCACATATCAGTGATCACTAAATAAAAACTATTAACATTAATATATACAATAATAACAGCAGTGAATGTGTTTCTTATGGAGTACTTCTGGGTTTATGCTTGTTATGGCTTGGGTTTAGATGTCCCCCCACAAAGCCTCATATGGATGAGGTAGGGCTTTCTTTTTCAGAGGTGGCTGAATCTGGAATGTGTGTTGCTGGGATTAAGGGTGTGTGATTACTAAACCACTACACATGAGTGATTGGTTTGGTACCACCCTAATCCTGGTAGTCTGGATGGGATAAAAAGACTGTTAAGGTCCCTTGTTGCTTCTGCTGTCTTCCATCACCATGGACTGCTGACCCTCTGCCACTCTACCTTGGAACCAACCAGTTATGGACTGAAACTTTCACAAACGGTAAGCCAAATAAACCTTTTCCCCTTTAACTTTGGGTGTCAAGTATTTTTGTCTCAGCAATGAGAGAAGTAACTAAGGAAGAATCTGGTACCAGAGGTGGGGTCATTGCTGCAACTGTTCCTGACTGTGTGGTTCAAGAGCCTTTGAGAATGGTTTGTGAGAAGAGTTTTAAAATGTTTGGAGATGACAGCTGGAAAACCTTAGCCTGTACTGTATGGAAGATTTTGGTCAGAGCTCAGAAGACCAGAAGGCAGATAGAAATTCTGCTGGTAAAAACCGGGCTTGGGAGGTTTCTGCTGGGAAGAAGGACCAAATTGATTGTTGGACTCCAATGCGTGTTATACGTTGGCAGAAAGTTTGCATTTTGCTCATGTCCAGAGACTGCCTGAGATTAATATTAAGGGTGGCAGACTAATTAATCTTGTAGAAGAAATTTCAAGGCAGTCTAATGTTGAGGCTATGGCGGGGCTGCTGTTACGGGATTTTAGCCAGATAGTTGTTGAGAATCAAGAGCAAAGAGGCTAACAAAATGATTTAAAATGTTTTGAGTTTGACCAAAAAGAAAACTCCAGTAGAGCTGTAGAGTGCAAAGATAGAGCACAGAAAATCTTGATTGCTAAGAAGAAACAGGAGAATTTCTAAGATGGCCTGAGAGCATCACAAGAAGCAGCAGTAAAAGACTGCAA
This sequence comes from Heterocephalus glaber, assembly GCF_053883595.1. NCBI lineage: Eukaryota > Metazoa > Chordata > Mammalia > Rodentia > Bathyergidae > Heterocephalus > Heterocephalus glaber. The sequence goes on along the minus strand of NW_028258320.1, from coordinate 42,283,092 downwards.
AAGTAAGACTTTGCTTTGAGGAGACAGCCCCAGGGGACAATGTTCCAGAATGGCTGCATGTTCCAGAATAGCAGCAGCCTAGAGAATTTGTTCCTTGAGATTAGGTTCAGAGTGCTCAGCAATCTGAGCACTCAACCCCTATAGCCAAGAGAGAAAGAAGCCTAGCTACTGCTTCGGCTGGCAGTAGATCCTGGCATTATCCACATGGTGCTGGTTTTAGGAGCATACAGAATGCAAGGGGGGGGGGATGGGTCAGGAAGGCTTCCACCTAGATTTGAGAAGGCGTGGGAGGCCAGGCAGTGTGCCCCTGAGAGGGCAGTGTGTAAAGCTGTGAATATGAAGACAAAAGTGCAGTAAAGACCCCAAAAGTTTAGAGAAGCCAGAAACGTGGATCATCTGAAGAAAACTGCAAGGAAGGTCCAGAGCTGGCCCCAGAGAGAAGCCATGGGAGCTACAACCACCAGCAGTGCCTTAGGAGCACAGCCACCCCAGCCCTTTGGAGTTCACAACTTGCCGCAGATTGCTGGGGATGCTGGAAGTAGAACTGTGAGATTTAATGTTTGCCCTGCTGGATTTTGGACTTGCTTTGTTCCCATTCCTTGTTATCCCCCTGGTTATAACTTTTAGAATAAAAATGTCTATCTTGTGCCATTAAATGTTAGAAATGTTTAACTTTCTTTTCATTAATACAGGCGCTTGCAGCTAAGAGTTTGCCTTATCCCAGGGAAGACTTCAAATTTAGACTTTTTAGCAATGCTGAAACTGTTAAGACTTTGGCAACTCTTAGAAATGGACTAAATGCCTTTTGCATCAGGAGATGTACATGAGTCTCTAAGGGTCAGAGGCTGAATGTTATGACTTGTATCTAGATGTTCCCCCAAAATCTCATGCAGTTGTAGGTAGGGCTTTTTCAGAGGTGGCTGAATTTAGATTGTATGATTGATTCATGGTGCAATGCTAGGCTCAAGGGCACTAAGATTAAGGTTGTGAGTGCTACCCGCCCTAAGTAGTCTAGATAAGATAAAAGAGTTAGAAAGAAGCTGTTAAGATCCTTTGTTGTTTTTGCTACCTTGTACACTCCATGAATTGTTTCACCTTCACCTTGGAGCCAGCGGATTATGGACTGAAACCTCTACAAACTGTAAGCTAAATAAACCTTTCCCCCTTTACTTTTGGGTGTTGGGTATTTTGTCTCAGCAATGAGAGAAAAGTAATTAAGACAGCCATCAAAACCTGAGCCCATTTAGAATTCCATCAAGTAGTCAGTGGGAGGCAGGGAGAGAAAAAATGGTGGATTCCAAACATAATCCAAAATTTCAATTTGACCCAGCAGTTTCAACTATCCCACTTCCCATTCTTTTTTAACCTCTACTAAGAAAGTTACTTCAAGCTCATCTGATGCTTTTGTAGCCCACAGACTCATGGCTGCAGCGGGTTGGTGGTGGGGAGCTTGGAAGAAAGAAGAAAATGCCCGTTCTTCAGGATACCAGATTGGCAAGTGGGACCACAACTTGGCAAGTGGAGGTTTGGCTAGCTCCTCAAGCTAGTATCTTGATGCAGTACACAGACTCCACAACTGTACATAACAGTGCTGTTTATCTACAAGAGTAATTTTGAATACTATTTACCTTTCCTCTACCCAACCAGAGATGGAAGCAATTTTGCTACAGAAGAGTCATGAAACAGAGGGCAATAAGAGAGTGCCAGAGAAGAAATCTCAGAATAGAGGAGTTGACTGTTTTGAACCCTTCACAGTAGCTGTTCCATCTTAATCCTCTCATTCTAAACCACAATCTCAGCTGAAAAAACAAGAGTATGTTGACATTGGATGGATTGAGCCACAAACTATCCAAACCAAGGTTGGAGAACCTGGCTCAACTTTGATCTGAGAGATGGTATTAATTTGGGTCACCATTATATCACCAGTTTCTAACATGGTGCTTGTTAATAAAAAAGGATTCAATAAATACTTGTTGCTGGATTGATCTTCTTTAATAGGGGAATAACAAAGCCAACTGCTGTTCTTTCACAGTAATAACAGCATTTACCTAACAGCTTAGGCACAACAAAAATGTTTCAAATATTTTACGAAATCTATAGGTATAAAGAAAGGGCAGTGGGAGAAAAGTGTGATTAAATCTTCAACAAGTGGGCTGGGGATTTAGCTCAGTGGTTCCACCGCCTGCCTCGGAAGCGCAAGGTCCCAAGTTAGATCCCCAGTGTCAAAAAAAGCAAACAACTTCAACAAGTGATATGTGGTAGTTAAGAATATGCATTTTAGAGTTGGATTTCTACCTACTAATCTAGGGGCACTGTATAAAGTGACAGACTGTCTTAGTTTCCCCATCCCTAAAATGGGGCTAAGAATGCCCACCTAGAAAGATTGTTGACAGGATTAAATGACAAGATGTGCAAAATACATTTACCACACTTACTGGCACATAGTTAACAATAAATGATGACTAATGTTTCCATGCCTTCCAGATCCTGCAAAATTTTTAAGAAAAAAAGGAAAAAATCATGTAAATGTGGCAAAATCTTCATAGCTGATGATTCCAGGTGATGTCATATAGAAGGGTATTATATTGTTTTTTCTACTTTTACATACATTTGAAACTTTTCATAAATAGCTTAAGTTAAAAAGCAGGAAATCCACAATTCCCTTGAAACTAAATATTCAGTCAAGACTTCATCTATTCCTGTAAAAATATTGACCAAACACTGTGTGCTATCACAATGAAGGATGCTCTCTGATCACACAGTACAGAAAAGGAGTAGGTTTGGATGTGCATGCAGTCCCTACACGGGTACACAAGGAATCTGTAGTAGGGCTGCCTCTGAGGATGGAAACAGGGAGACTAGATAACAGAGGTTGAAAAACTTACTTCTCACTATATCCCTCCCAGCCTCTTTCTTTTTGGAAGGACAGTTTTTAGGCAATTACTAAGTCAGAGAAAAGGTCTTGCTACATGGTCTGGATTGGCCTTGAACTCTATTTGTAACCCAGGCTGCCCTGGAACTTGTAGTCATCCTGTCTCAGCTTCCCAAGTTTAGGATTACAGACTGCACCACCATACCTACCTTTATTACTTTTACATACAAAAAACTCAGCTAAAAAAAAAAATTAACACAGTTCAGTGACAAGTTCTTTAGCTTTGCCTTTTCCAGCTTGGCAATTTGAGCCACGGATTTTAAACCTGAATATTACCTCCCCAGTGACAACATACCTCATTGTATCTCCTACTGTAATTCATCCTGATGGTTTCCACCAGCTTACACAGAGTGCCTGTATCCTCTACATAACTGTATGGTGGCAATGGGAATGTATGTCTTCCTGGACATCCCAGCCTGTCCTTAACCTTGATGATCCAATAAGGAACCCCATCTTCTGACACAGGGCAGGCAGAAAGACAGGCAGCTCAATAGGATTCATGTTATGTACAGTCATTACTCGCTAAGGCTTCTCCCTGTCCACCCAGGTGGTGAGGGAAGGACAGGTAGTCTCTTAATGGGATCATGAAATGTACTGGCAGCTTTATCTTCAGCCAAGGCCAACAATCTGTTGCTTCTCTTGCTGTGGCTGTAGTCCACTGCAGCAAGCTTAGGCAGCTTAGGCAGTTGGCAGTTCAAGGACTGGATGAACTGGCTCACCACAGGAGGTACTTTTAAGGCAATTATAGAGGAGAGATCTTTGCTGCCTCCACTGAATGTAGGGGGCCATTTGCCAAAGCAGGCAAGGTCCCTTTGGGGCTGGATGCCCTGTTCAATTGCCAAAACTCTCAGGCCTTTTCTCAAACAGGAAATGTATTGCTTTATTAGCCATATATATATATATATATATATATATACACACACACACACACACACACATATATATATATGTATATATTTATATTTTTTTTTTATGATAGCAGGGCTGAGGCCACCTTCTTTCTCTTGGCCTTCTTTCCTTTCAGCATTTTGGGTAGCTAGAGGAGAGTGATATATATTCTCTTCTGTAATGTTGATGGATTTTCTATTAAAGACAAATCAAAAAATCACTGTAAGGGAAAAACAATCCCCTCTCTCAAAGGAAAAAATATCTAAACTGCACATCATAAATACATGCTCATGGACACACACACACACATACAGCATTGGGTTATACAGTAATAGAGCTGAAGACAGGCTGCTGGCAGATTTTAGCCCCCCAAAAAGCATCCCCAGTGGTTATTTGATCTCTCCGATGCCTTCCAGGAGCACAGCCCTAAGAAGGCCCAAGAAGGATGGCTTCCAGAGAGAACATTTGAGTTTCGAGAGTCTTTTGAGGCCATGACTCCTGAAGTATTACCCATGCCAGACAGCCTGAGAATGTGTGCAGGCATGCATGGATGGCTGGCTTCTGGAGGACTTCTTAGGGAGGAAGCAAGGCTTTGGAAGGCCCTTGAGAGGACTTGCTCCAGGCTTGGGGAGGGCATTTAGAGCAAAATAGAGATGATGCCTATGGCTTGTGGTAAAGAGGGGCATTGTAGGTGTCTTATCTTTAGGAACTGAAATTGAGCTTGCTACAAAATATGTGAGACTTACTACAGCATTGATATGGCAGCAGCTAAAAGAGGATTGATTTTGCTCAGTGAGACCTTCCCATAGCCTTTCATTACCTCCCTCTGCCCTGTCTTGTTCAACCTATCGTCTAATTACAATTTGCTTGAAGATTTTTCACTGTGACTTGCAAGAATATGGTTGACCATATGCAAACAGTGGGTTTTGCTAGATGGCAGAATTGTAAGTTACATTTGTATTCTTTCTTGTTTCTAAATATTCTCCAGCAAATATGTTTACTTTTGTTGTAAAGAAAAGCACAGCATAATCTTTTTCAATGTTTGCATGCAATTTTACTACCAAGATATTAGAAATTACAGCTTTTGGGGGAGGTTATATCAGAAATACAGGGTTTAGGACAGGTACAGTTACCACCAAGGCTTTGAACCTGTCTGTAGACTTTCTTTTTCCTCCCATGTTCTTTAAGGGTCAAAGGTTTAACTTTTACTCTTGATTCTCCTGCCCTGCATTTCCTAACCCCACCTCATTCCCCCAACACCTGCTAGCTGAGGCATCCTCTTGAACCATATTCTTCACTTCAGCTGCCTTTATAAATTAACTTTCTAAACTGGGAAAGCAATACTCCACACCGATAAGCAGAAGTTTCACTAAGACAGATGGAAACATTGAAACGGGACCACATTCACTAGATGATTTGCATACTGCTAGACACTGAAAACAAGGGCCTCTAGGATTCAGGCAAGGTGTTCTTACAACTCCTGAAAAGTTACCTCTGCCCTTGGTCCCAGGCCTCATTCAGTGACCCTCCACCCTGTAGGGCTGTAGCTGTATGAATGGAGGGTGAAGACCTGCCCCAGAGTCAAGCTGCCTTGGTTAAAATCCTTACACTGCCACTTCAGCTCTGGGAACTTGAACAAATTACTTCACTAAGCCTCTATTCCCTCATCTGCAAAATGGGGATAATGCAAATGAATGAGATAATGCATGTGACATCTAGTAAGCACTTAATGGATGTGAGCTATTTTTAATTTCAGTAATTCTACCACTTCTTCCTGATGCTTCTCAACTCTCATATCTAAATATCTCTCACTTAGATGTCTATTTTTAAGTAAAGAATGTTTATTTTTGCTGGACATTGGTATGTACCTGTAGTCCCAGCTACTCAGGTGGCTGAAGCAAGTTCACCTGAACTCACGATTTCAAGAGTTCAAGGCCAACTTGCCACAAAGCAAGACCCTGTCTCAAAGAAAAAACAAAAACAAAAAAAAAACCCAGAACATTCATTTTACTTTTGGATAATTTGAGGAATTTTGTCTGGATTGCATCAGAAGATCTGAAGTGTCACACATTTCCTGATTAATTGGTAAACTGTAGTTGAACGGTTGCTCAAAATAGTGTTCTGTGTATGGAAGAAGGAAGAGGAGAAGACAGTGCAAACCAAAGGTCTTACTGTAGAGAGGACAGATGAAGAAGTCAGTAAGGAAAGGCTCTCTGGAAGAATTCAATGTTTAATTGCGTCTCAAATAACATGATGGTCAGGGACTGGCAAAAAAACATGGTAGGTTATTAGCTATTTAGAACTGCACATCTACAACAATGATCCTCAATGGGAGGCAAGTACGTTCCTCAGGGGATACTTGACAATGTCTAAAGATCTTTTCAGTTATCAAAACTGGGTGGGAGACATCTACTAGGCAGAAGAGAAATATCCTACCTGCACAACAAAGAATTACCCAGCCCCAAATGCCAGTACTGGTAAGAAACTCGGATCTAGTGTTCCGCTTTTGGAGAGAAGGAGATCCTTGCTTTACCTTACCTTTGATAGATGAGGGTTTATGGAAGTTCTTATAATGTTTTCAAATACTCTTATTCCTGGCAATAAACAGTGTTTTCAGGACTAGCTAATGATCACATCCTCTTTTCCTGTCACTACTTCAGGACTCATCATCACTTACCTAATACTCACCCTACAAAAGCTTCCCTCACCTCAAGAAAGGAATCAAAATGTAGTAAAACAGTAGTCACATGTGCTAATGATTAGGTGATATCACCATAAAATTTCGGTAGACTTCTCACCAATGCTTCTTTAGATAAGGCAAGACACTTCACCAGAATGGGCTGCTGTCCAAGCAGACTAAATTAAAAGAGCTTATAACACACTACAAACAACAACAACAACAAAAACTTATCAACATGATTAATCAGAGTCACACTAGCTGTTTGTTAACATATTTCACCAAACAACTGAGGAATGTGACTGCTGGTTGTTGACGCTGGTAACCCAAAACCACTATGCTGTGTTAAATCGATAAATTAGTAAAAAGAATGTTTACCTCCTTTACTGTATGGCTCTGCTGGGTGTTGTTTTACAAGAGGATGAGGCTTGCTTCCAAGAATCTAATGTGTAAGGCCAGGAGGGCTGCTACAGTGGAACTGGGCTGGCACAAAGGAACTGAGCCTGCTATGTGAATGTATTGTTTTACACTGGTCCCTTCAGTGAAAAAGGCCACATTCAGCTTAGAAGCTACTCCTCTACTCTTGTCCTCTAAGAGAGAAAAACAAAGGTTTTACCATGGAGCCATGAGTGTCTCAGGTGGGAACATTAGGATATGTTCTCCAATCACACTCCCTTTTAGAACTACTTGGCTTCAGTAACTAATGCAGGTCTGACATGTGCCAAGCAAACATAAATGACATTCCAATCAACCATCACTGACCAGGAATTTAAGAAAAGCAATAGCTGACTGGCATTTGTAAGAACCAGTAAAGCTGTGCTCAAGGGATGGTTTACGAACTGTTTGAAAGGAGCTGGCACCGAGGTCAGACTTAATGACTTAATGGCTAAGGAAAAGGGCTACTGTTTATTGAGCACTTATTACAACCATTGTGCAAGACACTTTCTTTTGGATCACTTAATCTTTGCAATAGTCTGTGAGACCAGTATGGTTATACATACCTGAATTGCAGATGAGGAAAGTCTTTGGAGATAGGGATTAAGAAGAATGCTCACAAAATCTGCCTCTGCAAATTTATATGAGTGTTGGTGAGGCCCACAGACTTGTGGAAGCATCCTGAAAGAGACTAAAAGGAATGAAAGCTACTAAAAGAGGGGGTGGTGTAGGCATTCAAGGTAGGGCAGGAGAGATTAAGATAGTCTGATTAGAAAACCATCTGCAAAGGTCCAGAACTCCAATGTGTGCATCCAATAAAGGAATTACTGGCAGCATTTAATAATGGACAAGTCACTTAAAGAGGATATTGGTTTTTCAATTCTCATTTCTTTGTTTGGATTAAATCAGCACGTGTTATATTTGTGCAGCCCAAACTAAGACAGCCTACAAATAAGGAAGAAATTGAAAGCTGGGAGTGACCAAGTGACTTACCCAAGGTGTGGTCTACACACAGAGCCACACCCATGCCCAGGTCTCCTGACTCCTGTGCTGTGCTTGTCCCACTCCACAGCAGCTCACTTTGGCCTGCACCTCCCTCTGCTTTTGCAGAATCCCCAGACCCCACTCAAAGTCTGGCTACTCTTTTGTTTGTTTGTTTTTCTTTTCTAAAGCCAGAATAAAGTTTACTGGCCTCCTTTCATAAAGGCTATTTGGAATGGGGCTATTTCCCAACCCATTAGTCAGAGCGCCTCTCTGCTTCTTTAGAATTCATGATAATGTTAATGACAGTAATAAACTCTATGCAAGGCACTGTACTGAGAGCTTTGCAAGCACTGTCCATTTAAACTCCACAGCAACATTATGAAGTCAACACTATGACTCATTTTAGAGACGTGGCTTTGAGATCTTAAGGCTCAATCATGGGCACTGCTGGAAAGAGCTAGGACACCACACCTGCCTATCCCACTGGAGCATGGGTGGAGTTGATGTGCATTGCCAACTGGTCTCCTTTTCTCTCTCTTGTTTCCCATCACCTAAACCAAGGGGGAGTATATGGCCATACCACCCTTAACGTGCCCGATCTTGTCTTAACCAAGGGAGATCTCTAAGCCTAGGTGCATACAAAAACAAACTGGGAGTCTGTTCAAAATCAGACGCCAACAAACAGACCCACATGCTCTCTTTTTTTTCCTTATATGATGCCCTGCTCTGCCTGGGGCCTTTGTCCACAAGAAGGTATCACCAGATGAGGCCCCCGAGCCTTGTACCTCCAGAGCCAAATTGACAAGCCGATCTTATATGGAAATGCAGTGACCTAGAGCAGTCAAAAATATCTTGAAAAGACAAAGTTGGAAGACTTACACTTCTCAATTTTAAAATTTACTACAAAGAATCTACTGTAAAGCTGAGCATGGCAGTGCATGCCTGTAGTCCCAGCACTCTGGGAGCTTGAGGCAAGAGGATCCAGCCCAGTGTGGGCAATTTAGCAACCTAGCAAGACCTATCTCCAAATAAAAAATGAAAAGGACTGTGGACATAGCTCAATGAAAAGGCTCGAATTCCATCCCTAGTACTGGTTTAAAAAAAATAAAAAAGAATCTATAGCTAATTCCCCTGTTTCTGAATATGTACATAATTCCAATAAATATACTAAGCAGGTGGTATTATAATAATAATAATATGCTCAGGCCTGCAGCTCACCTACTGAATCAGTGTTCTAAGCTACAGCCTGTGAATCTGTACTAAAAACGACCTCCCCAGGTGCTGCTTGGGAACCTCTGTTTAAGTTTGTTGACTTTTCCAGCTGGCTGGAGCCAAAGTGTCTAGGGTGTGAGACCTCCTGCCCTTCTCTTCCCTTCGCAGTGGGCTGCTCAAGTAGTTTTACTTTATATCCACACATCATGTCCTTCAGTGGGAGTGAGGGTACTGTGTTAGGGCAAGGGTCCTGTAAGATGCCTAGCTCTTTAAGAAAATCAAGACTTCAGAGTCCTCCTTCCCAGAGGGAGAGCTGTTACATATAAAGAAAGGCAGGTGGGCAGGAGTCAGGGGAGATGTCATTTCCAGCTTCCCCATCTCCTTTCCCTGGGGAAACACAGTTCTTCCCTGCACATCCCTCAACTCTTTTAGTCAGTGGTGTCCAGCCAGGCCTTGGGTCAGGAAGTGCACAACAGGTTGGTCTATATGATTGAACTGGCTTCACAGCATCTCAGGGGAGGCAGAGCCATGAAAGGTTAGACAAGAATGAGCTGAGGGGTCACTTGGCCATCTTATGGGTGGAAAACTGAGGTGCAGAAATGAGATTAATAATCTTATTTTGGAGGGGGGTATCCTTATTTCAGCTCATATTTAGCTATGGAAAGATTTAGACTCAGTGAAATGTTGAAGAGCTTACCCTGAGTCAAATAGTGTTAACTTAGCAAGTAGATTAGTTAGTTGGCTAGTTATTTAGAACAAGGATTAAACTGGTGTACTGACTGGGTAGGTTTAGAAAGTATAACACTTGTGTCAGTGGGTACACAATTATTTGAAAGTTATTCTCAGAGAGAAGTACTCATATTGCCTAGAAACTTCTTCCCTACCCAAATCTGTCAATATCTAGAACTACAGTTGAGCAGCAGAATGTGGATTCCAGGCATGTGATGAGCCCAGGACTTGCCAATACCTGGGCCTTGGCTTTCATAAATCATTATTAAATCATGGTTGAACTTCATCGGCTCAGCTATTACTCAACTAAATAAATTCTCCTTCTTTTTTTTTTTTTTTTTTTGGTACCAGGGATCAAATTTAGGACCTTGCACTTGCAAAGCAGGCGGTGGAACCACTGAGCTAAGTCCCTGGCCCTAAGCTCTCCTTCTTTAAAAACTTTTAAATTGTAGATAATCAAGTGCCAAGAGTTTTTTACCTGAGCTATAAAATCTTCAGACTTTTTGGGAAAATACTGGCCAATGTTCATTTCCTGTGCAGCAGGCACTGTTCTAAAAACTATAAGCCTCTGTCATAAGACTGTTGCAACAATTTTTTGAGGTAGTCACTTTTTTTTTTTTTTTTTTTTTTGGTACCGGGGATTGAACTCGGGACCTTGTGCTTGCCAGGCAAGTGGCGAAACCACTGAGCTAGATCCCCAGCCCAGAGGTAGTTACTCTTTTTTTTAATAACAGAATGGTCTTTATTAGACTTACAGTTTTGCAGCCGTCACCATGTTTTCCTCATCCCACAAGCGAGTGCACCCTCCTTCCAGTCATCCCCATTCCCCCCTGCTTCCCAATGTTATCAGTGAGTCTCCAGCGGTCGCTTTCTGACCTCCGTTCTCCATGGCTCTGGCCAAACGGGGGTACCTGCAGCGGGCGACCCCTCGCCCGCTCACCTGCGCAGGGAGCCTCGGGTCTCCCGCCATCGGCCTCGGGGTCGGCGCCCCGCGTCCTTCCCTCGCGGCGGAAGCGTCCACTTGACCCCGGTAGTTACTCTTATTATCCCTACTCTATACAGTAAGGATATGAAACTCAGAAAAGCTCCATTACTCTCCTAAGGTCATGCAGCTAGAATCGAACCTCAGTCAGGCTTACTGCAAGACCTGCCCCCTTGACTGTAGTACATTTCATAATTCTGGAAATAGAATGTGCAATATTAAGAACTATCTACTCTAAAAAGATTTCAATGAATGTCTTTTGAGTGCCTTTGATAGGGAAAATTCTGCAATGCATATGAAGGTGTTTAAGAGTCAGCTCTGCTCATAAAGTCAGACAGGTAGTCAACTAACATATTAAAAGGCAGACTAGCTAGGGATTTAGCTCAGTAGCATCAAGCCTGCCTCTCAAGCACTAGGTCCTGAGTTTGATCCCCAATTTAAAAAAAAAAAAAGACAGACTAGTGGGGCATGGTAGCATGCTTATAATCCCAGCACTCAGGAGGCCTAGGCAGGAGGATCACTGTGAATTTGAGGCCAGCCTGAGCCACATAGTAAGTTCAAGACCAGCCTGAACTATATAGTGAGACCCTGTCTCAAAAAATAACTAAAAACAAACAAAGAGGGCTGAATAGCATAAAGTGCAATAAAAAACACCTAAGAGGAACCAGTAGTAGTAGTGTTGCATGCCCATAATCCCAGCTATTCAGGAGGCTGAGCCAGAAGGATCACAAGTTTGAGGTCAGCTTGATCAATTTAGGAAGATCCTATCTCAAAATTAAAAAGTGTTTGGGATGTAGCTCAGTGCGAAAACTCTTGCCTAGCACAGATGAGGCACTGGGTTTAATCCCCAGTACCACACACACACACACACACACACACACACGTGCATGCACACATGGGATGATCAATAGGTAGGCAATCAGCAATGACTTCCTTAGAGGTGGTGACATTTGTAGACCCCTTGAAATGACAAACAATGCATTACTTCAAATCTAGGCTCAAAAAAAAAAAATCTAGCCTCCATCACTTATTAGCTGTGCAGCATCATCTCAGGGCCAGTTTCCACCTCATGCCAAGTGGAGGGTGGTTCCATGAACCTCTCAGGGCTGTTGTGAGATTAATGCAACTCCAGAAGCACACAGGAAGGGCTAACTGGTATTCTGTTCCCTTTTGGGCTCACTGAGTCATTTCAGAACCCATCACTCTGGGGCCACCGTCCAGCAAAGCTTACTCTTCGCCAAAGCGGCGCCTCAGTCCACTATTCAAAAGCAGCTGAGCCACTTAAACTCACTACAGGGTTTGTAAAGGAAATGAGCACTGAGGCTCAACTTCAGTAGTGTGACTAGGAGCTACTGTAATAGAACAAATGGATTGTTTATCAGCTTTCTATCTGCCCCTAACAAAACCATGTGAAATGAGGCATTAAACCCCCGTTTTTTAAAACGATGACAAACACTGGCTAATTTACTGGAGTAGAGCATATTGAGGCAGATGTTTAGTTTTGCATTAAATCTATATCTAGCATTTTCATTAAAAGGGGCAAAATGTAGACTTTATTGATGCTTCAGTGCCCATTTCAGATTAACACTTAACATTGAAAATTGTGCATGAAATCGCAAATGTATCTGCAAACACATCAGAAGGGGAAGGCTCACTGCTGTGCTTATTCATAGCTTATTTGGCCATGCTTGCTTAGACCATGCATTGTTAATATCTCTGATTGCTTAGTTAAATACCCTTTTAAATAGAGAGAGAAAAGACATAGAAGAAATGGGGGGCCATATCACTTTTGTGTAATGAACAATTAAGTCATGATGTACTTCTTGATTTGTAGTTGATATTCCCAGGATAATTAGGTTAGTACCCTTCTGAAAAAGCTGTTAGCTTCCATAACATCATTCATGGTCACAGTTTAGCTGAGGTAGTTAAGGGGGAAAAAAGGATTAAAGACCTTAGATTAAAAATAATCATTTTAAAAATAGAACCTAATTTTTATCAACACCAAAAATAATAGGATGAGGGCCAGGGATTTAGCTCAGTGGTTCCGGCGCCTGCCTCACAAGTGCAAGGTCCCGAGTTCGATCCCCGATACAAAAATAATAATAATAATAATAATAATAATAATAATAATAATAGGATGAAGCTTTTCCCTACTATGAGATAAGAACTTTATTTTTATAACATTAAATCTTGGCTCATATTGTTTATATATGGATAACCAAATGGCTGGGGAGAAATTCTGTTGTATATTTCTCTACTCAGAGTAATAAAAATTGTGACATATAAATGAAAAATGATACAGTTTGAAAGTGAGTTCTGGAGTGTCCTTGGGTTTGAATCTCAGCTCTGGTTCTTACTGGTAATTACTGATCAGCAGATCCACATGAATTTGGTTTGTGTGGTTTTTTGGGTTTTTTTTTTGGTACCAGGGATCAAACTCGGGACCTTGTGCTTGCGAGGCAGGCGCTAGAACCACTGAGCTAAATCCTCAGCCCTCCACATGAATTTGGAATGAAGGAAAGTTAGTTCTTCAAAGAAGGGAGGTGGTGTACCAAGAAGAAAAATGGAAGAGGTGTAAGAGCCATAAACAAATCTTCTGTGTACTTCAAGGGATGAGAATGTAATGGAAGAATGGAAGGCAGGGACCAACGGCACATTCCTAAATCCACAGGACAGACCAGGGTCCAGAGGTTAAATATGTTTAATAAGAGGCCGGGGAATCATTTCCAACTACAAGGTCCATAAAATAGGTTCACACGCAGCCTTGCTGTACAATAGGTGTTCCACATTCATGTTTTTTCCATCTGCTGCAAGGTTGGTGACCACTTAGTCATCAGAGCAAGTTATGTAAACACAGTGGCCAGGAGGAGGAAAGGGGAGCCAATGGAATGGTCTAGAGACTTCCAGACATTATATTTTATCTTACTTTCTTTTATTTTTTATATTTTGCAATGTGAAGGGTTGAACCGAGAGCCTTGATTAGGAATATTAGGCAAGCACTGTATCACTGAAGTACAACACTGAACCCTAGACATTTTATTTTGACTTGATGTTTCACCTTAGTGTTTTGTTCAGCCACCCTCTCTGAAATCATACCATACAAGATTAAGCATGGAATACTCACCAAAGTCATTCCTGACTGCCTCAGAAACACCCAGCATCCAACCCTCAAGCCAGCTTTTGGTTCTAGGAATACTCTCCAAGGATTCATCTGGTACTATTTTCAGCGATCCTTGCTCTCTGTTTTGGTCCCAGAGAATAACAGATCACCCAGGCCTCTATTTCCAAAACTGTGTATGCAGAATATTAATTCTAACATAAATAATGGGTGCTGCATAAGCAAAGAGTTCTATGATCAAAAAATTTTTAAATGCATTTTGTTAAACAAAGTTAAATATATTTCTCTATTCTGCAGGCTTCTCGGAACCTTTAAGATACTAATGTGCCATGTAAATATTCAAAAGAGAATAAAATATGCCAAATTTCTTGTTTATTTTCCCCCAGAATCCTTTTCTCACATTCCATACTTGCTGAGATTAGTCTGCTGTTCTTTTTTTTTTTTTTTTTTGGTACCGGGGATGGAACTCTGGTCCTTGCGCTTGCAGGGCAGGCGGTGGAACCACTGAGCTAAATCCCCGGCCCCTTGTTCTTGTTGTTTTAAGAGACTTTAAGGGATGGGGTCTTTTTACTATTTCCTGGGGTAGCTTCAAATTCCTGGGATCCCACAGTCTTCTTGCCTCCACCTCCAAAAAAGGTGGTACTAAAAAAAAAAAAAAAAAGCTGGTATTACAGGTGTGCACTACCATGTATGGCTTAGACTAGTATATTTGTAAGAGTTACCCCAGAAACTATTTTTCTAAGCTGTGAAAGTGGACAGTTCATTTAGGAAGTAGAAAGCAACAAGGCAATGTTGTTCCCACATTGACAACAAGGATAACATAGATAACCTATAAAATCATAATATTTTTGAACCCATCAGCAAATTGAGCTACAAAACAATGAAATGAACTGAATTCCAAAGGATGACAAGTCCTTCTGAATAGAGATAGGGCCTATAAACTCCCTTTCTTTTTACAGGGAGTAGGAAGAATAGGTAGTCACCATAAAACTAGGTAAGAAGAAAGCAAATCCCAACAGGCTGAGCATAAACTAATATGGCAGTTTAAAATCCCAGAGTGCTCCAGACACAAGAGGAATCCCCATCTGTTTGTCATCCCTTCCCATTGCCTTTACTTGGTGCTCATGAGAAAGACTGGAAGTGGGAAAGAACGTGTGAGAGACCATTCCCTCTTGATGGCGCAACCCTGTAGGGCCTGCCAAACTTTTGGAATGGAGCAGGAACACCTCTCAGCCCTGTGTGGGGAAAAGGTGGTGCTCATCTGCTCTGGGTAAGGGGAGAGAGTTCAAACTATGCCCAGATTCAACCCCAGTATAAACCAGTGATCTGCTGTGGGTGAGGATCAGGAGACCTTCTTGGGCTGAAAATCTCCCAAATGGGAGAAGGGGCAGGACATCTGCCTGGGCTCTCAATCCAGAACTTAGTAGGAGACTGAGGTTGTCTGCTACTGGAGGAAGGGTTGAAATGCTGACCACCCACACACACATATACCATGAACTTATCTATGTTAATGAAAGGGTCAGATTGAAGGACAGGAGGATGGGCTGGCTGGGTGACTGGGAAGAAATAAGAGTGGTTACTGGGGTAGGCACTGAAGTCAGAAGATCTGGCCTGGGATCCAGGATCCAAGTTTTAGTTCCCCCCCCCCCAAATTAAGGAAAAGAGTAAAAATAACTTCTCCAGAGGATTATTGGGAAAATTAGAGTCATAAAACACTTGGCACAGTGCATGGCTCATGGAAAGCTATCAATAGGAAGCTGCTGCTTCAATTCCAGCAGTTGTTGGAAACTGACAAAGAGCAGCTGACCAAGAGCAGAAAGAGACACTTTCCCACTTGTGGCAGAAATTTTTTGGGTTTTTTGTTTTGTTTTGTTTTGTTTTGGTACTGGGGATTGAACTGAGGACCTTGCGCTTTTGGGGCAGGCAGTGGAACCACTGAGCTAAATCCCCAGCCCTGGAAATTTGTTGTTTTTACCTGACAAGCGCACCATTCTTTTTTTTTTTTTGTACCAGGGATCAAACTCAGGACCTTCTGCTTGCAAGGCAGGCATGGCACCACTGAGCTAAATCTCTGTCACCTCAATTCTTTTTATTCTGTTGTCTTCTAGGAAGTCACTTATTCACTAGCAATCCATGTGATTCATGTGGGGCTGACATTCCACCATGCCCATCTTTAGGACTGGGGTCATGACTAATGCCTGGCCAACCATCATGTTCCATCTCTGAGCTACAATGTTCAAGGACAGCCTGGTCTTCACATTGAGTTCAAAACTGGCCTTGACTGTATAGCAAGACTTTGCCTCAAAAAACAAGAAACAAAAGTCAAGACAATGAAAAGATAAGCCATAAACTGGGTGAAAATATTTACAAATCATGTATCTAACAAACAATTTATGCCCAGACAACATAAAAAGCATTTTTCAAAACTCAAAAACAAGAAGACAACCTCTCCCTCCCCCTTAAAACAGGCAAAATATTTGAACATGAACTTCACCAAAGATCTACAAATGGCAAATAAGTACAGTGGTGCCTCAATTCAAGAAATTAATCCTTTCTATGATTCTGTCACAAATCGAACTAGATGAGAACCAAATCAAATTCAATGGCTCGGTTCAATGCTGACCTTATGAGGAAATTTGACTCAGTTCTTCTCCAGTGCAGTTTGGGACCAGACTCATGGAGAGAATTAAGTTCATGAACGGAGGTGCCACTTGTATACAAAAAGATGCTTCACATTATAAGTCACACAAATGCAGCCCCAAACCACTTGATGCACCAATCAGTCAGCTGCTGGAATGTCTTAAAAATTAAAATTTAAAACCTGACAATAACAAGTGCTTGTGAAGATTGGGAGGAACCAGAACTCTGAGACACAGCTGGTGGGAAAGGAATGCAGTATAGTACAACCTATTGCAGAGGGTTGAGAAACGGCACCCTCCTCACTCCTGTAACTCCAAAACCCTGGGTGACTGAGACGAGAGGATGCAATGGAGTCTTGGCTGGGGAGCTTAATGAAACCTTGTCTCAAAAAGCCAAAACAAACTGCTCCTGGTCCAGAGGAAGGGGCTTCCTGGCCACCATCCCTCCCGCTGCTCCCAGCCCACAGGAAAGGGCTTCTGGGTCACCATCCCTACCGCTGCTCGTGGCCCCTGGCCCACCTCACCCAGCTCAGAGGAGGTAATCCGTGCAGGCGCTAACAGCCCCCTGGCCCAGTCGAAATGAGAAAACACGTAACTAAGTCTCAAAACCAGACTTCCAGATCATCTACAGCAACCCCAAAGGGAAATGAGATGGAACACTCTGATACTCAACCACCTGGACCCACTGAACTGGCAACAAAAGGGGATCTGGAAAAAATGAAATCAGAAATAATTTCTCAGATAACAGGAGAAATTGTGCCCCTAGTGCAAGACATGATTAATAAATCTAGAAAGGAGCTCAGGAACATGATGGAATCCCAAAATAAGAAACAAATGGAATCCATAAAACAGATGCAAATAGATTTCCAGGACATGAAAAACTCCATTGAAAGTCTACACAGCAGAATGAGCCAATGTGAGGACAGAATTTCAGATACAGAAGATAAGATTGCAATTAGTGACCAGGAAAAGAAAAATTACTTCAAAATTATAAGGGAACATGAGAAATCAATCCAGCAGCTGCTAGATGATGCAAAAAAGAATAACATAAGACTGATTGGGCTCAATGAAGAAATAGGAGAGAGTGCAGATGACATGAAAAAATCTCTTCACAGAAATAATGGCAAAAAACTTCCCAGGCATGGGAAAAGAGCTTGACATACAGAGAAGTGAGGCATATAGGACTCCAAATAGCCTTGATCAAAAATAATCTACACATAGGCATATAATTGTTAAGATTCCAGAAACACAACAGAAGAACAAAGTTCTCCAAGCAGTCAGAGAAAAGAAACAAATCACATTCAAAGGAAAGCCCATCAGAATCACAGCAGACTTCTCAACACAAACCATCAAGGCAAGAAGAGCTTGGAGTGACATATTCCAAGCCCTAAAAGAAAACAGCCTCCAACCCACATTGATGTACCCTGCAAAACTATCTTTCAAAATTGATGGAGAAATAAGATACTTTCATGACAAAGAGCACCTTAGGAACTTGGTGAATACCAAACCAGCACTCCAAGGAATTTTACACAATACCCTAGGAACAGACATTGAGGATCACAACCCCAGGAAGCAAAGCAGAATGAACCCATCTGGCATGACAAGAAATTAAATGTAAAGGGGGAGAGCCCAACAAAAAGAAAAAGTCATGGCAATGACAAGTCAATACATTTCAGTTAGAACCATCAACATTAATGGTCTCCATTCACCAATCAAAAGAAACAGACTGGCAGAATGGGTCAAGAAGCAAAATCCAACAATATGCTGCATACAAGAAACACACTTAATTCAAAAGGAAACTCATAGACTGAAAGTTAAAGGGTGGAAAACAATACTCCATGCAACAGGAACCCGAAAAAAAGCAGGAGTAGCTATCCTCTTTGCAGATCAAGTAGATTTCAAACCCACACTGATGAAGAGAGATGAAGAAGGACACTACATCCTTGTAAAGGGAAGAATCCAAGAGGAAGAGATGACAATCATAAATATCTATGCACCAAACACTAGTGCACCCAACTATATAAAACAAATACTAACGGACATGAAAAGTCATATATGCACTAATACAATTGTAGTGGGGGACCTCAACACCCCACTGTCACAAATAGATAGATCAACTAGACTAAAAATAAGTAATGAAATACTAGAACTCAATCGAACTCTTGAACAAATGACCTTAACAGATGTTTACAGAGTCTTCCACCCCACAAAATCAGAATACACATTCTTCTCAGCTGCACATGGGTCATTCTCCAAAATAGACCACATACTCACACATAGAACATGTTTAAGTAAGTGCAAAGGAATTGAAGTTATCCCTTGTATATTATCAGACCATAGTGCGATGAAATTGGAGATCCATAGCAAAAGAAACTCAAAAAATTTCATAAACACGTGGAAATCGAGCAACACACTTCTGAATAACCAATGGGTCACAGAGGAAATTAAAGAAGAAATCAGAAAGTTCCTTCAATTAAATGACAATGACAATACAACATATCGGAATCTATGGGACACAATGAAAGCAGTCTTACGAGGGAAATTCATAGCAGTGAATATGCATATTAGGAAAACAGAATGAGCCCAATTAAACAACCTGATGCTGAACCTCAAGCTTCTAGAAAAAGAAGAGCAGGACAACCCCAAAGCTCATACAAGGGAGGAAATTGTAAAGATCAGAGGAGAAATCAATGCAATGGAGACTAAGAGAATGATACAAAAAATCAATGAAGCCAAGAGTTGGTTCTTCGAAAGAAAACAAAATTGACAAACCTTTAGCCAACCTTGTCAGAAAAAGGAAAGAAAAGGCCCAAATCCATGCAATTAGGAATGAAAAGGGTGAAATGACAACAGACCCAGCAGAAATCCAGAGGATCATCAATACCTACTTCCAGAACCTATACGCCAATAAGATGGACAACACAGAAGAAATGGACAGATTCCTAGATGCATATGAATTACCAAAGTTGAACGAAGAAGACCTAAAAATTCTGAACAACCCAATATCAACCAATGAAATTGAAAATGTAATTAAAAACTTAGCAACTAAGAAAAGTCCGGGCCCTGATGGCTTCACTGCTGAATTCTACAAGACATTTAGAGAGGAACTGCTGCCACTACTCTTTAAACTCTTCAATGAAATTGAAAGGGAAGCAATACTCCCAAATTCATTCCTGGAAGCAAGCATCACCTTGATCCCCAAAGCAGAGAAAGACCCAACTGAAAAAGAGAACTATAGGCCAATCTCACTAATGAACATGGATGCAAAAATCCTTAATAAGATAATGGCAAACAGAATGCAGAAGATCATCAAGAAGATCATACACCCTGATCAAGTGGGATTCATCCCAGGGATGCAGGGATGGTTCAACATACGCAAATCAATCAGTGTAATACACTATATCAATAGAGCCAAGGACAAAAACCATATGATTATCTCCATAGATGCAGAAAAAGCATTTGACAAAATCCAACATGCATTTATGATAAAAACCCTACAAAAAATTGGAATAGATGGTCTTTACCTCAAACTGATAAAAGCCATCTATGAAAAACCAACAGCCAATATCATACTAAATGGTCAAAAACTGAAATCCTTCACAGGAACAAGACAAGGATGTCCACTAATACCACTGTTGTTCAATATAGTTCTGGAAACATTGGCCACGGCAATTAGACAAGAGAAAGAAATAAAAGGAATAAAGATAGGAAATGAAGAAGTCAAATTGTCATTATTTGCAGATGACATGATACTCTATATAGAAGACCCCAAGAACTCCACCAAAAGTCTTCTAGACTTAATAACCAAATTCAGTCAAGTAGCTGGATACAAGGTCAACACACAAAAATCAATAGCTTTCCTCTACACCAGCAACAGACTCACTGAGACAGAAATAGGGCAAACAATTCCTCTCACAATAGCATCCAAAAAACTGAAATACCTAGGAATCATCCTAACGAAAGAAATCAAAGACCTCTTCTCTGAAAACTATGGCACTCTGAAAAGAGAGATTGAAGATGATATCAGAAAATGGACAGACATCCCCTGCTCCTGGGTAGGAAGGATTAATATAGTGAAAATGGCCATACTTCCAAAACTGCTATATAGATTTAATGCAATTCCAATTGAGATCCCAGCAGCATACTTCACAGACCTCGAGAAAACCATCCAAAAATTCATTTGGAACAAGAAGAGACCCAGAATAGCAAAAGCAATTCTAGGTAACAGAGACATGGCAGAGGGTATCACAATCCCCAACCTGCAACTATACTACAAAGCTACTGTGATAAAAACAGCATGGTACTGGCAAAGAAACAGACTTGAGGACCAGTGGAACAGATTAGAAGATGCAGAAACAATGCCAGACACACTCAACTATTTCATCTTCAACAAAGGAGCCAAACACCCTCACTGGAGGAAAGATAGCCTCTTTAATAAATGGTGCTGGAAAAATTGGGCTTCAACTTACCAAAGATTAAAACTAGACCTGTATCTCTCACCATGCACTAAACTAAAATCAAAATGGATTAAAGATCTAAATATTAAAATAGAAACTCTGAACCAGTTGGAACAGAAGTTAGGTAGAACCCTTGAAGACAGTGGTGTAGGAAAAGATTTTATGAACAAAACCTCAGTTGCCTGTGAACTAGCACAAACAATCAACAAGTGGGATCTCTTCTTAATAAAAGGCTTCTGCACAGCAAGAGAAACCACCAGCAGTGTGAAGAGACAACCCACAATGTGGGAAAAAATTTTCACCTGCTCTTCCTCAGACAAAGGTCTACTATCTCGAATCTATAAAGAACTTAAAAAGATCAGACTTCCCACATTTAAAGACCCAATCGAAAAATGGGCATCTGAAATGAACAGACATTTCTCAGATAAAGAAGTAGAAATAGCAAATAAATACATGAAAAAATGTTCAACATCACTGGTCATTCAAGAGATGCAAATGAAAACAACACTGAGATTCCACTTTACTCCGGAAAGAATGGCTGCTATCATGAAATCAACCAATAACAAATGCTGGTGGGGCTGTGGGGGAAAGAGGAACCCTTCTCCACTGCTGGTGGGAGTGTAGACTGGTGCAACCACTGTGGAAGTCAGTATGGAGAAACCTCAAAGAACTAGGACTGGAAGTCCCATTTGACCCCGCTATTCCACTGCTGGGGATCTTCCCCAAAGAATTAAAAGAATCATACCACAGTGATATATGTGCACCCATGTTCCTAGCAGCACAGTTTGTAATAGCTAAAACTTGGAAACAGCCCAAATGCCCATCAACTGGAGACTGGATCAAGAAAATGTGGTTTTTTCATAAAATGGAGTACTACTCAGCCATAAAAAATGAGAAATTAGAGACATTTATAGCTAAGTGGATGCACATTGAGGTGATACTCTTAAGTGAAATAAATAGGACACAGATGTGTAAATACTGAATAGTTTCTCTGGTGTGAGAAACTGAAAGTGTAAATAAGGACTAAATGTATAATAGGTCATGTGAAATAGGAAGAAAAGGGGCAAAGGGGAAGGAAGTGAGAGGGCTAGGGGAAAGGATAGAAGGGAATGGGATTAATATGAGAAAATGGAAAAATAGGAACAAAATCTTTGTAAATAGGGAGGAATGGAGGGGTTGGAGGGAGGGTTGGGCAAGGGTGAAAAATAAGAACCAAGAGAGACTATGTAAAGTTGCAAATTTCCAATGATGAATGTCATTATATTGTATACCTAAAATGTACCAATGATTAGAATGAATAATCGATAATGTAAAATAGGAAGAAAAGGCCAAAGGGGTAGGGGTAGTGGGAGGGGCAGGGGAAAGGAAAGAAGGGAAAGGAAAAATGCTGAGAAATGGAAAAAATGGAAATAAAGCCTTTGTAAATAGGGAAGGGTGGAGGGTGTGAAGGGAGGGCTAGGAATGGGGAACAAATAAGAACCAAGGTGCATTATGTAAAGGTACAATTCCCAATGAGAAATGTAATTGTGTTGTACACCTACAATGTACCAATAAAAGAATTTAATACAAAAAAAAAGCCAAAACAAAAACAACTGGGGTTACAGCTCAGTGTGAAGGCCCTGAGTTCCTCCCTAGCACTGTACAGAAAAAAATAAAATCAAGTGAAATAAAATTTAAATCACCACTAAAATTTATGTCCACCTGTCCATCCCAAACCACAAAATGTGAACTTATTTGGAAATAGCGTTTGCAGTTAAATTAAGACAGCATTATACTGGAATAAGATGGGCCCTAAACCCAGTAACCTATGTCCCTAAAAGAAGACGGCACGATGAGGCAGGTGAGAGAAGGCCATGCAAAACTGAGGCAGGAATTGGAGCAATATACCTGCAAACCAAGGAAAGCCAACAATTTGCAAGAGCAAGCAGAAGCTTAAAAGAAGCACAAAAGAATTCTCCCTTAGCACCTTCAGAGAGAATATAACTCTCCAATACTCTGTTTTCAGACTTATACCTTACAGAACTGTGGGGCAATAAATTTCTGTTGTTGTAAGTTACCAGGTTTGGCCAGGTGTGGTGGAGCAAGTCTGTGATCCCAGCACTTGGGAAGCTAAGGCAGGAGGATTGCCTCAAGTTCGAGGCCAGCCTGGGCATCATAGTGAGTTCCAGGCCAGCCTGGGCTTTATAGCAAGACCCAGTCTTTAAAAAAAAATTTTTTTACCAGGTTTGTGGTAATTTATGGCAGCTTTAGGAATCTGAAAATTTTGACAGTTTCTTATTTAATTAAACTGACATTTATTGTACAACTCAGGAGTCCTATTCCTAAATATCTTTCTAAAGAAAGTGGAAGTTATGCTCTCACAAAATCCTTTACATGAAGCCAGCTGTGGTGGTGCACACCTGTAATCTCAACACTCTGGGAAGCTGAGGCAGGAGGATTGCAAGTTTGAGTCCAGCCTGGGCAATTTATCAACTTAGCAAGATACTGTCTCAAAGTAAAAAATAAAGAAAAGGACTGGGAATGTAGCTCAGTACAAAGCCCTGGGTTCAACCCCCCAGTACCAAAAACAGAACAAACAAAAACTTTACATGAGCTGTTTTAAACAGCTTTCTTTGTAATCACGAAAATCTGGAAACAATCCAAATATCCTTCAAGTGAAAAATAGACAAAACAAACTGTAGTGTATCCATATTATGAAATATACTCAGGAATAAAAGGAATTAACTGCTGACAGTCATAAGAACACAGATGAATCTCAAATGAAATGCATTATACTAAGTGAAAAAAACACATGCAAAAATCTTCACACTGCATGGTTCTATTTATATGACATTCTGAAAAAGGCAAGACTATAGAGAGATAGAACAAACAAGTGGTTACTAGGGATGGGGCTGAGAAGAGAGGTTGACTACAAAGGGGCGGCACAAAGAGGGAATTTCTTGGAGTGCTTGAATTGTTCTGCCTCCAAGGTGTGGTGGTGGTTACAGAACCTCATGCACTTGTCAAAACTTACAGAACTGTACAGCAAAGAAAGAATTTTACTATGTGTAAATCATAAATAAATAGAAACTACATCAAGGATTTAGAAATAGTTGCTGATATGATATAAATATTGTGTTGTTGCATTTAATGTCTTGCACACTTAAGATTGAAAAATCTTTGTTGTATATAGATTTTATCCATCTAAGGAGAATGAGACTTTCTCAACTACAATTTAATTCAAAACACCTTCTAAATATCACCCACACTCAGTAGTTTCCCACCTAGTGAAAGACGATGGGAGCTCTTGGTATTGACAAGGCAGAGGACTTCAACAGGAACCACTTTTGAGTTGTTGTGATAATAAATCAGATTTGTGTAATTTTCTCAAAATAGATAATAACCTCAAAACATCCATCTGAAGAAATAAGATCACAAAAAGAGGAAGGCAGAGGAGGATGCAAAACTATCTGAGCAGTCACAAGCCTCACAAAAATGAAGTTTTAAATGTGAAAAGAAAAATGAGTTTCAGTACATTTATCAGCCAGTGGGTTACCAATTAAGAAATGTTCACTAGTACAAACAGATTTTCAACCTTTTTGTTTACCTAACCTTTTGTAAACCTAAAGTAAACAACATTATTAAGCTTCAGTAATCCTTTCTTTTGACAGACAGTATTCATAATTCTTAAGAAAGTGGACACAGGGCAGGGGATTTAGCTCAGTGGTTCCACTGCCTGCCTTGCAAGCACAAGGACCCAAGTTCAATCCCTGGTACCAAAAAAAAAAGAAAGAAAGTGGATGTAGGAGTTGGATAATCTTGGTTTTAATCCTAGACTTACAACCAAATTTGTAACCCTGGACAAATTGTTTAATTTTTTAAGTTCAGGTACCAGTATTTACATTATAGAATTATATAATTCAGAACAAAATTGCATAGCCTTGTTATATAATCATCACAGAAATTATATAATATAATTTAATCACACACATTATATAGCAGAATGTATACTAAGGTTTATGGTAGAATTTGGCATATCTTAAGCCCTTAGCCAAAACAGTCTTGAAAAAGAACAAGGCGGGGGATGCAGCTCAATGGCAGAATACTTACATAGCATGTGAAGGCACTGGACTCAATTCTAGTATAGCCAAAAAAAGAAAAAGAGAAAGAAGAACAAAGATGAAAGACCCACACTTCCCGAATTCAAAACTTACTACAGAACTATAGTAGCCAAAACCATATGGTACTATAAGAATAGACATTTGGACCGATGAACTTAGAACTGAAAGTCCAGAAATAAACCATACATTTATGACTAATTGATCTCCAACAAGTGTGCCAGATGCTTTCAATGGAAAAAGAATAATCTTTGTAAGTGATGCTGGAACAACTGGATATTTGAGTGTAAAAAAATGAAGTTGGATCCTTATCTCATAACATACCCAAAAATTAACTCAAAACAGATCTACAACTTAAATAGAAGATATAAAATCATAAAACTTTTGGAACAAATCATAGGAGTAATTCTCTATGAACTTAGATTTGTCAATGGATTCTTAGATATGACGCCAAAAGCATGAACAACAAAAGAAAAATAGATTGAACTTCATCAAAACTAAAAACTTGTGCATCAAAAAACATTATTTAGGGGCCAGGGATTTAGCTCAGTGGTTTCACCGCCTGCTGTGCAAGCACAAGGACCCGAGTTCTATCCCCGGTACCAAAAACAAAACAAAACAAAAAACATTATTTAGAAAGTGAAAAGACAATCTAGAAAGTGGGAGAAAATCTTTGCAAATTATGTTGTGTAATATACGGCATGGTATCCAGCATATACAGAGAACTCTTACAACTCAACAAAAGACAACTCAATTTTTAAATTGGCAAAAGACATTTCTCCAAGGAAGATACACAAATTTCAAATAAGCACATTGAAGATGCTGAACATTTTAGTCACTAGGGAAATGCAAATCAAAAATGAGATATCACTTATACAGCCATACCTATGAAGTTTTGGTTCTTCTCTTCTCTTCTCTTCTCTTCTCTTCTCTTCTCTTCTCTTCTCTTTTCTCTTCTTGGTAGTGGGAATCAAACTCAGGGCCTTGTGCTTGCCAGGTAGGCTCTATGCCACTGAGCGACATCCCTGGCCCATCTATGAAGTTTTAAAGAAATGGAAAATAATCACTGGTGAAGGTGGGGAAATTGGAATCCTTTTACTTTGCTTTGGGAAATGTAAAATAGTGCAGCTACAATGGACAACAGTTTGGCAGTTCTTCAAAAAGTTAAATACAGAATTACCATATGACCTAATAATCCCACTCTCCAGTATATACCCAAAAGAATTTAAAACAAATACACAAATAGGGCCAGGGATTGAGCTCAGTGGTTTCGCTGCCTGCTGTGCAAGCGCAAGGACCCGAGTTCGATCCCTGGCACCAAAAAAAACACCAAAAACAAAAAAACAAAAAAATACACAAATATTTACTCATGCAAGTTCATAGCAACCCTATTCACAGTAGTTAAAATGTAGAAACAACCAAAATGCCCATCAACTGAGGAATGGATACACAAATTTTAAGTATGCACATACAATAGAATATTATCCAGCTATAAAAAAGAATGAAGCACTGATATATGCTACAACTTGGATGAACCTTGAAATATTATGGTAATGTATTAAAAACTACACACAAAAATCACATATTGTAGTATTCCATTTATGTGAAACATCCAATATAGGTAAATCTAGAGAGACAGAAAGCAGGTTGGTAGTGGCCAGGGACTGGAGGAAACACAGAATGGAAAGTGACTACTTAATGGGTTTTATTTCAGAGTGATGAAAATGCTTTCAAATTAGATAAAGGTGATGGTTTACACAATGTTGTGAATGTACTAAATGCCACTGGACTGTTCACTTTAAAAATGTTTAAGGTGCACAGGTAATGGGGAACAAAATAAGAACTAAGATACATCATGTACAGGTACAAGCACCCAGTGATAAATGTAAATGTATTGTTTACCTAAAATGTACCAATAAAAGAATTTAAGGAAAAAAATGTTTAATCTTAGCTGGGCATAGTGGTGCATGCCTATAATCCCAGCACTTGGGAGGCTGAGGTAGGAGGATCATTGCGAGTTTGAGTCCAGCCTTGGCTGCATAGTGAGTTCAAGACCAGGCTGGACTGCATAGTGAGAACTTGTCTCAAAAACAAAACAAAACTAAAAAAAACACTTTAAAAAAAGCTTAATCTTGTCAAATAAATTTTTCCTTAACAAATTTTTTAAGTTGAATGAGCATGAATTATGATGACATTTATAAAGATTTAGAAAAAATACAA
This sequence comes from Heterocephalus glaber, assembly GCF_053883595.1. Taxonomy (NCBI): domain Eukaryota; kingdom Metazoa; phylum Chordata; class Mammalia; order Rodentia; family Bathyergidae; genus Heterocephalus; species Heterocephalus glaber. Next base: position 42,255,722 of record NW_028258320.1, on the reverse strand, counting down.
GGCTTAAGTAAGTGTTAGTTATTTTTTCCCCAGCCTTTGCCTTATTTTTTCTTGAAAAAGATTTTCACTAAACTGCCCAGACTGGACTTGAAAGTGTGATCCTCCTGCCTCAGTCTCTCAGAGTACTGGAATTACAGGCATGTGGCATCACGCCTGGCTTTATATTTTTAATCTAAGTTTTTTTCTAATACAATACTGAAGTAGCTAAATTTAAAATATGAACGGACTGGAGGGCAAGACTTGCTCCCACATGTTAAAAGATTCAGTCAGTGACACACATAAGGCTTTCTAAGTTCTATGCCTGTTAAGTTTGGTGCTTTGTATGTCTGACAGTCCATTCATCCATAGCACCAGAGTCGTGAACAGGACAATCCAATGCCAATGCTAGTTGTTATCTATTTTAAAAGCCAGCCCACACCTTAGAAGAAGGAAAATCTGTGTAAGGAAGAGCTGAAGCTCTTATCCTTCTGATGCAAAAAGTAAATTCTAGTCCCAGCTGGGCCACAGATATAGTACAAGCTACAGAAAACAATTATAAGATCACTGTAATTAGTCCAGAAACCAATGTGTTTTTAGACATTTAATATAGGAAAAAGACTAAAAAGAAATGAGTATAGAACAAATAGGACATTTGGTTCAATATTTGAGGGGAAAAGTGGGGTTCCTCACTTGATACTGTAGAGCAAAATAACTAGCAAGCAATTTAAGCATTAAATGAAAAATGAGGATGAGGAAGGAGAAGAAAGAAAAAGTCTTGGGGAAGATTTTTTATGCAGGCATGTTCATTTGCTCTCTAAATGATGCAAGTTCATCTATTTGTCTAACTTTAACAAAAATAGAAGAAATCATAAAGGGGACCTTGTTACATTTGACTACATCTATTACCTGTTTTTCCACATTAAAAGCATAAATGCATTTCTAATAACTATGAAACATTTTGCAATAATTGGAAGGCAAAAGTTCATCATATTCCCCAACCAAAAGAGTTCAAATAAATGCATAAGAAAGGGGCAAAGACATGAAAGCCAATATGCTAAAGAAGAAAAAGAAAATTGATTTGGTGTGTGAAATAATTCAACTTTGGGGCTAGGGATTTAGCTCAGTGGTACCACAGCCTCACAAGCGCAAGGTCCTGAGTTCGATCCCCAGTTCAAAAAAAAAAAATTATTATAAGTGCTCACTTCGGCAGCACATATAATAATTCAACTTTGGTTATAATAAAAGACATAGACTAAGATATATCATGTACAAGTACAAATCTCCAATGATGAATGTGATCATAATGTATACCTAAAATGTACCAATAAAGTTAATTTTTTTAAAAAGCATGGAATATAAAACAAATATGTCGTTCATTACTATTCAACTAGAAAAATCACATTTTCCAATGGTGGAGTGATGCTGGAAATGAGCCCAGTGTTCCACTGATATAATATGGCAGAACTTTCCCAGGAAATTTCAGTGTTTTCAAATATTCATCCCTGTGGCTCAATGAATCACTGAAGTGATAGCAATTGTGCTCATGTTAGAAAATGTTATAATAACAAAACTGACGGTGTAGCTCAGTGGGAGAGGGGTTGCCTAGCACAGAAGAAGACCTAGGTGCAATCCCTAGCACCACAAAATAAACAAATACATACATACATACATACATACATACATACATAAATATCTAACAACCCAACAAAGAAAAAAGAATTTACTGCATCACTACATAAGAACACATCAGGCAATCATTAAAATGGTGTTTATAAAACAAAATATTTATATTTACATAAAATATTAAATACTTAAAACAAGGAATAAAACTATGTTTAGTATAATCTAAATTATGATAAAATATAGCAACTAAATTGGTAATATCTATTTAGATTAAAAATGCATTTATTATACTTCAATTCTACTTCTAGGGATTTGTTCTAAATATGCCAGAGCAGAAATGAAAGACATATAATGGGCCTGAGATTTACCTCAGTGGTACTGCACCTGCCTTCCAAATAAGGTCCTGGGTTCAATCCCCAGTACTGGAAAAAAAAAGAAAAGAAAGAAAGAAATGAGAGACATACAAGGTATTATTTTTTATTTTGGGTGGGGGGTTGAGAAAAGGTCTCCCTATATAGTTTATACTGGTCCTGAAATCACTATATAGTCCAGGCTGGCCTTGAACTTATGGGAATCCTCCTGCCTCAGCCTCCTGCCTCAGCCTCCTGCCTCAGCCTCCTGAGTGCTGGGATTACAGGCATTGCCACCATACACAGGTTACAAGATATTTATTGCAGCATTGCTTGGAATAGCACAAGGCTGCAAACAACCAAAATGTACATCAAATTAGCGAAATTCAGACATAAAATATAACTCAGGCCCCCCCCGCCAAAAAAGACGGAGGCAGAGAAAGAAAAGTTCTAACTATACTGATAGGTAAAAGTTTTAAGATCTATTGCTCAATAAAAAAAAGCAAGATGTAGAAATGAATGAAATATTTGGCACTGTGCTGGTGTACGTGGATGTAGAGACCACTGCTGGAGGGAGACTACCAAGGACAGCAACAAGAAATGGCCTCTGATGGGGAGCCTGATGGCTAGGGGATACGGACACTTTGTTTTTACTCTGTTGATTTTCCTATTATTTACACTTCTATTATTACATATTAATTACATTAATTATTACCTACTCAAAAGTAATGTTAAGATTCAAATGTCAAAATTCTAAAGTACTATATGTATAAACACAAGGGAAAAACAACTAAAGGAAATGTCTGAACACATCTATAAAGTTTAATCCCTGTTAGGATTATGGATAATTTGTTATTTTCTTCTACACATTTTTCTTTATTTCTCAAATATCCTACATTGAGAATGTATGGCTGTCATAACACAAAAAAAATTTTAAGAAAATTAAAAAGTTAAAATTATTTTAGATAGATCAATAGAGTTAGATCAACAAATAAAACATTTTGCTCACGTGTTTTTTTAAAAATGTTGATCAAACCCAAGCCCTTTATTTTAGGATGAGGAAACAGGATAAATGACATGTCCAAAGTCACAATGCTGCTTAACAGCAAACCCAAGAAGAAAGTGCGGGCCACTTTTCCATAGCAGCTTTGTAATTATAAACTGCAAAGCAACCAAAAAATAAAAGTAGAATGGAATGCAAAATAAATTCCTAAAAATACTCAACTAAAATACTATAACTACAGAGAGACCCATGTCCAGAGTTTAAATAATTTTGAGATTTTTTTACTTAACTCCTTAGGTTTTTTTATCATGAATAATGATGGATAATAAAATGAACAAGTGAATTGCAGAGAGTTGTCTTAAGAAGATATGTGTGTGTGTATATATATCTCCTACCTGAGTGGGAAAAAATAACCAATAGCTAAGTAACTGGTATTTCACCCCTTGTAATATGTAAAAGGTTGCATTAATCTGTTTATTGACAACCAGATGTATGCCTTTTTGCTTTCCTTCCTTCTGTGTACCTAGGAGACTCAGAACAACACATGGATCATGTCTTTTGAAAAATAGTTAGAAAATGTGAGCATCATTACTTGTAAATTTTATGATACGATTTTTATATTTAGATATAATATTTAAAGTAGCACAAGGGGGCTGGGGCTGCGGCTGTAGGTAGCTCAGTGGTAAAGTACTTGCCTAGCCTGCTGAAAGCCCTGTGTTCAATCCTCAACACTGGGAAAAAAAAGTAGCATGAAAATCACATAACGGACTACTATATAGTATTTAAGGGTGAACAAAGAACTACATATGATAACATTAACAAATTTTACTAACAAAAAACTAAAGAAATGGGAAACAAAAGAAAATATTGTGTAATCTCATTTTTATGATGTTCAAAAATCAGCAAATGAATCTACATCATCTGGAATCAGGACAGTGTTGCCCCTTGGGGGTGGAGGTGAGGGTATAGGTGAGTTAGAGGGGGACAATAAGGGAACTTCTAGGGACCTAGTAATTTTTTGTTATATGAATTCCAACTACATGCTGTATTCATTTTCTAACCTCTACACCTATCATTTGTATATATTTGGTGTGTTATACCTTAGTAAAGTTTCCTTAATAATAAAAATAAAATCAACAAGTCCATTTTTTTTCCTCTTCTCATATTTTTTCCTTTCCCTTTTTTCCCTTCCCCTACCCCTCCCAATTCCCCTGCTCTTTTAGACCTTTTCTTCCTGTTACACAATATCAGATATACATTTTTTGAATTACTATATTAAGATCTAGGAGACATTACCACAGATTTTACAGAATTTAAAAGGATATAGAAAGCATATTACAAAAATCTTTTTTGAAATAAATTTGACAACTTCTAAGAAGTAGCTTAGAAGAAGACAAATTAATGAAACTAACTCTGGAGGAAATATAAAATTTGAATAGCACCTATTAAAGAAAGTATATTCCTAGCTTGAAAACCTACCTATATAACAACAGCAGGCTCATAAACATTTTAACTGATAAATTATAACAAACATTTAAAGCAGAAAAAAGAAGGAACACTTCTCCCCTCATTTTAGGAACTCAACATTGTGCTAATCCTAAAACTGGATAAAGATAATAGAAGAAAAAAGTATGAATATAGATAGAAATTTGTTTAACAAAACAAACTATTAGAAGTCAGATCTGGCAGGATGTAGAAAGTGGTTTTATTATAGGGATGGCAGTGTTGGTTCAGCATTGGAAGATCCACCCCCCAAAGTCATCATTTTAACAGAGGAAAGGAGAAAACCATATGATCCTGTCACTAGTTGGAGAAAAAGTATGGACTAAATTCTACAGCTGTTCATGGTAAAAGCTATCAGGAGACTAGAAGTAGAACAGAACCTTCTCAGCAGATCAAAGACATGTACTCCATACTTTCAACAAAAATTCCTTCTATGAATGGAGACGATACAATGCTTTCTCCCTAAAGTGGGGAACAAGGGCATATATGCCTATCTGTCCATTAGACTTTGAAACATAGGTCTAAACCAAAATAGTCTGGCAATAAAATGACACAATTAGGATAGGATTGGCAGGGCAGAAGTAAAATCTTTATATGTAGATGAAATGATCATCTACAGAGAAAATACTAAGAAATCTCTAGGAGCCCCTAGAACTTGTACTTGAATTTAGCAGGATTAGAAAACACAAGGTATATATAAAAATTCAGGTCTGTGTATACTTGCTATAAATGAAGAACTGGATATTGAAATTTAAAAGTTATGTAGGAGTACAAAGGACCCAGAAAAGCCAAAAACAAAAACAAAAACAGTGTTGGAAGACGTTTAGCACCCCATTTTAAGACTTCTTCTAAAGCTACCGTAATCAAGGCAGTGAAAAGAAAATGGAAACAAGGTCTTTGCAAATAGGGAAGGGTGGAGGGGGTGAAGGGAGGGCAAGGGAAGGGGGAAAAAAATAAGAACCAAGAGACTCATGTAATGGCATAAGATCCTAATGATGAATGTAACTGTATTTTATACCTAAAATGTACCAATAAAGTTAATGGAGGAAAACAAAAAAAACAAGTCCATATTTTAGAAATGATTTCAAGCCAGGCATGGCTGCACACGAGCCTGTAAACCCAGCACTAAGGAGGCTGAGGCAGGAGGATCACCATGAGTTCGAGGCCAACCTGGGGCACACGGTGAGTTCAAGGTCAGCGTGGACCACTTATCGAGATCCTGTCTCAAAACAAAACAAAGCAAACCAAGAAACGATTTCATTGTTTAAAATGTATATTTTACAAATATAGTATTTTTAAAAAAACTTTCTGAAAAGTAAAGTATATGCAAATGTAAATGTATTTTAGTGCATCATGTTCAGACAGGATGAGTAATACTAAATAATATATATACCAGGAATTGCATGCTTAAATTCTCTGGTCACCATTAGTACTGTCTATTTCTTAATGCCTGAAATAACATCTAAACAAGGGGCAGCTGCTTCTGGAAAAATGGTATTTAGGTGATTTTAAAGACCTTAATGAGATCAGGTAATTGCTTGGTGAAGCTAAAAATTTCACCTTCAATTAACTAATCAACAGCACCATACATCATCATAACTATCTCACGCCCTTCCACCTACGTACCATCAAGTCAATATATTGGAGGCAGGTGTCTAAGAAACCACTTCCTCTGGATGTCTCAACCTGTACTCAGGGGACATTTTTTAAACATTTATTGAATTAGTCTGGTCTAATTTACAATTAATGGAAAGTCTGTCATAATGCAGATTCCATAAGCAGCTAAGAAAGCCAAAACTTTGAACCAGTGTGTGACACAAACACACTTTGCAATCCGTGAAATACTTTCAGAAATCATTTAAAAATGATTTGGGTTTCCTGCTTCCATTTGCTTAAAGGATGATGCTGATTAAAAATAATAACAGGCTACCCCAAAAGGTGTCACTTTCTGGTATATTTTAAATAAAACTCTTGATTGAAATTGAGAAGTGTGAATTGGACATTGAATGAAATTGCCAAGTCTGAAGGGAAAGATAGTCAATAAAAACCACAGAAGCACTTCCTCTTCAAATGTGTGCCAGTAAGAGTGGGGGTGGGGGAGAACATCTTTTAGTGCTTGTTTAAGTTTAAACAGACAAAACCTATCCTTCCTCACTGGTGGCCCCTGTCTGGCACAGACTCTTTCTCCAGCCCTTGAAACCACTACTTACTATGATTTCTTCCGTACTCCTGAAGTCATCTAGGAAAGCCATGTTTCTGTGTGGCCGAGGAAAGGAAATGTAATGAGGATGCAGGACTTGGGGAGGGAAGAAAATCTCTCTTCTCTCTTTAGGGGAGGGTACGCAGCCTTCACTTTAATTCTGTAGTATAATATTTATTACAGCTTACTGCGTGCCACAGTGCTAGATGCTGGTGACAGTAATAAGCCACCACACTGGTATGTTCAGTTTTTTTTGGAATACACATCAATGTGTCCGACAAAATAAGTATGATATTAAGCAGTTTATATGTTGGGAAAGTAACAAAAACCAGAAGCAGACTCTTTAATGCTTTGAAAGTTTTAAAGTGTATTTTATTATGTTCACTTCCCCCAGAAAATCAGAGAGAAATGGTGCCCCAATTGGCTCATTTTCCCAGGATAATAGAATAACATGCTATGTTCACCAAAATTGTCTATCCTGTACATTCTATTGTAATCCCTTCCAGATTTAATGCTATACTTGAACTAAGGAAAAAAACTAAGTAAGATGAAAAAAACCCCTCAGTTCTCTTCTCACAGTTAGAATAAGACCTGACTTGATGCCTTTTCAGGAGTGCAACACATTAAAAGAGGAAGCTCTCATTACAGCATTGGCTGCATATAGTAATTGAGGTCTTGAGTTTAACTTCTTGGTGACAGTTTCCTTATCTAGAAAATGGGGCTGATAAAAGGATCTACCTTGTAGGCTTGTTTCAAGTATTAAATAAAGCATGTAAAGAATTTATATAGCCAGGTGCTGTGGCGGTGTCTGTAATCCCAGTATTCTGGCAAACTAAGGCAGGAAGATTGCAAATTCAAGCCCAGCCTGGGCAATTTAGCAACTTGGTGAGACCCTGTCTCAAAATTTAAAACAGTTTTTAAAGGCCTGAGAGTGTAGCTCAGTGTGAAGGCCCTGGGTTCAATCCTCAGTCAAAGAAACAAACAAGAAATAACAACAAAAACCCACTTTACATATATGTATATATGTTCATTTGTTTCATACAAAGTTACCTAGAACCTATTTTGCATCAGGCTGGAGATATACAGCCCTGAATAAGGCAGACAAAAATATCTACTTCAGGGCACTATCATAGCACTGAAGAGAGATACATAATAAATCAGTAAAAATATTAGATCCAAGTGTAATAAGTAAATAGAGAAACAGTAATTATGGGAAAGGACAAGGAATAGGTGTTGATGATTGTAAATAGGATGGCTAGGGAAGGCCAAGCCTGAGGGAGAGGAGATAGAGAGTCATTAGGTTATTCAAAGAAAGAGGGTTCCAGACAGAGGAAACTTCCAAACACAAAAGTAAAGCATGGCAAAGAGACCTACATGGGCAGAAGGGGAGAATATAGGTCCAGAATCCTTTACCCAGACTTCTGCCATCCAAAAACTTTTGAAAATTCCATGCCCCTTTCAACTTCTAGCATGAGGACATGACTATCCCTCTTCAAAAGCAGCATTCTATTTCCTCTTCTCTGCATGAGGAGCTCTTGCAGATTCCACCACAGCACCTTGTGCCTGCCTTTCCTTGCAATATCTCTCTGCAACTCCTTTACACCCCTAGTGCTACCAAGTATCTGGGCTCTAGAACACTGGGATTGTCATAATGTCATTATCATCACTTATTTTGGTCCCTCCAAAAAGCTAAAGGACTGTTCCTCGAGGGATAGGAGCAGTATGTTAGGACTCCAGCCACATCTCCTGCAGACAAGATTCTCACTTCAGCTGAAAGCTGAACACTTCTGCATAAACATTTCTGCATGTTGGCCCTAACAGTAATATCTAATGAAGAACAATTAGTCATTTTCTATTCTTTTGAGAAAATAAATTAAATGAGGATAAAGAATAGGGGGGTGGTATGAATAAAAAGAAGAAAAAAAAGTGGAGAAAAGAGGAAGGATGGAAGGACATAATTAAACTATAAAAGAAAAATATAAACAAAATTGAAACAAACTCAACAGACATTCTCTTCCTACAAGTGTTTATGAACATGGAAAGGAACCCTTTATCATTGACTCTTTCCTGTACTTATTCATCTGAGATATGTTTTCAGGAAGTGAGGTTTTTAATTTGTATGATTTTTCATGGAGGGAAGCCGGAGAGGGGAGCAAAGGGGAACATAAAAAAATTAAGATCTGTTATGTACGTGTAACAACTCTTCACAATGAACGTGATCATTATGTGCAAATAAACACGTACTAATAAAAATAAATATAAAAAAAGATTTTTCAGTAATACCAACCTCCCTTTTCAGATTAAAAAACTCCAAAAACTGGTTAGAAAATATGCATTAAACAAAAATTTTAAAGTATTAAGTGACGTCATTGCCTTTCTCCCTTGAAACTGATAATAAAATTTTTTTCTTCTTTTTCTCCTTCTTCTTTTTTAAACCAGCTACACAGGAAGGTGTTGGTTGGCCTCAAAAACCTTGTTGCGACCCGGATGCTCCAAAGTCAAGATCCTCCACAGACAGGAAATGCCTTTGCCAACTCCAAAGTCTCCTTCCAGCAGCCCTCTCCATTGTCTAAGGAGATTTGTGTACATCTGACTTCTGAAGGTTTCCCCCCTGCAACTGAATCAAAGAGCTATCTCAAAAGAAGAGACTCACTGGTGCTTTCTAGCTTTTCTGGCTAACATTTGGCACCCATTGGGTGCCAGGTATTAATGCCACTCCAGGGGAGGCCCTCAACCAGCAAAGGAGGTGCAGAGGACTTCACCTGCCCTAGTGCCATCTCTGTTCTTATCCACCACAGTATAAATTCCGTAGAGACAGGGCTTCCTAAAGCCACATCTGAAGGAGTAGCTGCTATTCTGTAGACCTTGGAGCTAATACTTTGGTGGGTGGGAGGAATCTACGAAGTGTTTGTCATCAGGGTTTAACAACAATATCAAAAAAATATATCAAGGGACAAAATTAGATTAGACACAGAGAATCCAGCTGGGATTTCATGAAACTCAATGGGATGAAAAGTAACTGTTAACACAACGTGTGAATATTTTGACCACAAGATACCACACTAGCCATTTAGAAACATCCTGGGTGGCTAGTTTTCCATATTCTGTCCCATGTTACCGTTAGTCACATAACTATCACTTCTGATCAAAGATTTAAAAGACTGTTATTAGATTTTAAAGAAAAGTAAAAGGATGACCTTTTAAGTGAAATGGGAATTTTGGTGCACTCTGTCCCCAGCAAAGTGCATTTTCCTCCCAAGTCCAAATATTCAAGTTTGCTTGAATTCCTGCCCTCCCCCCATTTAACTAAGATGAATATTCACAGTAATAAAACCACAAACACTAAGTTTGTCAGAAATGTTGAAAGAGAATAGGTACTTTCACTATCAGAGATGGTTTCCTCTTTTCCCACAAGATGTCTTATCAGCTTTCACCCTGAGAAAACCATAAAAAGTAAGAAAAAGAAACCTTATGCAATAGTTCTCTAAATAAAATACTACACAACAGGCTAGTCATCCCTAAAAGTGATGTTGTTTAAAGAGTCAAAGTACATCATCCAACAAAATCAATATCCTATTAAGTTAGCAAGGTTTCTGAATATCAAAGAGCAACAAACTGAATAACTTAAAGTATAAGTACACGACCCAGGGGATTAATCACACACTGTCATGGTGAAATTAGGGCAATTCTTCCAATCATTAACGTTTTGCTTACAAAAATGTGCTTTTCTGTTTGTCTTTCTGCTAAATGATAACCGTTTTCAAGTTGAATCTCCTGATAAAAAGAGTTAAAAAACAAGACAGGAGCTGTGCTGTAAAGGTCATACATGCCGCTTCAACATGAAATAGCCAAAAGACAAACAAATAAAAAAATGCCTGGATTGTAGGAAGAATTTGTAAATATTCACTGGCAGTCTATAATAGGGCACTTTAGAAATGCTAATGCCAACTTGCATCCTGAGAATACTGTACCTCTTCCAGTTAACATGCTCTTGATTCTTAAGGACATGTTTAGTTTAGACTGTGAGCAACTTGAAAAGAATTAGGGTTAGCTTTAAATTGGAAAATAGCCTGGATTAAGGAATTGTCAACTTTAAAACAAGACTTCACTCCTCAAGTTTTCAAGTATCAATCAATACATGGTGTTTCTCTGCTTAATAGTCATGATACAGTTACTCATAAGAATAAATATTAACCAGAGGTTATCTGCAGAGGAAAAACACACGTACAGATTTCAGGATTACTTTAATTTAATTCTAGGTCCACAAGCCTTCCATTCTCCAAAAATCTGATACACACAGTCCCTATTTCAGATAAGATTGATTATGGCCTTTGAAACCTTGATGTAACTTGAAAGCTTCGAGTCAGCAGCTGATGGGAAGGAAAACTCTCCCACTGGGTGGCTGTTTTGAGCTCTAATACGGGGAGAAAATGTAGAATGGGGGGAAAATCAAGAGCATGAACTGAGTTGGCAAATGGGGAGCAGGAGAAGTCGTGTATTTCAGCTAGACCATCTTTGTTCTACAAATGAAAGCAATGAGGCCAAGAACTAAAACTCCAGTGCAAATCTTCAAGTTTCCAGGCCTATCCACATCTCTCTGCCTAAGAATCAGCACTCAGTCTCGAAAATCAAAAACACCTGCAATTCCAGGGGCTTTTGTAGAAATCTGCGGAGGGAAGATGTAGCAATCTGCTAAGAGAAATGATTTTTTCACTGTCTTTGCCTGAGGGTCCACATCTGGGCAGCCACATCCCTTGTCAGCCAGATCAGGGTAGAGTCATTCTGTCCCAAGGCCTCACCCAGTTTCACCACAACTGGAGGGTTGCATGGAGGGAGAGATTTCTAGGCCTCTTCCCCACAGGTCTTTGTTGTGGTTTTTCTGGAATGCCAAAGACCTGATGTCCCAGCTAAACAGGGAGGTGGCTGCAGGCTAGCCATATCCAGGACTGTTAGAAGCCTCAGATATGTCCCCCTTTGTCTCAGCACCTTCATTTTCCTAAGTCCCACAATAACCGGTCTTGCACCCTGAACCCTCCTCTAGCCATTAAACTTCACTGCTACCACCCAGGACACTCCCTGGTTCCCATAATCTCTCTCCCTCCTCCTCCCTCTCAGCTCCAACCCCCAACCCAAGGTTGAGCTGTCCCAGTTGCTACCCACACTAAAAGCACCTTAGACAATGGTTCTCAAAGTGTGCTCTGGGCACCAGCAGCTTTGGCAAAACCCACACTCTTGTAGAAACTCAAATTCTCTCTCCCATCCTAGAGCTACCAATCTGAGCTCTGGGGATGATGGGGCAGAGAGTTTCAAGCCCCGTTGGTGATTCTGAAGCTGCCTCAGCAGGAGAATCCTGCCTTGACGCTACCTCTCCGCTCGCCCCAACCCCGGCGGCTTGGCCTAGCAGAGGGGCTCCGGAGCCTTCACGGATGACGCGGTGTTGACTCACATCGGTCAAGGTCAGCGGCCCGGACCAGCCGCGCTGCCCAGGACGATCGATGGGCTCGGGCGAACCCGCCTGCCTCTGCTTGCCGGGCCAACTCGTCCATTTCGGAAAGGAGGGTAGGAGATATCCGGCTAGCAGAAGCCGCACCCAGCACCCCCACCCCACCCGGCTCCCGCCAAACTCCAAACTCACATTCGAGGGACCCTAGTCCACCACGCCAGTCCGCTGCGCCGCCAGGATGCACGGAGCGAGAGGCCCAGAGAGCTCCGCGCCCAGAATTCCCAGTCCCAGAGCACCCCCCTGGCACCCCGGAAGGTATTCTAAGAAAAGGTGTGTGTTTTGGGTTTGTTTGTTTTAAACCCAGAGAATGTGATGTCTCACAAGGTCAGTCGTCTCAAGGACAGATTTATTTTATAGACAATGAACTCATTTTAAAAAATTCTGGCCATTGTTTTTACAGTGAACAATTCTATATACACGTTATACACACTGTCTGATGTAAAACACAATATCTACAATCTACTTACACTTAATCTGGAATTTCTAGTTCATCTGAGATTGTTAGTCACCGATGAGTCAGTTTCTCTGCCTGTAGGACAGCACTATCCTCTTAACACCTCTGTCAAACAGGTACTAAGTGATAGAGCAAAGCAAGTATTTAAGAGCCTTATCAGCTCTGCTCTGAATTGGTTGTGGATTTAAGGCAACAGTTAAGAATATCATATAAAAGTAAAGACCATTTCCTTTTAAAGTATTCCAAGCTGCCTGAAATATGGGCCCCTTTTCCAAGGCACTGGATTTGAGGGTGCTTTCTGCTTTGCCATTAAGTAGGACGTAAATACAGATTACAGAGTCATTCAAGAAGAGCCCATTAAAATCTTTAAAATTATAACTTAAAAAATTTAACAAAAGTTCAAAATTACTTTTTATAAATAGAAATAACAATTTACTTTTTTTCTAAAAAGGGCATGAATTTTTATCAAAACAACCTAAAATCAGTACATACACCATTTGTTAAATTAAAATTAAGGCTTCAAGGTAACTTTTCTAATTAACCAGTGCACCAAAAATTTTTAGGTATCCAGAATACTAGAAAATGGGTTTTCCTTTCTCTTATAGTTTTCCAGTTCTTCTGTGAAGAATTTCTACAGCAAAATGTTACTTCCCAGTCCAGTTTTTTGAATGCTGGTGACCATCATCCAGCGTTAAAATAGCTTTTATCGCCTTCAATGTCCACTTCCTGGTCAGAATTCTCTGAAATCTCTGAATCAAGGTCTTCCTGGGAGGCAGGGGAGGGTGAACACTGTGAACTATCCAAAGAAGCACCTTTATTCTCTTCACTGGGCAAGTTTTGCCTCTGGTCGCAGGGATTGTCCAAACTTTCCAGTTCCTCCTTTTTATTGCTTTGAGGGTTCTCCTGGATGAAAGGGATGAAAATGGAAATAGGTAGGACCATGAAATATGGAGAAGAGGCGTATATCAAAATGTCTTTTCATCCTGCACCATACTTTTTTCGTTTATTAAATGTTTTCAGTTATAATCTTTTCATTTGGAAAATACATTGTGATTCTTTCTTGATTTGAAAGAAATAAAAGTATGAATCACAAATATAAGTGTAAATGTACTGTATCAATGGAACACTTAATCCTTTTATACCTAGTGCCCCACTTTTGGAATGGCATGTAACAATGGAACATAATAAAAAATTTTCTCTTCAAATTCTTATTCCTTGAATTTTCTAGATAACATATGAATTTCATGTAGAAATTCAAAAAATTGCAACCTTCAGCATAAACAGTTAATACCACCCTAGACCCATGGTGTCAGGATTCTTAAAAATTTGAGGGGGAAAACTCAAATCACAACAGCTGCACATTATCTTCATTCTTTAAATATTTAAATCTTGCCAATTAACACAGGCTTATAGACATTTTAAGAACACAAATGTTAGGGATTGGGGCCTGTACAAGGCCCCAGATTCAATCTCCAGCACTTCCTCCCACCCCAAAGTGGTGAATTAAGAAAGTTTCCAAATTATTAGATTGAATTATTTTTCATTCATTTTCTAATGTAAATATACAAACATGTACACACAAATACATAGCAAGTGACAAAATCATGGCAAAGAAAAATATGTAAGTAGAAGAATGTTGCTGAGAAGGGAGAGAATTAACTAAAATTTGCTTAAAATCTAGAGGAAATTTCTGAAAAATATTCCCATATTATATAGAAACTATCCTCGGAAAAGTAGAAACAAGCCTTTGAACAAGAACTAAATAAGTTAGTGAATTTTTAATCCTGTGCTTGTCTAAAATGAATATTAATACTACACAGAAGAAAAATATGATATGCTGTTTTTTAAAACAATATAAAGTAATACATTCAAGTTTTCAACTGTGTAACAAATGCACAAGGTCAGAGCCTGAGAAGAAATCTGCAAACATGTAAATCATGTTAGAATAATAAAATTACGGAAATTTTATTTTCTGTTTTAAAATGATCTTTCTTTGGGATATCATCTTGTTCTTAATGGAAAAGTAATGATCAATAAATTTAACAACCCACATTAAATTTCCTCACCCATATTATTATTTCAAAATATTGTATTTATTGTTTAAAACGGGAAAATTAACAATTCAGCAATTGTCAGATAACTTTGGAAACATATCCAGATTAGGATATCAACAATAAATCTTCAGCTTTAAACAAATAGAGCTTCCTTAAAAACTGAATAGCCCTTTCCTTTTTATCATATATTGCGTAACAAGGTCACTGGAAGAAAGACTGTTAGAAATTTTAAACTACTTTCCAAACAGGCTTGGATATTTTCTTACATGTTTTATATTCATTTTAAGAGTTGGCATTAGATGGAAAATAATTTTTAAACTTTTTGATATTTTATTCTTCTTAAAGACAGCACAAACAAGACTTAAAGGTGTTTGTGTCCTTATATTTACCCTTGAGTTCTGCCGGGTTTTATTATGGCTGTGTAAAGAAAAGAAACAATTTTCTCCCAAAGATAACTGCTTAAATCATTTACTGTCAATTACTTTATCTTTCCTGCGTTAATTAGATAAACAACATATGGGGTTTATAAAACAATTAGCTGGGAGTTTTACTAGCCAGTGTGTGAAAACCCAAGCATAATTGATATAGGAACTGCATTAGGTGCTTTTAGCATTATTGCCACCTGAGCAACTCATCCTGAATTTCAGCAGGACTATTTGCCTTTTTAATCAAGGTGAAGAGGTTAAATAGTCTCTCAAATGACTTTTGCATACAACCCATAACAGGCCTCGCATTGAGATAACATGATACAAATATTTATTCCCATAGAAACAGAACTACTGCGTTGATACCTGTTTTAGTCTTCTCCATTTAGCGCGTCGATTCTGAAACCAGGTTTTGACCTACAGGAAAGAGAAAGAAAACTTATCAAGAGCCCAGAATCCGGAGGAACTTGGGCAGGAGAAGAGAAAGAAGCAGATCCGCGACTGGGGAGCCAACCAACCCTCCAAATATTGAACAGTATCTCAGTGCAACGTGGTTTCTCCCCATTCTGCTGCCCTTGGTCCTGGTGACCCCGGCCGCTCGAGCCAGGGGGCGCTTACCTGTCTCTCGCTGAGCTGCAGCATCTTGGCCAGACGCTTCCGCTCTGGCGGGGAGAGGTATTTCTGCGTTTCGAATTTCTTCTCCAGCTCGATGGTCTGGTCGTTGGAGAACCTCACCTGGCCACCTTTCCTTTTATGTAGAGGTCTCTGCAAGAAGGGACTCCAGAGCACCGGCTTGCCTAGCGCAAGGAGAGTAGTGGTTAGCAACCGCCCTGGAGCTGGAGCCCTCTGGGGCACCCTCTAGACCACCCTGGCGGTGGTGATGAAGTGAGGGAGAAGACGCAGGAAGCCACTCGACCTGACCTACTCATTACAACCCCAGCACAGGGACCCCACGGGCTCCCACCAACCAACACATACCCTGACACACGCAGACGAACACCCAAAGTCACAAACTACACTGTATAGGCACACACTGAGCACCTCGTACACTGGGACACACAATCTTCATACTGATGACTAGGTAAGAACACAAATCTTTTCATCCCCAAACAAATGCTCAATGCCGGCTGGGCTTAAAACACCATGACAACTCTTTCAAAAGTTGGTCTGGAAATTATGCACAACTTTTTGTACCTCTCAGTCCTCTCCGTTGCTGAAACGCGCTTTCCAGAGACGCTAGTGTGTGGGTTTTGGGGAGGAGTGGGGCTGCTACAGCACCCTGGGCCTGGCTTCGTGAGAAGCCCGGGTGCTGGGAGCCGCACTAGGCCGCGCTCGGAGCCTCCAATCCTGGCCTGAAGGCGCCGCGCCTCCTCTGATTTCACACTCGGCCCGCGGGGGCGGCCAGTTAAAACCACCCCATGGACTATGGCAACATTTCCGTCAATGTGTTTCCTGTTGGTCTATCACGAAAAACCCTTTGCTTCCTCCTGCGCGGTCCCAGAAGTCACCTAAGGAAACCCAGGGCGCGATCTGTGAAAACGTTCGTCCTCAAGCCTGGTCGGGCTGAGGGTCCGCTCCGGCCCCCACAGGGGACAGAGCCACCGGGGCCCTGGCACAAAACCCAGTAGGCTGGGATAAAAAAAAAAAACAAACACAAATATAGTAAATAGCCTTTTTAGAAAATGTAACTCACACATCCCAAATCTTGTTAGCGTTGAGAAGCCAAAGTGGACTAAGTTAGACTAGAGACCCTGCCATTATAATGCCGATGAAGCTGCCAATAACAGTGTTGATTTAAAACTCTGGTGGCCCAGGGGAAGCTCCCCTTTCCCTTAACTACCCTAGGGCTTCACATCCTAGGGGCCCCAAGGGCAACCCGCGTCCAGACATTTATGGTGGCTTATTTCTTAGGCTGCGCACGGACGGGGCAAGTCCCTCAAACTGCCCAGTGCGCTGCTCTTCCTAACTGGTGCCCGAGGTCTGCACTTTCCTGCTCTAAAGAGGTGTCCGTCAGTCCGTCCGTCGGTGCGTCTAAAGGCCTGTGCCTAAGCGCTTTGAAAGCTGGCATTGTTTTTTCGAGATTTTGCTTGCGTCAGGCTTCAGACTGGTGCAAAACAGCCTCGAGAAAAAAAAAAGGAAGCAACTGGTTATTTTAGCTGCCATAAAGTCACATCCCACACAGAGGAAATGAACAATATCAGAAAAACGGATCCCGGCTATCAGAAGTCGAGTGTTTCCTGAATTTGTCTGTATTGAGGATGTCGATAAAATAATCAGCAGCGTGCACTACTCCGGGGGAAGGGTCTGCTTCATGCAGCCAGGAAAACACTTAACAGCTTCTGAAACCAGATTTACTCCTATCGAGAAGTCAAGATTTCCTGTATGAACGGAAAGGGTCAGGCTCTTTCACTGCACAAGCTTGTTGAACCAAGTCCAGCCTCGTAACCGCCCGGGCCCGGCAGCTTCCCTGCCCTTCTGGGGCAGGGCCGGGGTGCCTGGACACCGTCCTCCCCGTCCGTGTTGCTGGGGTGCCCCACCCTGGGTGACACGCGCTGCCGCAGGCTGCCCTCCGCAGCCAGCTCCCGACGCCCTCCCAGGGCCGCGCGCCCCGACGCCTGCAAGGTGCAGGAAAACCAATCTGAGTCACTGTGCGGTTAGCGCGGGCTGCGCGCCCCCGGGGTTCGCGCCTCCAATCCCCGCGCGCGCCCGAGAGCCGCTTTTCAATCGTTTTGGCCACAACTTTCAATTGCCTCTCCCCTCCGCCCCCGCCGCCTCCCGGGCGCTGCCACCTGCCGGGTGGCGCCTTCCTAGCAGTCGCCTCTGCTTGGCCCCGCCGTGACCCGGCCGCCTTACCCAGGGGGTCGTGGCGGAGCAAGGCGTGCGTGTAGTCGTTCACCGTCCGCGGGAAGGGGTACAGAGGGCCTCCGAGGCCGCCCGGGCCGTAGGCGGCGGCCAGCGCGGCAGCGGGGTGGTGCGAGAAGGCTGGGTGGATCGGCGTGGGCTCGTACACCGGGGTCCGGTAGGAGGACACGAGGCTGGTGAAGGAGGAGTTGGGGGACGGCAGCGTGGGGGTGGGCGTGGGGGCGGCGGGCCCGCGGCCCAGGATGTCTTCGATGTAGAAGGGCGTCGGGTGCGCGGGCTGCAGCAGCGGGGTGGGCGCGTACAGGGGCACCCCCCCCGCCGCCGCCGCCGCCGCCGGCCCGGGGTGCGGGTACTGCATGGCTCCTGCGCTCCGGGCCCTCGGAGAGCTGCCAGCCCGCGCCGCGGTGCTACATTTATCGGCGCCCCGAGCTCCCGGCGATAGGCTCTGCCGGCCGCGGGGTGGGGCCGGGCTCCTGGTCCCCTTCCTGCCGCCCGGCCCTGCGGCCAATGGCGCTGGTCCCGAGAGCCGCCTCCCGCCCCCACCCCTGGCCCGCCCCCGCCGGCCGAGCTCCACGCCCCCGGAACGCTCTAACTCGGGGCTCCGAGGACCCTTCGCCTAGCTAGGTGGCCTCCGCCGAAGTCGCCACTGGGCACTCCAGGCGTCGTAGCCGTAGACGCCCTTCAGGAAAGGCCGAGGCGCGTCCGTCGGAAGAGACAGGAGGGCAGCAGCTGCCAGGAACGCTGACCCCGGCGGCCATAGCCCCAGCTGGGAGCTTGGTCCAGGCCTGAGTCCAGAGTAGGGACAGCTTGCCCTAGGCGAGGAGCGACCGGATTGGGCTGGGTGGCTTCGCAGTCCCAAGAGAACCCTTCCAGGACGGTGCGCTCCCTGGAATAACGGTGACGCTGGTTATTGCCCGGGGCTCCTCTTACACTCGCAACTGGAGAGTGCCCAAGGCTCCTAGAGCTGCTCCAAAGAGAAGAAACTCCGCCCTTAGCTGCATTCTGGCGGGGTTCAGGCGACTAGACTTCAGGTGCTCCAGCCTCAGGGCGCTCCAGCCTATTTCACTGGGGAGCTCCTGGACCCCAGCCATCTCTGGGATGCTGGCAGAAGCTGCTCAGGACAGGACGCAAGGGGAGGACTAGGTCGAACAGCACCAGGCAGAGGCTATGAAGTCCTCTTGGATGCAATGGGGGATGCTCTGTGTCCTTTCTCCCCAGCCTTGGGGGTCACAGCTGCAGGCAGACGGGATCCTCCGTTTTGCACCTGCTTTCTGTTAAAGGTGGGGCGCTGTCCTTCCTAGTGCAGCGTGGCCTCAGCTCTGTGCGCCTCTGCGCGCCTCCTGTGCAAAGGGCCAATTTCTTGATTGACGCCCTCCTTCGGTCGTCACACCTAGCAGTGTGCTGTTTCCGCTAAGGTTCTATATTAGTCCTGGAAATAGAAAGATTTCCGACCTTTTTCTATAGGATTTTTAAAATTATTATTAAATCTACATCTTTGAACTGTTTCTCCAACTGCAGTGGGACTGAAGTAGGGAGACTGGACCGGGAGCCGGACTGCTTGGGTTCGAGTTTCACTTCGCACATTTTTGTTGAACAACTGCGGTGTGCAGCGAACAAGACATATAATCCTTGTCCTCACGGAGGCAGGAAACAAATTTAACACAGTAACATACATGTGCTAGGAAGGAGACGTGCACAAAGAGCTGAAACCTTATAACAAGAGAACATCACTTAGTTGTGGAGGTGGGGAGAGGGTCTTGGAACTGTAGGGAAGGGAAAGACTTCCCAAAGGGTTGAGGTTTGAAAGATAAGTAGGTGTCAACAAGACTAGAGTGAGAGACAGGAACATTCCAAGTCCAGAGACTTGGAAAGAGTGTTGTTAGCTAATAACGACACTTGGTCAATTCACCACCCTGAGCTTTTCTTTTCTGAAAGACACTTGACTTGTCCATGCCTAGACATAGGCATCTTTCAGGATCAAATGACAGGCAAGAGCTACAAGCACAGACAAACCTAGTGAGTGTAATGTACTATCATTTGAGTTAAAACCTTGGGAGTAAGAACATACCTATCTCTGTGTTTGTCCTATTATATAACAAAAAATTAATAATATTGGTTGTCCAAATAACATTGGCTGAAGACAGGGATGGGGCTGAAGGGAGAATGTGTATCCCATGAATATTTCAAGAATTGAACCATATGCATGTGTGACCCATTAATACTATAATTAAGTCCTTGAATAAGTGGCTGATTGTAAATCTGAGGCAGGAAAGGTACAACATGCACAAGAAACCATGTTGCCAGAAATCATGGAGGGTGGGGAGGCTACCTTGAAGGGGCTTGCTTTGGCTAAATTTGGGGACATTATAACACACTTCTGAAACCCTGTATGAGCTCGTGGTAATAAAGCAAGAGAAAGGGGTAGAGGGTGGGAAAACTGGAAGAATGCCAGCTAACAAATGTAGAAAGTTGATAAAATCAGAAAATATAACATTTCACTCAAAATCATCCTTGGATAGCAAAAGTAATGTGTGAAATGTTAAAGATGAGGAATCTCACAAGGTCTTATGGTATCAAGTTGATTGGACTCTAGGTTTTTAAAAAATATATTAAAAAACTTGTTCAAGGATAATGAAGGAATGTGAGTATGAATTGTATGTTAGTTAATATTGAATATTAAATATGAATTGTATGACAATATTAAATTAGTGTTGTCTTGGGTGTGATGTTAGTATTGTGAGTTATATTGGAAAATATAATTCTTCTCTAGGTTTTAAAGTTTTTAAAGTTTTCAACATGAAAGCTGGGAAAAAGTATGATTTTGAATGTTAAAAATGAAAGCACTGTTTCATTTTTTTGAAGGTAAAAATTATAAATTATCTGTTAAGTCTGCCTATAATTTTAGGTAGCACCTTGCCCCTGGAACCATCAGTAGAGGAGTTTTGGGGAATCATCGGGCTGTGTGTGGGTCAGCTCTGATGTCTGTAGACTCCACCAGCCATCATTCTCATTGTGTAGCCTGCTGGAGAATTTGATCTGTTCTGTGTACCAAGAACAGACACAGGTTCTGGGGACCAAGAAAGGACAGTTACTGTCTGAACTTCAAATATCCCTTCAAAAGTTTTATTTGGTCTTCAAAGATGAGGACCTCAGTGAACTAAGCAAATAACTAAGTATTTTTCTCACAAATGTTTTCCCCTCATTTTATTTTTCTTCATTTTTGCCCCTTCCGCCTAGCGAGTAACCGGAATAATTACTCCTGTTCATTTACAGCCTTTACAGAAATCACTAGGTAGCCTTCATACACCATCTTCAAAAATAGTGTGAGTTGATAGTACTAGTTTATTCTGGGCTTGATGCAGCCACAAGCCAAGAAGATCTAAATCAACAAACATCCCCCCAAATATTAAAATGCTAGAAGAATGATCATTAATAATCACTAATACTAGGGAAATTATCTCTAATCATTAAATAATCACTAATAAAGGAAGCATCACTCTTTTCTTTGATGTCACCACAGACCTTGGGAAGTGGATGTAGACCTTTAAAAAGGCAGTGGTATAACATTCCAAATCAGCTACATAATCCTCACCAGCAAATTGAAGCACTTAATTCTGTTAAGCTATATAACACTACCTTTTCTAAATCCAGTCATCAGATCCATGTTCACTTTGCTGTAGTTAAAAAAAATTACAACCACATTTGTGAATGTCACATTTATTGAACTACATAATTTTTAATATCACTTGTGTGGGTTTTATAGTTTGTTTTATTGTTTTAAAAGTCATTTGGGGCTCTAAAAGAACTAGATTTTTCCAACATTGTCCTTATGATTTTTTTTTCACACAGTCAGAACTAATAAAACAAAACTGTTGTAGCTATTTAATTCAAAATCTCTTGGAGTTTCAATATTTTTTCTCTGCTGGATACTAAAACCAATAAAGCTACATGAGATTTTAATTATATACCGAATTAAACAAGACTCTCTCCAAAAATTTGGCACCATTTATTTTCATCATTGTACAAAGGACCAGATTTTGTAAGAAAAGGTAGTTCTCACCTCTAATTTATCAAGTAAGAACTTAGGTAAATTTTTTGCAACTTATTTCCAATAATTAAATATATGTAGAGGTAAAATTCCAAATTAGCAGTGGCTTGAAAGCACAAATGGATTTTGTTATAGCAATTTAGTTCCATTTCTACTTATACTGCAAGACTTATTACCTTTGAGTGTTGGAATGACAATAATTTTTGTTTTTATTTTTTATTTTTATTTTTGCAGTACTGGGGGTTGAACCCACAGCTTTCACACTGAACTACATCCCCAGGCCTTTATTATTTTTTATTTAGAGACAAGATCTGGCTAATTTGCCCAGGCAGGACATGAACTTACAGCCTTGCCTCATCCTCCCTAAGAGCTGGAATTAGAGACTTGAGTCACCACACCAAGTGGAATGACAATTATTTATTTATTTATTTATTTATTTATTTATTTATTTTTGGTACTGAGGATCGAACTTGGGACCTTGCACTCTCGAGGCAGGAGGCCGAACCACTGAGCTAAATCCCCATCCCTGACGATAATTTATTAAATCTCATATCAAATTGTTTTATCTTATTTAGTATTTGACAAAATCTAATTAGTATTTTAATGGCTTATTGACTTAACAAAATGACAGTCTGATCAAATAGAAATGTTTCATCCATGTGATGAATGGGACCAGAGCCCGAAATACATGGGTGGTAACCAATAATTACTTTATCATCTCTTCACCCGTGCGCTCTTCCCTCATTTTTACTGGCATTCTGTTTATTTGTTTTATTTGCTTTGTTTTGGTTTGGTTTGGTGGTGCTGTGGATCAAGCCCCCATCCACACATGCTAGGCAGGTGTTCTACCACTGAGGCACACCCCCAGCCTCCTTCCCACATTTTACATACTACAATGTGTATCACATAGCATTGTGAAACAGGTGAATTTTACTGACCATGGATCCTTAGGTAGGATTTATGATATTTATTTATTCAATATAAAAGTGATGAAGTCTGCCTGTCTTGCAAGCACAAGGTCCCGAGTTCGATCCCCAGTACCAAAATAAATAAATAAATAAATAAATAAATGTGATGAAGAACTCAAAAAGAGCACAAGAACTGAATAGGCATTTCTCCAAAGAGGATATTCAAATGTCTAATAAGCACATGAAAAGATGTTCAATGTCATTAATCATCAGGGAAATGCAAATAAAAACCACAGTGAGCTACCACTTCTTACATACTAGGATAGCTACAATAAGTTTTTTAAGCAGCTTTTTTTTTTTTTTTTTTTTTTTTTGGTACCAGGGATTGAACTTGGGACCTTGTGCTTGCAAGGCAGGCGGTGGAACCACTAAGCTAAATCCCCGGCCCCACACAATAAGTTTTTTCAAAAACAAGTGTTAATGAGGATGTGATAATTTCAAACCCTCACACTTTGCTGGTAGCAATGTAAAATGAAGCAATTGCTTTGGAAAACAGCCCAGCAGTTCCTGAAAAAGTTAAACATGGAGTACCAGTTCCAGTGGAATACTGTAATTCCATTCCTAGGTATATATGTACCCAAGAAATGAAAACATGTTCACACAAAAACTTGTTCACAAGTGTTTGCAGCAGAATTCTTCATGATAGCCAAAGAGTGAAAACAGCCAAAAACTTGAACAACCCAATGTCTATCAAGTGATGAATGGATAAATAAAATGTGGTATATCCACACCATGGAATATTATTTGTTAATGAAAAGGAATGAAGTTCTGTACACACTACAACATGAAAGAACTTTGGAAATATATTTTTCAAAAGAAGCAAGTCACAAAATACCATATATAAAATGTCCAGAATATTTGAATCCCTAAAGACAAAAAGTAGAGTTGTCTAGGGCTAGAAAAGTTGGAAGTATATGAGGGACAATTGCTAATGGAGTCAGGACTTTTTGGGGGGATGAAAACATTCTAACAGTTATTGTGATTGTTACACAACTTTGTGACTATCTTAGAGAAAAACACTTTAAATTGTATGATATATGAATTATATCTCAGTATTATATAATTTTAAATAATGTAAGGATGTCATGTGGTAGCCAGTAATGTGACATACAATAATTTTTAACAAGTGTTAAAATATCCCAAGTGAGATTTTAACATATTATCTAAGTCTAAGGAGGTACAGCAAAATTCCTAGGCACCAACCTTTGAGAAAGTACCAGAAATGATGGACAGGGATTCTGGCTGTGTGGACCATGGGACTTTCTAATCAGCAGCCCAACCTGCTCCCTTGCATCCTATGCACCTTCATATTATCATTTTGTCACCAGTGAAGTGCCCTTCTTTTTTTTTTTTTAATTTTTTTTGAAGTGCCCTTCTAATGACCCAGAAAGGAGAGGAAGAACTTCATTGCCAAGGGAGCAAATATCTGAAGGAAAAAGGCAGACCAGATTCTAGTCCTGATTTTTAAATTTTCATGAAGTCATTTTAGATTTTATGGGCATAAAGTTCTCCTGTTCTTAACTCTAAAGATTCTATTCTTAGAAAAAGCAAAAGGCAACAAATGGCATGATGCCAGGCCAACAAAGCATTCACAAGACCTATGTTTTTCAGGGATGCTAGTGTGTGTGTATTTGTTTCTGTGTGTGTTTGTATGTGTGTATGTGTTGGGAGGGGGAGAGAGGTTGGTTCAGAGAATGCTGGCTGGAGGGACATTGTGGAGATACAAAATATGGGGCTTTACCAGCACTAGGGATGATCATGCCCTAGAAAAATGGAGAGTAAAGACACTGCAAGTTAACCTACAGGAGCTCCCCCTCCTTTTCCACAGACTTCATCTAAATTCAAGGATTATCTGGCTTCCTAAAGTCACACTTATCCCTCAGCTGTGAAATGGACCTGAAATAATGACTTATTTAAGACATCAAAGAAGTTGTGACTATTAAGAAAGGTGGGAAACATTACTCATACCAAGGTTTGATTCAGAAAGGAAATTAGCTGAAATTACAGGTCTCACAAGAAACATTGCTCACTTAGAAGAAAACTGAATAATGGTGGGTACCTAGGGGACGATGAGATAGCAAGCGGTGGTATGCAGTATACCATTTTTACTATTTGATTTTTGAATCCAGTCTCTGGCATGTAGCAGGGGCTCAGTAGATATTTTTTACAACATCAGTGAGTGGAGTGAAACAAACAATGTTTCAACTGAGTTTTGATTCTTTTCTTTTCCTTCTTTCCCTCCCTCCCTTCCTTCTTTCCTTCCTTTCCTTTTCCTGTGCTGGGATTAAAACCCAGAGACCTGTGGACTCACACATATTAGGCAAATCTGAATATCTTTGGGTTCCATTTCCTTAAAAGTTACATATGAACTACAATAATAGCTCTTTCATCATAGTGCTATGAGGATTAAATGAATTGTTATGTGTAAATCACTGACATACCACCAACCACTCAGTAACTACTCATTAAGTGGCAGTCGTGGTGGTGATGATGATGATACTGTCACCAATGACAACTACAATAATGATGGAGGAGGAGGAGTCCAAGGGGCTTTTAATTCTTTTTTAGTAAAAAAAGCATCTCTCTAGCAAATATTACTTGAAATTAATGCATAGCATTTGGATTTTGTATGTCTTTGACTAGAGGGAGAAATTTCAATAAGATATTCACCCACTATCTATTATATTAGATATAAATACCTAGTGGGGGATATAAAGATTAATCACAGACAAGGTTCCTTCCCTGTTATAATAGTATGGGCAAGTGTCCTGAAAATAAACTCAAGATTTATCTGTAAGAAATTTGATTAGAATGAACATATAACATGAAGATCCAAGGCTGGACATGCAATGAATCTGATACTCAAGTTTCTGTAGTTGTCAGTGTGGCAATGAGCCACATATCCCTAGACATCATTCTAATCTTCTTACCTTTTCTTTGCTTAGCAAATGGACTTTTGTATATTCTTCAGATATATTCAATTTTGTTTTAGCGTTATTAGTTCCTTGTAGATACAGATTGGTTTTTTGTTTTTGTTTTGTTTTGTTGGTACCAGGGATTGAACTCAGGACCTTGTGCTTGCCAGGCAGGCATGGCTCCACTGAGCTACATCCCTGGCCCAAGATGCAGATTTGTTTTATCTTCTTTTCTTTTTTGGGGGGGGTACTGGGGATCAAACTCAGGACCTTGCACTTGCAGGGCAGGCGGAAGAACCACTTTATGGATTGACCTTTGATTGTTTATAAATTGTTTTATTTTCAGTAAAAGAATACTTCTTGCCTTCAACTCTACTTTGATTGGTCTTATTAATTCCTTTCTAATTCCATCTGTTCTGCATTTCTTCCTGCTTCTTTTCCTGCTTTTGGATTATTTTATATAGTTCTATTTCCTCCTCTCACTAGCTTGTTAGTTTTAGATTATTTTACTATTTTTTATGGTTACCTAAGATAATTAAAATTTTACTTATTAAAGGCTAACATTTTCTTTATACTTTACTTACCAGAGTATATTATCAGATAAAGCCTTTTTCACGTCCCCAGAGGATTTTTTTTTTTTGCACTACTGAGGATTGAACCCACGAAGCACTGAGCTACATCTCTACATTCATTTTTTGCTTTTGTTTTTGTTTGGTACCGGGGATTGAACTCAGGACCTTGCGCTTGCAAGGCAGGTGGCAAAACCACTGAGCTAAATCCCTGGCCCTGTCTACAACTGTTTTAATTTTTTTTTTTTTTTTTTTGTACCAGGGATCGAACTTGGGTCCATGCACTTGCAAGGCAGGCAGTGGAACCACTGAGCTAAATCCCCGGCCCATCTGTTTTAATTTTAATTTTAATTTTGAAACAGGGTCTGTCTAAAGTTGTCTAGGCTAGCCTTGACTTTTGATTCTCCTTTCTCAGCCTCCTGAGTAGCTGGTTGTCCTCAAACTCATGGTGATCTTTGTTCCTCAGCTTCCTGAGTGCTGGGAATACAGGCATGCACCACTATGTCCAGCTTATATAGTATTATTTGAAGCCAAGTGTAGTGTAGCATGCCTGTAATCCCAGCACTTGGAAGGCTGAGTCAGGAGGATCACAGTGTGTTCAAGGCCAATCTGGTCTGCATAGTGAGACCCTGTCTCAAAAATAAAAAATAGTATTATTTGAATCTTCTGTTTCTTTCTTGATATTGCCTGCTTATTCTACTATTAAAAGTGACAAAATGGCCAGACATGGCCCATACTTGTAATCCTAGCACTCCAGAAGCTGAGGCAGGAGGATTGCAAGTTTGAGCCAAGTCTGGTCAAGTTAATGACATCCTGTCTCTAAATAAAAAAATGAAAAAGGGATGGGAAGCCAGGTGTGGTGATGCATGCCTGTAATCCCAGCACTCTGGAGGCTGAGGTAGAAGAATTGAAACAAGTTTGAGGCCAGTTTAGGCTACATAGGGAGTTCAAGATCAACCTGAACTACGCAGTGATACTCTCCCTCAAAAAAAAAAACAAAACAAAACATGAAAACAAAACAAAAAACAAGGGGAGAGGATGTGGGAGGGCAGGGCTGGGATGTAACTCCCTGGACCCTGGGTCCAATCCCAGTATGAAAGAAGAAAGAAAGAAGGAAAGAAAGAGAGAAAAGAAGAGAGAGAAAGAGAGAGAGAGAGAGAGAGAGAGAGACAGAGAGAGAGACAGAGAGAGGGAGAGAAAGCAAAAGAGAGAGAGAGAGAAAAGAAAAAGAGACAAAATGAAGTTGAAGCTCCAAATGCTACTTAAGTTACTTTCTACGTCTTCCTTCAATTCTGTCAGTTTCGGCATCATATATTTGAAGCTGTTGTTAATTACATATGTTTATAATTGTTACGTCTTGTGGATTAATTAATACTTTTATTAGTAAAATATGTCCCTCTTGCTGGGCACAGTGGCATGGATCCCAGCACTTGGGAAGATGAAGCAGAAGTCCAGGTATTTGAGATCAACCTGGCCACACAGTGAGACACCATCTCAAAGAAAAAGAAAGTCCCTCTTTATATCTAATAATATAAAATTTATCTTGGAGAATATTAGAACAGGCACTATACATCTCTTTTGGTTATTGAATGCACAGTATTGCTCTTACTATCCTTTTGCTTTCAACATATTTTTATCTTTGAATGTAAAGTATGTCTTGTAAAGAGCATACAGTGGAATTGCACATTTAAAATTCATTCTGCCAATGTATTAAATAATTTTGATTGGAGTATTTAATCCATTTAATGTAATTACTAGTAAGAAAACATTTGTTTATTATTTTGCTGTTTTCTAAATGTCTTATGTCTTTTTCCATCATCTTCCATTACTGCTCTCTTTTTTAGATACTTTAATGTACTATTTTTAACTCTTCTCATTTCTTTTACTATACATATACTGTTTAGATAGATAGATAGATACTAATATACAGAGTCCACTAAAAATGTATACACACTTCAGGAAAAGAAAAACTTGTATAAATATTTTAATACTAAATTTATTGAGACATCATGAAATTAATACAAGTTACTTTCGGCCACTGCAATTAAAAGAGGTGCTCAAAGTGGTGGCCATTAGGTTCCAGACATTTATTAGTATAGCAAACTACTGCTTGGGTAACTGCTGCTTGGTCTTTGAGACTGCTGCACATGCATTTTCAATTTCTTCTCTAAGGGCCAGCAGTGTAGTGGGTTTTCTGCCATATACGTACGACATTCTCTCTGTAATATACAATCATATGAAGGTAACACTATCTGTTGAAAAAACAATCATACTAGTTTTCTTTCTATGAAATGTATACATTTGTGGGTGGACTCTATATATACATATATACTTTTGTTTGGAATGATTTCAATGTACATCTTAATTTAACAATCTACTTCAGATTAATACCAACTTAAAATCAATAGTATACAAAAGCTTGTTTCCATATAGCTGAGTTCCCTTCTCCCTTCTTACAATGTTGTCATACAAATTACACATTCATACATTGTGTGCCCATCAGCATAAGCATAGATTTATAGTTAAAGCCTTATGCAGCTTTCTTTTTAAATCAAATAGGAGGAAAAAAGAATCATAAACAAAAATATATATGTACTTTAAAAAATTTGCCTAGTTACCTTCATCAGTATTCTTTTTGTGTGTGTGTGGCACTGAAGATTGAACACAAGATCTTTTTTTTTTTTTTTTTTTTGGTACTGGGGATCGAACTCGGGTCCTTGCACTTGCTCATCAGGTGGCAAAACCACTGAGCTAAATCCCCGGCCCTGAACACAAGATCTTTACACTGAGCTACATCCTCAGCCCTTTTAAATTTTTTTACATTGAGCCAGGGTCTTGTTAAATTGCTCAGGTTGGACTCACACTTGAGCTCCTCTTGTCTCGGTCTCCCAAAGTGCTGTGATTACAGGCATGAACCACCATGTTCTGCTGCTCTTTCTTTTCATATGGAAACAAGATACTCTTAAGTATTGTTTCATTTCACTGAGACTCTTTTTAATAGTCCTTGTATGGCAGGTTTACTGATGTCAAATTGTCTCTTCTTGTGTGTCTTGGAATAACATATTTTTCTTCTTCTTGAATTATAGTTTTGTAGATGTAAGTCTTGGTTGATGGTATATTTCTTTCAGCACTTTGAATACCCTCTCATGGCCTTCTAGTTTCCATAGTTTGTGATGAAAAATCACTTCTCAGTCTTCTGAAAGGTCTCTTCAATGTGAGCAATTGTATTTCACTTTTCAAGATCCTTTTCTTTAGATTTTGACGGTTTGATCATGATATGTATGGATATGGATACTTTTTTAGTTTGTCCTACTTGGGGTTTGATGAATTACTTGGATATGTAGATTAATGTATTCTAGCAAATTTAGGAATTTTCTTCTATTGTTTGTTTAAGTAATCTTTCTGTCCCTTTCTCTTCTCTTCTAGGACTCCCATTATGTGTATATTGATATATTTGATGATATCTCACAGGTTTCTGATGCTTTGTACATTTTTCTTCTTTCTGTTCTTCAGACTAAGTAACCTCAATTGGCCCATCTTCAAATTTGCTGAGTCTTTTTTTTTTTATCAGCTCTGTTCTTGAGTACACATATTGAGTTTAAAAAGTTTTAGTTATTATACTTTGGAACTCCAGAATTTCTGTTTGGTTCTTTATCATTTCTGTTTCCTTATTGATATTTCTGTTTGTGGCGACATTACTCTCATGGTTTTCTTGATCTTTAAAGACATAGTTTCCT
This sequence comes from Heterocephalus glaber, assembly GCF_053883595.1. Classification (NCBI taxonomy): domain Eukaryota; kingdom Metazoa; phylum Chordata; class Mammalia; order Rodentia; family Bathyergidae; genus Heterocephalus; species Heterocephalus glaber. Next base: position 42,225,529 of record NW_028258320.1, on the reverse strand, counting down.
TTTGTTCTTTGAATGTAGAAGAGGAGGCCATTTCCTGATGTTGAATTGGACAACCATAGGTTAACTGGTCACTATGCTTGCTGAGAAAGATATATTGCATCTACAGCCACTGCTGTAATGCAAACTCACTAGAGCAAGACAATCCTCGAAAGCCCTGCCAAACCTCCCTGCTTTCCCTTCATTGCCCTGCTTATGTAATTATTTTTAGATTGATGGCTGTTTCCCCAGCAACTACAGTTGCTCTTTCCCCCTCCCCATAGAAACATAAAGATATATAAAAATGGAAGGAAACTTCTGTTTGAAGCTCTCTTGAATCCCTTGGAGCCACCAGCTAATAAAAAGCTGATTATGGGGGCGGGGATTTAGCTCAGTGGTTTCCCGCCTGCTGCGCAAGCACAAGGACCCAAGTAAGATTCCCCGGTACCACCCCCACCCCACCCCCAAAAGCTGATTTGCTCCTACTCCATGTCCGGTGATCTGTCCAGAGACCCCCACAGAGGTCATGCTTCAAATGCACTTAAAATAAGTAAAAAGGGCTGGCAATTTAGTTCAGTGATGCTGTGCCTGTCTCGAAAGCACAAGGTCCTGAGTCCGATCTCTAATACAAAAAAAAAGGTAATTAAAAAAATTTTTTTTGGTGGTGCTGGGAATCAAACCCAGGGCTTTAAATTTGTTAGGCAAGTACTTCACCAGTGAGCTATAACCCCAATCCTGATGTAAATTCTTTGTCTAGTGAATCTAACATTTTCATTTTTTTGGCATTTTCTACATTTCTCTGCTTCTTTTTCCCTGCTGATTATTTTCAACAAATGTCCTAGGGAAAATGCTGTTCTCACTGTGCAAGATCTAAATCAGGTTAAGTAAAGGGAAATCTTTTGAATAAGGGCTTCCAGAGGATTGCCAGAGAGTCCAAATAATGACAATTCTCTAGGAAGGGTGTTTTGGGGGGACTCCAAACCAGGGGCTAGCCAGTGACTGGTAGGCTATTGGCTTTCTCTACAATTATGGGACTGATGCTTTATAACTCTAATGAAGAGCTAAAAAGAGTGATGAGAAGGCAAGTTAAAAACACCACAAAACTCATCATTCTTTTTTTTTTTTTTCTTGTACCGGGGATCAAACTCGGGTCCCTGCACTTGTGCAGCAGGCAGTGGAACCACTGAGCTAAGTCCCCAGCCCCAAACTCATCATTCTTATAAATGAGTCAATCAATCAAGCAATGCTTGCTCCCTAGACTATTGCAAGCTTTTAATTTCCAGAATTTTGAAAATTTTGAAATGAACAAATTATCTCAAAGTTTTTCCTGTTTTTCTGGAAAAATGGATTTTCATGGAATCTTATTCCACCATTCTCACTGATATCACCTCCTTCAGTTCTTTGGAATTCATTGTTGTTGGTTTTGGTGCTGGGGATTGAAACCAGGGCCTCACAAATGCTAGGTACACGCCATATCACTGATGGAGTGGTATGTAGTTCTTTGAAGTTTATGTAGTTCTTTGAAGCTATCTCATGTAGTTCTCATGTAGTTCTTTGAAGCTATCTGTTGTCTGCTTTTTATTTTTTATTTTGAGACAGGGGTTTCTAAACCATTAATTTGCCCAGGCTGGGTTTGAACTTGTGATTCTCCTGCCTCAGTCCCACTGAGTGCTAAAATTAGACATAGGCTGCCATGCAGAGTTTTATCTTTAGCTATGATGTATTTAGGTATAAATTTGTATTTATTCTGCTTAGGGTTTATACAGTGCTATACACTGAATTGCAACACCACCACCACCCCACCCAGAATCCACATGTTGAAGGTCTAACCTGGAGTATATTTGGAGATTTGGCCTATGAGGAGGTAAGCGTAAAAGAAGACATACGGGTGAGTATCCAATATGATAAGATTAGTGTTCTTATAAGGAAATACTAGAGTGCTCTCCCCAACTTTCCTACCCTGCCATGTGAGGTCACAGTGAGAAGGTGCCATGCACCAGTCAGGAAGAGAGCTCTCACTGGTGTGGTGTATGCCTATCACCCCAGAACTTTGGGAGCCTGAGGCTAAAATGTCACAAGTTGGAGCCCAGCCTGGACAACTTACGGACTTAGACCCCCCCGCCCCGCAAATAATGAAGGGCTGGGGATGTAGCTCAGTGCAAAGACCCTGTGTTTAAGCCCCAGTACTGCCAAAACAACAAACAAACAAACACACCCTCACTAAAACCAAAGTATTCTAGCACCTTGACTTCAGACTTGCAGCCACCACAACAGTAAGACAATACATTCATTCTGTTTAAGCCACTCTGTGGCATTTTATTACAGCAGCCAGGGCTAACTAATACATAGGGCTTCAGTCCCATTGTTTCTCTTGATCAGACTCCAGTTACATATACAGCTACTTCATCATAACCTGTTTGTTGCTCACCTTTTATCTACCCATTCTTTCAGTGTAACTATTCTTTTAACCCGTCATCCACTTTTCCCCTCCTTTTAACCATGGCTACTCAGCAACTAAACTCATCCTTTATTTATTATTTGTCCCATTTTTCAGTTCTAGAATGCCTACTTGTCTCATTTTTATAGTTTCTAGTTTTAGGCCCAAACATTCCATCTTGTCTGCAAATTTTCTGAATATTTAATTAAAGTTCTCATTCCAAAAGTCCATTAGCTGTATTTTCTGTAGTTTGTTTTTCTATCCTTTCTTTTGTTTTTTGATCAAGATTTAGCTACTTGTGTAAGTTTTTTTTTGTGCTGGAGATCGAACTCAGGACCTTGTGCTTATGAGGCAGGCGGCAGAACCACTGAGCCTAATCCCTAGCCCTGTATCCCATTTTTTTAAAAGTAGTGTAAACAGCTAAGTTTTATGGGTATACAACATACACACTACACCTCTAACTTGTAGTATTTTAGAACATTTTTTGAATCTGCTTATTAATTGTCGGGAGCAATGCTACATAATTTTAGGGTAAAATCATTTGGTTAGCCTAGTTCTCTTGCCTACAGCCCAGCTGTGGAATTCCGAGACATAATTCCATTTTGGCCTCTGGTCACAACTGAGACCTCAGTGATCCGGTGATGCTGTGATTCTCCAGGACAAGATTACACCAGTTGAAGACATCCTGGGAGGAACAAAATCTTCATCTACTCAGTTCCTCATTGTTCTTGGATTGTTACATCTTGTTTACTCGGATGTACGAACTCTCTGCAAGTCATTTGTTACATTTGTTTCTCCCGATGTACTGAATAAAAGGTGCGGTAAGCTGGGGGATTTCGTCTTTGTGGCCCAGAGCAGCACTGGTCAGACCCAAAGCTCATCTTCTCTTCTCAGTCTCATTTTTCTGCCTTTCCTGTAATTCGCCTTGTGCTGTCGTGGCTCGCAGGAGACTAGGTCTTAGTGCAGAGGTTCTAGTATCGTTCCCTTTCCCTGTTCTCTACGATTAATACTACCAACAATACTGATAATTCTTATTTTTTTATTAGTATGTGTTTGCAGTCCATAATAAAGGCTTTCTTTTTTGGAAGTTGAAATATATATATATATATATATATATATATATATATATATATATATATATATATATATGACGTTATCTATCTATATCTATCTATGACTTTAATCCTTTTACTCTTCTCCCCATTCCTAGATCCCCTTCCCATCTCCACAGTCTGTTTCCTATCATCTAATATCTCTAATTTAATACGTAATATACCATTTGTGTTTTGAATGACTTTAGGTGAAATTCACATAACATAAAAGCAATCATTTTAAAGTATAAAATTCACTGGCATTTACAGTGTTTTGAAACTACCGTCTCTACCTAGTTCCAGCACATTTCCAACACCCTAAAAGAAACCAACATATCCATTAAGCAGTCATTCCCCAACTCCTCCTCACCCCAGACTTGGTAATCATCAATTTGTGGTTTCTATGGATTTACCTATTCTAGATATTTCATAGCAATCATACAATATGTGAATTTTTTTTTCAATATGTGAATTTTGATCTGTTCATTTAGAATGATGTTTTTAAGGTTCATTGGCAGAGTAGGATGTATCAGTACTTCATTTTTATGGCTAATTCATCACATGTATATATTACATTTTGTTTATCCATTCATATATTGATTGACTTGTGGATTATTTACACCATTTGGCTGATGTGAATAGGGTTGCTATGAGCATTAGTGAACAAATTTTTTTGTGGATGCATGTTTTTTCTTGTAAGCAGACACCTAAGAGTAGAATTGCGGGTTAATATAATTCTGTGTTTAACTTCCTAAAGATCCACCAAACTCTTCTACAGCAGCTAAACCATTTTACATTCCTACTGGCAGCGTACAAGGATTCCCATTTCCTGTCATACCCATCAATACTTGTTAATTTCTGTATTTTTCATGATACCCATTTTCATGGATGTGAAGGGGTATCTCAATGTGGTCTTTGAGTCACATTTTTCTGATGGCTAGTCTCTTATTTCTTTTAAGATTCTATCTTCAGGATTTGAAAATGCCTACACTTGCTCTATTAAATTGGTGGTGGGACATTTTAAGATTAAATTTAAGTCTAGGATGAAAAAAATGTAACTCCATGTAACTCAGGCCTCTTGATCCTGAGGGTCAATGAGGTGCTACTCTAGGGGGTGAGGTGGGTTGGCCCCTGCACCTCTAGATCCTTATTGTGTGCTCACAACCCAGACTCCTCCAGACCTGCACCTCAACACATGTTTCCTGTTTGTCTTGTGTTTTTATTTTTTACTTCCCCCTCTGAAACTAACAGGTTTGTTGTTTCATGCACATGACCATTCTTTATTATCAGTGGTGCAAACCGCAGCTTATTAAAAAAAAAATCCAACACCAACAACAGTATGATTCTATCTTCAGTTTCAACAGTTTGACTATATTGTGTGTCAGAGTATATTTCCTTTTAGTTTATTCTGTTTGGAGTTCCATAACATTTTTGGATGTGTAGATTCAAGGATTCTAGCAAATTTGAGAAGATTTTAGCCATCATTCCTTCACATCATTTCTGCCCCTTCTCCTTTCCTTCTGGAACTTCCATTTTTAAATGTTCGTATGGTACTTAGTGGAGCACCCCAGGTCTCCTATTTTCCAACAACTTAGTTTACACTTTAATTGCTTATGCTCACTTCTACTATTGGAGTTCATTAGTGGTTTGTTTTTACCTGTTATTGTACTTGGAAGCTCCTAATTTGTATGGTTCCTTTTAATAGTTTAAGTTTATAGTTATTTAGTTTCTTTCAACTTATACTTTCTTTATGAATATTCTTTATTTGTTGAGACACTGTTTTCCTGGATTCTTTCAGCTCTTTTGAATGTATTTAGAAAAGTTGACTTTAAATTTTATCTAGTATTGGAAGTTCTGTTGCTCTTTTACACAGTAGGGTAACTATAGATATCAATAATGCCCTCTAGGAGTCTGAGGCATGGAGAATCACTAGTTTAAGCCCAGCCTGGGAAACTCAATGACTTACTGAGATCCGGTATTAAAAAGAAAAAAATAAAAAAGTGCTGGGGATGTAGCTCAGTGAAAAGGTGCTGGGCTCAATATCCACTGCTGGCAAAAAACAAACAGAAAGCTGTATATTTCAAAAAGGCTAGAAGATTTTGAATGTCTTCACCATAAAAGAAAATGAATAGGTATATACTGATTTAAACATACAATGCATACATGTCTCTAAACATACGTTTTATGGTTTTAGGTTAAACAATAAATTTCATCTTCAGAAGAAATTTTTGGCCTATTAAGTCCAATATCTATTCTTCCTTAGATTGTTTCTCCTCATTTTTCTTTTTCTGGTACCAGGGATCGAACTCAGGACCTTGCGCTTCAAGGCAGGTACGGCGCCACTGAGCTAAATCCCTGGGTCTTATTGCTTTTATGAATGAGCCATATATTTTTTCTTTCTGTGCATCAGTTTCATTGGCAAAAGCTAAACATTTTGATTGTAATGTGTTAACTCTGGAATCAGACTCCACTCATCAGGATTTGCTTTTGTTACTTGCTGTGAGCTATAATGCTTAAGACTTTTCTAAACTGTTTTTGTAGTCTCTATTCTTTGACGTACATGGTCTCTAAGGTCTCTTTATTTTGCTTGTGTTCAGCTAATGTGTTGACAGATTTCCTTGGACACTAGTCACTCCAAAAATAAAACAAGAACCCTCCTAGTTTTTACAAATTGGCTGTGTTGGGGAACACCTTCAGTGCCTAGCCAGGGCATTTAAAATCAACCTTTACCTTTACTTCCGCCTTGCACTGAGTGTAGAAATCAGGCACAGGTGGAAACTTGGGTCTTCTGGGTCTTTTCTACATGCAACTCACCACAAGCAGATGTCTAGTTTTCTAAACTTGCAATATATGTAGGTGCTTCTAAATAACCTAATTTCCTTAAGAAATTCCACTCCTTTTCCTTTGAGGTGTCAGGCACTTATTTACCTCAACTGCAATTGCTGCTCCCAGGTGGCAGTGGGCTACTACTCATTTGCCATATATATATTTCATTGTTTATTGGTACATTTTAAGTATACAATAGTTACATTCATCATTGGGAACTTGTACCTTTACATATGTCTTGGTTCTTATTTTTTCTCCATTCCCCTGCCATCCCTTCACCCCCTCCACCCTTCCCTATTTACAAAGACTTTGTTTCCATTTTTTCCTTTTCTCATATTTTTTTCTTTTCCCTTCTTTACTTTCCCCTACCCCTTCCACTTCCCCTATTCCTTTAGACCTTTTCTTCCTATTTCACATTATCGATTATTTTTTTTTTTTTTGGTAACGGGGATCGAACTCAGGTCCTTGTGCTTGCGCAGCAGGCAGCGAAACCAGTGAGCTAAATCCCCGGCCCTATCGATTATACATTTTGAACCTTATTTACACTTTTAGTTTTTCACACCAGAGAAACTATTCGATATTTACACGTCTTATTTCACTTGAGTATTGCCTCAGTGTGCATCCATTTAGCTATGAATGTCTCCAGTTTCTCATTCTTTATGGCTGAGTAGGACTTTGCCTTACATTTTTGACAAATGCACACTTTTCCACCTTGAGTTTAAACTTAATGAAACAAAAGGTGAGTGCCTTGTGTACATCTTTCTCAGACAGAACAATCAAATTTTTGAGAATATAGCCTCTCTGTTGCCTAGGAATCAAGGACCACCAGACTTTATGCTGAGAGTGTGGGCTATTTCCTTTAGAAGATTAATGTAGAGCCTTCAAGATGGGGAGGGAAATGTGGAAAGGCCAAGTAAAACACTACAAAGCTTTCCTATTTTGGGGGGTGGTCTTTTTCTTGACTGCTTCCAGAGTTTGGAGAAGGTTGAGTCTGAATGTTTTTGCTTGAGTTTTTGATGCTTTTGTGAATTAACAGGTTTTTGAAGTTACTCTGCCATTTTTGCTAAAGTGACTCTTGGCTGTTTTTTGAGCATGACATATAAAAAGTTGTAGAGCTAATAATTTATGGTTCTGGATGTTAAAATTTCCTGGAAATTTTTTCTTGGCAGGCATTAGCATTCCTAGATAACTTTTAAAAGTCAGAATGAGAGAACTTAGAGCTGATCTTGAGGTTATGTATGGATGAAGCTATTTCTCAGTCTTGCACCTAAGGTACTCTTAGAGTGCAAGTGGAAGCATGGCATATTTACCAAGCCTATTGTCCCTGTTGGTGACTGTATAGAAGTTTACTTTAGGAGTCTTAATGCGGATTGCTTATACAAATATAAATTGCCAGGTAAGAAATTATGGGGCAAGAAACCAATTTATTAATTATAAATTTACAAAGGAGAGATATACTCTCCATAATCCATGTTGACATATTTGGAGAGAAATTATACCTATAGTTTTATTAAATCTTTTTTTGGTACTAGGAATCGAACTCAGGACCTTGTGCTTGCCAGGCAGGCGTGGTGCCACTGAGCTAAATCCCTGGCCCTAAAATACTACTTCTGCAAGGTAAATTTAGTTCTTCAAAGTTGCACATTTTCTAATTCTCCAATAGGGTCTGGGTTTTGTTAGCTATCAAAGTCTAAGATTTATATACTAAATTTGATGTGGGCACAAAATGGTTTCCTTGCACATATTTCTTCTAAGTGCTCTGTAACTTCATGTTCTCACTTCCAAAAATACGGCTGCCAGATAAAAATATCAGGGCCCTTAGGCATGGTGGTGCAGGCCTGTAATCCCAGCTACTTAGGAGACTAAGGCAGGAGGATTGCAAGTTTAAGGCCAATCTGGATAGCTTGGTGAGACCTTGTCTCAAAACAAAAAATGAAAAGCGCTGGGGGCATAGCTTAGTGGCACAGCACCCTTGGTTTTATGCTATAAAAACCATAAAATGAAAAAGAAAAAGCCAGAGCCCTTCTAAGGGTTAAGATTAAATGTATATAAACATGTTTTATTATATACAAAGAACAAGAAGTTTCATAAGACAAACCAAAGAATATAAATTATAGTCATAATTGGCAGTTTCAAAAAGTCTTTAAATCATGTAACCTTCTCCTAAAAACATAAACCTTAGAGTAGGACCACAAAGCCCCAATTCAAAGATTTAGGAAGCTCTATCATAATAGCAATCTATATATATGGAGGCAGTTTCTTAAGAACTCCGTGTGGGCTAATGTGTTATGTTTTCATGTTTAGGGGAAAATAAAAACTGAAAGAAGAGATACTTCCAGAGGAGGGGTTGGGGGGAGGGGAGAGATGTAGCTTGGCACTCCTCAGATTCAATTCCTAGAACTACAACAAAAAGGAAGAAAAAAGGAACCTTTTTGAAGCTCTAAAAAAGATTCTGTGACAAATGAAGAGAAAGTGACCTGAGAGGTCAAAATAGAAAAATCTAGGGAAAAGAAAAAGACTTAAGTCACAGCAAGAGAATAAATGGGATGATCCCTTGCAAGGCCAAAGGTGAGGGATATTTACTTATTTAAGTTCAAGCCTAAAGCAATGCAGCTCCCATACATTTGCTATTTAATAATATACAAAGGAAATACAAGGGCTACTTTATATGAAAAGCTAGAAACATATTTACTCAATTCAGATCCCCAAATGAAACCCAATTTAATACACAGGGAATTACAAGGATGACCAAAACATGGGTAGATATTAAAGTTAACTACATTTACTAGCTGCCTTGATACATTCTATTCCTTTTTAATCTGTACATAAGGCTCAAGTTCTGAGGCTTCAGGTTTTATTTAAAATCATGTAAATCTCAAGTTAACCAAAGATTTCTCTAGGCTCGAAGTGGTAATCTGCTCTTCATAACAGAGTGCTCTGTCGTTTCTTCCACTTTAGACCTCTCCATCGGATTAATGCCTCTGTTTTCTTTGTCTTTTCCATGTGATTTTTTATGCTAAAGATTTAAGAAAAGAAATTCAGTCAATACAACATTTGATACACATTAGCTATACATTCTTTTCTTTTCTTTTTTTAAAATTTTATTTTATTGGTACATTTTAGGTATACAATATAATGACATTCATCATTGGAAATTTGCACCTTTACATAATCTCTCTTGGTTCTTATTTTCCCCCTTCCCCTGCCCTCCCTTCAACTCCTCCACCCCTCCCTATTTACAAAGACTTTGTTTCCATTTTTTCATTTCTCATAATAATTCCATTCCCTTCTTTCCTTTCCCCTCCCCCTCCCCCTTCCCCTTTGCCCCTTTTCTTCCTATTTCACATTATCTATTATACCTTTTAGTCCTTATTTACACTTTCAGTTTCTCACACTAGAGAAACTATTCAGCATTTACACATGTGTGTCCTATTTATTTCACTTGAGAGTATTGCTTCAATGTGCATCCATTTACCTATAAATGTCTCTAATTTCTCATTTTTTATGGCTGAGTAGTACTCCATTTTATTAAAAAACCATTTTCTTTATCTAGTTTCCAGTTGATGGGCATTTGGGCTGTTTCCAAGTCGTAGCTATTACAAATTGTAATATGAACATGGGAGCTGCTATGAACATAGGAGCACATATATCGCTGTGGAATGATTCTTTTAATTGTTTTAGGAAGATACCCAGCAGGGGAATAGCTGGGCCAAATGGGACCTCTAAGCCTAATTCTTTGAGGTATCTCCATACTGATTTCCACAGTGGTTGCACCAGTCTACACTCCCACCAGCAGTGGAGCAGGGTTCCTCTTTCCCCCCAGCCCTGCTAGCATGTTACTGGTTGAATTCATGAGCTATACATTATTTTCATAAGTTCTGTGGGTTATAAACAAGAAAGCTGAATTATGAAAACCTTCAGAAAAGGTTCAGCACAAATTTGAGCTAACCATTTTTTTCTGGCAAGTACAGGTGAACACCTTCCTTGTTTTACCACCTTCACTGGTAAAGCAGTAGGGGGAGAAAGACTAATTTTCTGCATTATTTTCTAAGGCATAATTATAAATTTTACTATAGGGTAATAATTCTCAACAGGGAATGATTTTGCCCTGCAGGGGACACGAAGGTGACATTTTTTTGTTTTTTACAAACTCACAGTGCCCCTGGCTTTTAGTGACTAGAAGCTATGGATGCTGCTAAACATCATACAATCAACAGGAAAGTCCACAACAACTATTCAATTCAAAATGTCAGTAGTGCCAAGCAGTGTGGTGCATGCCTGTAATCCCAGTGCTTTGGGAAGCTGAGGCAGGAGGATCAGCCAAGCCTGGGCTACATAGCAAGTTCAAGATCAGCCGAAATAGTGAGACCTTATCTCAAAAAGAAATAGATATAACCAAACATAATCAGAAGCAGCATTTCAACTATAAAATGTAGACACCAATGTCCTACTTAAAGAAATTCTTACTTTTCTAGGCTCATACCTTCAAAATAGTGGGAAAGATGACAGGCAGTTTACAGTGCCATGTTTCCAGCAGCGTTAAAAAGGTGGAAGGAAAGGTCACAGCATTTAATTGAATAGGACCAGAGCAAGCAAGACACTCAGGAAAGAGAGGAATGGTTAATAAGAGAAGAGCCTTGGGCATGAAAAATCACTCATATAACCTGAGAGACCTTCAGTGTCTCCATTATAAGCCCCTTAGCCTTCAAAGCCTGACGGAGAGACAGGCTCTTAAGACTTCCGAGTCAGTGGTAGAAAAAAGACAGAAATGACTGATCTCAGTATCCATTCTGAGTAAAAAAGCAGAAAGGGAGAAAATATAATAGTCAAAAATTACCAGCCAAGGATATAAAGTAAATATTTGCTTTTTATTCCTCCTATAGGAAATCCCTTATTAATATCAGACTATGTAGGGCTGGGGATTTAGCTCAGTGGTTCCAGCGCATGCTGCACAAGCACAAGGTCCCGAGTTCAATCCCCGGTACCAAAAAACCCCCCCAAAAAACCCAAATATGAGACTATGTACACAATTTAAATCATAAATTAATAAGCCATTCTAAAAGAATGACTGAAAATTTTGTTTTTCTACAAAAAAAGTAATACCTTTCTACAGAACAGAGGATGACTGACTTAGGGCAGATGTGTAAGGCGTATCTGAAATGATTATCTTCAGTACCTGGAAAAACGGAACCCCACCACTTGAACACTCCACGTTGACATCTGCAGGTGGGTTTTCACTTAGAGGTTCAATGTACTGCTCAAGAACTTCCTTTTCTTCATTCATGACCTACAATAAGAAGTGAGTGAATAAATACAATGGCTTAAATGTTATCACAAAAGTAATTTTCTTCTTTGAATATGATATAATGTACATTATATAAAAGTCCAATCTTAATAAAATTAGTAGAAAGTTGACAAAGCAATAAAAATAATCCCTATTGTGTTTTTATACAAAGAGCAGAAGTGGGCTGGGGATTTAGCTCAGTGGCACTGTGCCTGCCACCCACGCGCAAGGTCCTAAGTTCAAGCCCCAGTAAAGTATCAAGAGCAGAAGTTCCTATTCTACAATCTTAAAATTGGTAAGAGCCAGGTATGGTGGCTCACACCTGTAAGCCCAACACTCGGGAGGCTGAGGCAGGAGAATAGTCTCAAGTTCAAGTCCCGCCTGGGCTACACAGTGAGTTCAAGGCCAACCTGAAGAACATGTCTAGCAAGACCATGTCTCAAAAAAGCCAAATAAATAAAATAAAATTTTAAAATTGGTAATCTCAGAATAATAGGATTACAGTTTACTTTTATTCTTTGTTAATTTCTAAATGTTCAACTTTTCTACAATTATTATTCACTAGAGTACACACTGTGGGTTTGACTGTATAGGTTCTAACTGCAACTTCATCTTTTTGACTTGGGACGAGGCAATTCTTAAGTTTCTTCATCTATAAGATGTGTATACAGCAGTACTAGCATCCACCTCATAGGGTTATTGAAATAACGTTAACATACATATAAATAGCTTAGAACAGTATCCAGCAAATAATAAGTACAGTTTCAACACTGGCTATTATTATCTACTAGTCTAATACTTAAAAACTGATGAGGTTAAAATGAGAGGCTTAATTATAAGATACAGGGTAGGCCTGAAGCATAAAGAGTAACACTCTTCATATAAAATCGACCACATTGAGAATTTACAGGAGAGTTCTCAAATGATGCCTTAAATTTTACCTGACTCTTCTCTTCTTCATTGTTTTCTGAATGGGTCAGCATCATTAACAGCTCAGGTCTTTCTTTTTTCAACTGATCAAGGAGCTGTTCTCGTGGTTCAGTTCTCACCAGTGTTGATGGGTATAAATAACGTTTCCTCTGTGGTGTTGTACCTTTTGCAGACATTAGACAAATGAGGAAAATTGAAGTTTGGTATACAAACAGATTTTTAAAAATACACTAAATGGGGCCAGGGATTTAGCTCAGTGGCACCGCACCTGCCTCGCAAGTACAAGGTCCTGAGTTCGATCCCCAGTACCAGAAAGAAAAAAAATACATTAAAACTTATACTTCCAAATGAGTCTTGTTTTCCAAAAGTACAACCATTGCCATACATGAGAATCAGTCTTACTACCTGTCAGGCACATACTGCTTGCAGTTAGTAATATTCTCCTAGCCCTGGGGATTTAGCTCAGCTCCACTGCCTGCTGCGTAAGCACAAGGACCTGAGTTCAATCCCTGGTACCAAAAAAAAAAAAAAAAAAGAAAAGAAAAAAGAAAAAAAAAAGTAATATTCTCCAATTTGATAACTGATCTTAAATAAATTTCACCATTCTCAATACCTCAAAAATGTGAAGTTTTCCTCTGAAGATATACAGCAAAAGATGTGTGGTAGGTTCTAAAAGGATTATACACAGTTGTGAGAAATGGTAGCATCATTGGAATGACAGTACAGTTTTCCCAATATGATTTCTTTGGTCAGAGTAATCATTTTACTATAAATGTGGTATGACAGTCAAATATTAACTACTTACATTTCTTCATAATGAGTTCATGCTGTTATAATTTACAAAGACATTGCCTTTTCACTTAACATTCCTAATTTCATTGATGAGTGAACAATAAATCTTTTTTAGGTTTTGTTTTTTGTTTTTTCTGAAACAGGGTCTTGCTATGTAGTGCAAGCTGGCCTTGAACTCATTCTGCAGCCCAGGCTAGCCTTGAACTCGTGGCTATCCTCCTGCCTCAGCCTCCCGTGTGCTGGGATTACAGGTGTAGGCCACCATGCTTGACTGAACAATAAATCTTATAGGTCTGTTGGGAAAAAATAAATCACCATTCTTTACCACAATTTGCTTTTTTAATGGCTTCTTTAAAGCTTTGAGGTGTAATTTATATGCCACAATATTCACTCATTTTTAAGTGCACAATTCAATGATTTTTAGTGAATTTACAGGTTATGCAACCATTACCACAATCCAACAAATAACCCCCCAATTAGTTATCCTGTGTAAAGCAACTTCTTATAACCTTGTTCCACAAAGGATTCTCTGAATCCTGATAGCCTACTGATCTTTGCAATGCCTATTCTCTCAAAGTGGTGATTCCTAAATGTTAACAATTCATGGTGATGCCCAATCTTTCAAAATGGTGATTCTTAAATGCTAACACTTCATAAGAGGGACATATAAAAAAATATACAATGTGAACAGTGTGCATTAAACTACAATTTATTCAATTACATTTCTGCAATAGTTTGTTTTTTGTGGTACTGGGGATCGAACTCAGGACCTTGCGCTTGCAGGCAGGCACAGTGCCACTGAGCTACATCCCGGCCCTACAATAGTTTTGGTATTAAAATTGTCTTTTTACAAAGAGTCCTAGGTATATGGTTTGTCAGTTTTATTTTTAAAATGTCTCTTCTAGCCAGGTGTGGTGGCACATACCTATCATCCCAGCACTTGGCTGGGCTGAGGCAGGAGGATCGCCTTATGCCAGCATGAACTACAAAGAGAGAGCCTCTCAAAAATAAAAGTCTTTTGTTAGCTGGGCATGGTGGTGCATGCCTATAATCCTAGCATTCAAGAGGCTGAGGCAGGAGGATCACCATGAGTTTTGAGTTATTGTGAATTACAGAGAGACTCTGTCTGAAAACAAAACCAACCAACCAAAACAAAAATAAAATGTCTTTTCTTAGGCCAGGGATTTAGCTCGGTGGTTCCGCCACCTGCCTCACAAGCGCAAGGTCCCGAGTTTGATCCCCGGTACCAAAAAAAAAAAAAGTCTTTTCTTAACAAAGCTAGTTCCCTGAATGTAAAATTTTCTAAATTATGATGCCCAAATTTCTAAAAGTACATACTGCCTATTATCAAGACATCAAACACTTGATGAAAATTATTTTAGGTTTCCAATTTCTCCATATTTGAATTGATTACAATGAAATCGTAAATTCCTATTCGGCAATGGGAAGACTCAGTTTTAAAGAACACCTAACATTACAAAAAAAAAGAAAAACTGAACAAACAAACCTAACATTGTGAACTCAACTTCAAAATGTTAAATAATTCTATTTCCTTTTTAAGTACCTGTTGCAATATCCAATTTGAGATCTTGCTGCAGAAAGCAATTAAGCTTACTCAGACCCAGTTTTGTAGTTTCATTAAGTTCTAGACTTTGTGCTAACAAATTTTCTTCATCAGTTCTTATCCGGCTAAGAAAAATATCATGCTGGCTCTCATTTTCTGCTTTATGTCCATTTAATTTTTCAGTGATCTCTGACTTTGAAGCCTCCCAACATTCGTTTATACCCTGTACAATGTAAATAAGCAATCATTACTAAAATAAAATTGCCAATGCTTTACTGGATATATCACTTTCCCTTACCTTGACATTTCCATAAATGAAAGTTTTAAGAACACATATAAAAGTAGAGGAAACAGATATATTCATTGTCTGGCCTTAACATTTAGCAACACATAGGTTACAGATAAAACACGACTGAACACCTATTTCTTCTCATACTCAAGAGTTATTTTGAAGCAAATCCAGTATCATTTCATCCATTTACTTTGGCATGTACCTCTTAGAGTTAAGACCATATAAGACCACTGTCACATCTAAAAAATTTAACATTTATTCCTTCATATCAAAAGTCTACAGTGTTCAAATTCCACCAAATATCTCAAATGTTTTCCACAATTGGTTTATTTGAACCAGAATTAATCGCTAGATAAGGTTGATATATTGCAAGTAGGGGATTATATAGTTTATTGCCCCAACTTCTCAAAGCAAAAGGATCCATTCTTAATCATTACCTATCTTTTTTTTTTTTTTTTTTTTTTGGTACCGGGGATCGAACTCGGGACCTTGCGCTTGTGAGGCAGGCACCAGAACCACTGAGCTAAATCCCCGGCCCAATCATTACCTATCTTAATAGATGCAGAAAGATTATCCCAGACAAACTCAGATTTAGTTTTCTACTCATTGGTGTCTTTTGATCTGTGTTAACCTTCTTCATTTTTTTTCCCTTAAAAAACTTTTGTTGATGAAGAAACCAGACTTTATCCTATTGAATATCTCTGCTCTAGATGTGGTTAATTGCATCTCTGTTGTATTTTCAACGTCCATTTATCCTGTGTATTTTTTATAAACTGGTTATCTATATAATGGCTTGATCTAATTCATATTTAATTTTTTAAAATATTTCATAGGTGGTACTGAAAGCACATAATACCTGGTTGTATCTCCTGTGTTAGGAGTAATAAGGGGGTTCGGGTACAGTTACCCTGTTCAGGAAAGTTTCCCAAATCAAATCATTTAAGCAATCATTAATGGCCACCAGGGCTATTTCACAAGAAGCTGCAAAATCATAATATTCTAATTATACCATTTCTTCTCCATTTCACTAGCTGAGATTCTATGAAATATTTTTCTTCATCGATCACCCCACTAAACCAAATATACTTATTTCAACAAAGACAGACAGATGCTCTTTCTATTTACCACCTTACAAAATAACACTGCTTCTCTAGCATGATCCAAAGGAGTTCTGTGAAATTTTTATGAATTTATGAGTATTTAACACGTTTGAATTTTTCCACCTTGGTACTGGGGATTAAACCCAGGGCTTTTGGACTGAGCTATACCCCCAGGCCTTTTATTTTATTATTTTTTGAGACAGGGTCTTGCTTAAGTAGATAAATTGCCCAGGCTGGTCTTGGAACTTGCAATCCTCCTGCCTCAGCCTCCCAGAGTGCTAGGATTAGGGTATGTACCACCACACCTGGCTTCATGTGTTTTAATCAGAGTAACCATTACTCTTTTTGATGCTCAGATTATGTTTTTGAGCAAAAAGAGTGTCATCACGTTGGCTACTAAGTCCTTCTGACACAACCCCAGGAGTATTAATAACTTCCTTACTTTCTGGTATGATGAGTTGTCTAGGCTCATTACTTTGTACATTTTTTGAAATTAGTTATTTCTCTGTGGACCCTGATTACTTTTTTTCCAGTTTAGTTATATAGCTTAGAAAACTTAAATTCCTTTGAATGTAGTAAAATCCTTTTATTGAACAGAAAGGAAAAACCAAGTCACAATGGGTTCAGGCAAATGTAAAGTTCCAGCAAACCCACAAAACTATCAAATATCCTTTGAGCCATTAGAACAATATCGTAAATACTTAAAACAATAATACATTTGAAAGTACCTGAGGAAAGTTAATAAAAATGGAAGGCATGAGGTGTCAAAAGAGAGTGCCCTTCTCCAAAGAAACTAACAAGTCAAAAACCGAAGATAAGGGCTGGGGATTTAGCTCAGTGGTGCCACCACCTGCCTCACAAGTGCAAGGTCCCGAGTTTGATCACGGGTACCAAAATACAAAACAACAAAAAAACCAAGGATATACACAGGACAGACATTAGACAAATGTTAAATAACTTTAAGATCTAGAAGACATATACCTCAAACAAAAACAAAAAGAAAAAACTAAATAAACTTGGGCCGGGGATTTAGCTCAGTGGTTCCGCCGCCTGCCTTGTAAGCGCAAGGATCCAAGTTCGATCCCCAGTACCAAAAAAAAAAAAAAAAAAAAAAAAAAGATGATGTATAAGTATACCAAATATTATAGGTAAGGATTTTGAGTCATCCATTATGTCTTAAAATAGAACTTGTTCTGAAACCAATTCTAGGCCAGAATATTTAATTATCTGGTTATAACTATTTTCCTTAAAGTAGGTTCCAGGTACAAAGTTATTACCTCCAATAAGCTCTGAAGTTCCTCTTCCTTTTTATTTAAGGATGACATCCATTGTTCAGAAAAACAAACTGTACTCATGTTCAGACACTCACATCTTGGTTCAGTTTCTTGAGATATTTTTTCCAGGTTGGAGTTGAGTGTATCACACTGTTTCACAGACTCTTCAACCAATTTTGTACCTTCTTGGTTAAAATGCCTGAGTTTTTGTGACAAGCCATCAAAATCAGTACAAAATTTTTTATTGTGAAAAGTTGCTGTGCTGATTATATCCTTAGATTTCCTATGGGGAAAGAAAATAACACTGTAGAAACAGGAAAGTGGGCTACAACCTTCCAAAGATCAGACAGCTCTTAAATGGCAGATTGAATACATGCAGTTTGGCTCCACAGCCTGTCCTCTTAATGCATTTAAATTGAGCATCTGTGCTTTGATCAATGTATTTTCTAGCAGACTGACATGGCTGTGCCATTAAATGACCTTGAAAAGGTCTTGTCTTATGACACCTTTACTTGTCCTCCTCCAGATGATGCCTTCTTTTGTATCTCCGTTATAGTATCTGATGGTACTGTTATCAAAATTGTCAGTCATTCTACTATTAAGCAGTTCCACTCACCTATGATATAAAACATAAATGTTATTTTAAAATTCAAGTATGGGGATGTAGCTCAGCAGCATAGCGGATGCCTGGCAAGCGTGAAGTCCTGAGTTCGATCCCCAATACCAATCCTCCCCCCCCCAAAAAAACCCCTCAAGTATAAAGCTTTTTTAATAGTGAAAAGAAAACTCTATTGGGGTATGACACACTGATACAGCACATATCATATATATGACATAAACATTAATGTCGAGAAATACATTTCAAATTTATTATTTTCTACTCTCAGTTTCTCTAGAACAGCATTCAGTCATCTCATAAGACCACAGAATTAAACCTCAGAGAATTAAATTCACCCTCTTTTACCACTAGATGGTATGCCATGTGAGTAAACCAACTAAGTAAGCAAAGATGATGAAAATCAACACCTACAGATTAAGTGGCAATGACTAAAAAATGAAAAGTAACATAACATCAACATAAATCACTCCCCTCACAAAATCACAACCTAGTGGTAATATAAGACTTAGTCAAAAGTGACTAGAAACTATCATAAATGCCAAAGTTATCATGTTCAGTGTACTTTACAAGTATTGCTTAGATTCTTGGATGATTCTGATAGTCCCTGGACACATGAGAAACACTGGGGGAGACAGGAAAATGCCGGAACTTTATGAAAGTGTATCATTGTTTCTTTCCCACTTCAATCCTACTAAAAAGACTTAAAAGGGAACATTTTTTCCAGGGCAAGGGGCAGATAGTACTTGGAATTAAACCCAGGGCCTTCACATTGAGCTATAGCTCCAGAAGTCCTGTTAAGTTGTCCAAATTGGGCTAAAATTTGCAATCCTTCTGCCTTGGTCTCTCACAATGCTGGGATTATAAACATGTACCTCCACGTTTGGTGTAAACAGGATCTTGAATCTCCTTACATAATATCCAAAATGTTCAAGACATAACTAAAAAATCACTCCTATCCAGAACCAGGAAAATCACAAGTCAAATGAGAAAAGGCAATCAACAGATGCCAATAATAAGAGAACTTGTATCCTGGCATTATTTAGCGAGGATTTAAAACCAGCCTTTTGAAATAAATAAAGGCAGCCAAATGCCACATTGAGCAGCTTAAACACTCCTGAAAAAAATATTAGCAAAGAAACAGAAGGTATTAAAAAAAGAGCCAAGCACTGAACAGACTGAAAGATGCAGAAACAACTCCAGAAATACTCAGCCATCTCATCTTTGACAAAGGAGCCAAACCCCTTCACTGGAAGAAAGATAGCCCCTTTAGTAAATGGCACTGGAAAAACTGGGTTACCACTTGCTGAAGATTAAAACTAGATCCATATCTTTCACTCAAATCAAAATAATCAAAGATCTAAATATTTAAACAGAAACAATGCTGGAAGATAGAACAGGTAGAACTCTGAAAGACATTGGTATAGACAAAGACTATGAACAAAATCTCAGTCATGCAGGAACTATCAACTTGGGAACAACAACAAAGAATCAACAACTGGGACCTCATCTTATTACAAAGCTTTGGCACAGCAAGAGAAACCACCAGCAGAGTGAAAAAACCAACTCACAGTGTGGGAAAAAATTTTGCCAGCTGTTCCTCAGACAAAGGATTAATATCTAGAATATATGAAGAACTCAAAAAAAAAAAAATCAGACCCCTCAAATTTAAAGACTCAATCCAAAAATGAGCACCTGAAATGCATAGATACTTCTTAGATGAAGTAGAAACAGCAAATAGATATATGAAAAAATGTTCAACATCACTGGTCATTCAAGAGATGCAAATTAAAACAATGCTGAGATTCCACCTCACTCCAAAAAGAATGGATTGCCACTTCAAACAAATGCTGGAGGGTCTGTGGGGAAAGGAACCCTTCTCCACTGTTGGTCAGAGTTTAGACTGGTGTAACCACTGTGGAAAATTCAGTGTGGAGATTTCTCAAAGAACTAAAACTAGAGGTTCCATATGACCCAGCTATTCCTCTTCTAGGTATCTTCCCGGAAGAAATAAAAGCATCATACCACTGCGATATATGCACATCCATGTTTATAGCAGCACAAATGTAATAGCTAAATCTTACAAATAGCCCAAATGCCCATCAACTGATGAACGGATAAAGGAGATGTGGTTTTTTATACAATGGAGTACTAGTCTGCCATCAAGAAGACGAGCTTGAGACATTTATAGCTAAATGGATGCACTTTGAGATCATACTCTTAAGTGAAATAAATCAAACACATATGTTTAAATACCACATTGTTTCTCTGGTATGAGAAACCACAAGTGGAAATAAGGACTAAAATGTACAGTAGACGTTGGGAAATGGGAAGAAAATGTTCAAATGAGAAGAGAACACGGAGGGGGGAGTGGGGAAAGAAAAAATGGACAAGAAAAATAAGAAAAAAGTCAAAGGAGAAAATGAAACAAAGCTTTTATACATGGGGGGATGGGGAAAAAAGAAGCAAGATATATCATGTACTGGTACAAATTCCCTATGATAAATGTTATCATTATGTATATCTAAAATGTACCAATAAATGTTTTCCTAAAAAAAAAAAAAAGAAAGAGAGACAAGCCACCTGTAGTCCCAGCTAGTCAGGAGGCTGAGGCAAGATCATTTGAGCCTTGGAGTTCAAGAGCAGCTTGGGCAGTATGGTAAAATCCCATTTCAGGGGCTGGGGATTTAGCTCAGTGGTTCCACCTCCTGCCTTGCAAGCACAAGGACTTGAGTTCAATCCCCGGTAACGCCCCTGCCAAAAAAAAAAAAAAAAATTCCATTTCAAATGAAACTACGAAACTGTAAGATATAAGACTGAGCCAGGCATGGTGTTGCACACCTGTAATCCCAGCACTCAGGAGGCTGAGGAAGGAGGATTGCCACCAGGTTTGAGGCCAGCTTGGGCTACATAGTGAGTCCAAGGCCAGCCTAAATTATATAGCAAGACCATGTCTCAAAAACAAGATGCAATATTGAAATAAAGTACCTTATTGAATGAGTTCAACAGTAGGTTAGAAATGACATAGGAAAACTCAGTGAACTTGAAAACAGATCAATGGAATTTACCCAATTTGAACAACAAAAAGGTAGATAGATAGACAAGATGATTAGATAATAAAATCTCAGGGACTATAATAAAAGATCTAACATTAGCTCAGTAGTGACGTCATCTGCCTCGTCTGCCTCGCAAGTGCAAGGACCTGAGTTTGATCTCTGGTACCAAAACAACAACAACAAAAGATCTAACATTTATGTCATCAGTTAGTCATAGAAGCAGAAGAGAAGGAGTATAGGGCTGAAATATATTCAAAGAAATGACAGATGAAAATTACCCAATTTTGGTGAAAGGTATAACCTATAGATTCCTAAAGCTGAACAAATTTTTTTTTTTTTTTTTTTTGGTACTGGGGATCGAACTCAGGACCTTGCACTTGCGAGGCAGGTGGGAACCACTGAGCTAAATCCCCGGCCTGAACAAATCTTAAACAGGATGAACTCAGGGGTAACTAGGTAGATACAATGTAATCAAATTTCTAAAAAAACAAAGTCTTAAAAGCAGCTAAAGAAAAACTGCCTATAGGGAAGCATTTCACTTGAATAATGATGGGTTTGTGATCTCCTAGGAGGAAATAAAACAACATATTGTAAATACTGAAAGAAAAGAACTGTCAACCCTGAATTATATGTCCAAGAAAAATATCTTTTGAGAATGAAAGGGAAATTATAACACTCTACTCTGAAGAAAGTTTAGAACTTCAGGAAGGAACAATTAAAAGTGCAAAAACAGGAGTAAATAAAATGTCCTTGTCCTCTTGAATTTAGAGCACCCATAGGCAAAAACAAAAAACAGCTTGACAAACCATATATAGATATATATTTTTTAAATGGCTCATAGACTTAATATACTTAAATCTATACTTAAAACACTGGGATAGAATTGTAGCTCAGTGGTAAATCCTACCTACCATGTGTGAGGCCTTGGGTTTGAAAACAAAAAAAGACAAAAAACATAAAAAGAAAACAAAAGTCTAGCTGGAATGTGTGTAAGCATGTGGGACTAGCAAGTGATGATGCTATAAAGCCTCATCAAACTCTAGTGCAGAAATTAGCCAAGTTTTTCTTAAAAGCTAGATAGCGAGTATTTCAGTTTTATGGTGTATGAGTGATGCAATGATAGTTCTGCTGTTGCAGCGCAAATGCAGTCAAGGTAACATGTTAAGCAAACAGTCATGGCTGTGTCCAGGGAAATTGTAATCACAGGCATCCAGCTCATGAGACAGTGTGCCAAATCCTGCCCCCAGCAGGTGTATTTTTCATCAGTGATATGGGATAGAAATTGTGGAATTACTTTATACTTAATGTATGAGATTGAAGAAATTAGAAAATATGCTGTTAATGAGAGTCAGGTTTCTCACTAAGGAAGTACAAACATGGAATACAAAGGTATTTAGTGTGTATCGACATACAAATATACACATCCACAAAAAACATTAACAAATGAGAAATTTGGTTAAAAGTATACAAGACTTATTTATGCTCTTTGAAATTTTTTTTTCTAAATAATTTTAGTCTTACAGAACTTTAAAAAGATTTAAAATAGCTTACTGCTTTGTATTTTCTTGAACACTACTGAGTGGTTTCCAGACGTTTTCACACTTTTCTTCCAAAGTACAGAATCGCTCTGCCCAAAGATTTATGAACTGGCAGAGTTCCTGTAAGAAATATGAGGGAAGGGGAAGAGACTTGGAATTATGACACTTGAACACTTTTTCTGTATATGACCAATGTTGTGAAGTATTCTCCCATAGGTAAGAATTATACAAATTCTTTTTCTTTTTTTTTAACAGTGCCAAAAATTTATTTGAAAAATGAGGGGTGACGGGACATAGGAAGAACTAGCTCTGCAGAGTGAACTTGGGCCAAACAAAGAGAGGAAAGGATAAAAGCAAAAACAGAAGAGAGACAAAGGTTGGGTTGCCCTGTGAAGTTACAATAGCAGGCTTCTCCTAGCGTCTCCTCTACTTTATGCCATCCACATCTCAGGGGGGACCAGAAGAAGTTCCACCAATAGGGTCCCAAGAATTATTTGGCGCTGTCTGGGTGATAACAGGGGGAATAGATATAGCTCCCAAACCTGCTAGATATCTAAAACTCTAGGTTCATGTAATGAATTCTAGGAAAAAACAGAGGTTAAGAGTAGGAAGAATTTATTGAAAGATAGCTTCTGTCTAAAAGAGACAGAGAGGGAACCGGAAAGTGGGTTGCCCCAGAATTATACAAATTCTTGACAAGAGATCTTTAACTCTACCTCTCTAGCATAGAGCAAATCAGTGACTGCGATACTATAAGGATTTTGTAGGAATTTTTTAAAAAAGTTGATAAGCAAACTTTGCTATTTTAATAGCAAATTACTTCCACTGTATGTCAAAACTAATCAAACATATTCAGATGTCATATTATGTTTAAGAACTACGTTGACAGATACACTATCTGATAACACTACAAGGGGGAATTAATACTGATAACCTGATAACCTCGTCAGTTAAGTAATCCAAAAATATCAGCTACTGGAGTTAAAGAATACTTACAGAGTTTAGTTGGGTCATACTAATAAAAATACACTGTTACGTTTGCTCATACTTGGTACCTTTAAAAAGAACTTCTTTACAGGCACAAAACATGCTACACTGCAACATGAAGAAGCTATACCAAAGACCAATGAAAAGCTGAAAATATATCCAGGACTTTTATTCATTGTTTAATGAACAGTTATAACACATCAGGTGATAATGCATACCTAACATTCTGATTATTAAAAACTCTTACAGTATTTTTATTAGTTTTTATTTTTCTTTTTTTGGTACTGGGGATCAAACTTGGATCCTTGCACTTGTAAGGCAGGCAGCAGAACCACTGAGCTAAATCCCTAGCCCTATTTTTCTTATTTTTGAGACAAGGTCTCACTATGTAGTTCAGATTGGCCTTGAGTCCACTATGTAGCTCAGGCTGGCCTCAAACTCACCACAATCCTCTTGCCTCAGCCTCCCAAGTGCTGGGATTACATCAGGCTTCATTAATCTTAAAAGTAGGGAGTAATGCAGATATTTTCAGATTTATCTTCATGTAAATTTGGGTTCAAAATTTACACATGCCATATATGTATGTGTGTGTGTGTGTGTGTGTGTGTGTGTGTCTATGGTAGGTTTAAGGCAAATACCCTGTGCAAAGGTCTAAGAAATGGCTACAATTTCAAAATGCCAAGAAATGTACAGAAGAAGCACACACAAATGCATGCCTGTCAAGCAACACAATCACTACCAAGATGGAGCATTAGTAAGATGAACACCATACTACTGGGGCTCCCAAGGTCTCATTTTCTTCACTAGAAAAATGAGCAAGTCATAGAATCTGTACCTATACTGATAGGAATAAACACACAGTGGATTGCTTAGTAAATGTAGACCATTATTTCTACTAATTTCTGATGTTAATCCTCATGCTTATCAATTAGGGAAGCTGACCCTCTTAAAGTTGTTTTCACTTATCTAAAAAGCTTAGGTGTGTTTATTTTCTCATTTTTATGACATGCATGAATTCCTTCTCCCTCATTTTGCCAAGGAAAAGAACTCTTTCCTACTCAATATATCCCATCAAGTTTTACTGAGTAGAGTGCTGTCAAATCTTAATAGGCTCATTTAAATAAAACTTTAATGTTCATTATTACTCAAGTCTTAAGAGTAACAGAAACTTCCCATGTATCTAATATTATCGATTATGGTTTGAAGGTTTGGGTTTGGTTTAAAGCCTCATATGCGTAGGTTGCATAGACAAAGATAAGTCCTGAATTGTTTTTATTTATTAGAATTTAAGTGGCTTTCATCAGTGAGACAGAACTAAGAGAAAGTAGGGCTTAGTTTATGAAACATAATAACTACCCATGTCATACTAGAAAGAAACAACTTACATTATATGTTTATTTTAAATGTTATAACCATTTTCCTATGGAAATATGTTTCTTCATAAATCTTTCATCTTGGTATATGGAAGGACTGTTTTCTTTGTCACAATGTGCTTCACCATGAGGCTGTATGTGTAGAAAATTCTCAAATATTAACTGATCAAGAGAAGTATTCTCAATTATTTTAATTACTGTTATAAGCAACAGAAACTATGATATCTTTCAGGTTTCTAAATTAATACTATAGCACTCAGATTGTATAACATCAGTTAAGTCATATCAGTCATCACAAAACTTTATTTTTACACTCTCCTATCAGATACACAAGATACCTGTGAATGGGTTTGCTTTATTGTTTTCACTTCTTCACTTAAGGTTTCACACAGCTTCTGTGATTCGACCAAGGAAGAAACTGTACTCTCTTGTAGTTCACGTAGTCTGTTACACATTATACTGAGAAAGTCATCCATTTCTTTTTTCTGATCTTCTATCTTGGAAAGAAAAAAAAATTAGCTTCTTAAACAACTCATCAATTTTGAGATACTAAGAACATAACAAGCTGGGCATAGTGGAGCACACATATAATTCCAGCATTAAGAGGCTAATTCAGGATGACTGCTGCAAGTTCAAGGCCAGCCTGGGCTACATAGTGAGTTCAAAGCGAGACAGAGCTACATAGTGAGATCTTGTCTCAAAAAACAAAACAAAACAAAACAAAACAACATTTGTTACCTGTCCAGCCTCTGTCAATGAAGTCTTGAAAATATGTTTGAGTTGACTATTGATTTTCAATATAGACACCACAGTAGGGGACAAAACCGTTCGCAGTGAATGTAGAAGGTCTGTTGTAAGTTCATTCTAGTTTCAAAAATAAATAAATCTTTAAGAAGAATATTTTTTACTTCCATAAATCTGGCTGGCTAAATGATAATATTTTAAATATTTCAACAACTAAACATGTACATTAAAATTCTAAATTGATATTCTCTATTCTTTAAAACTCATATATATACACGTATATGTGTGTGTGTGTGTGTGTATGTATGTTTGTTTGGTTTTTGGTACTGGGGATCGAACTCTGGTCCTTGCGCTTGCAAGGCAGGCAGCAGAACCACTGAGCTAAATCCCCGGCCTTACAGATATATTTTTATACCTAGTTTATATTCAACGTAAGTCACTTAGTCCTGACTTTAGTAATTAAGAAAATAAGTCATTTAATATAGATAACATTATAGTCCAGTAGTGGTGAACCTATGGCATACATGCTGCAGTGGGCTATTTGTATCACTGAAAGCTCTAAAAGGTTCGCCATCACTGTTATAGTCTAATGAAACAGAAGTCAGAATTCAGAAGAGAAGAAAATGACAGTCAATTGATAAGATTTCAGTATTCCAAGCAAAGGGAAAAAATTCAAAACCTACAGGTACATTCAAATAAAATAAATTTCAAGCAACTTTAGATAGCTAGTCAAAAAGGTTGAGTCCAAATAGCTGTCAAGAGTAGGGTTTGGGCTGGAGGTATTTAACTGTGAAGACTTGAAGACATTCAACCTATTGTATCAGAACTTGAGACAGTTCTGTTTATTGCCAAGGTATATGGAAAACCGAGGATGTAGTGTAGACTGGTAAGTTCTACTAAAAAAAAAACTGAACTAAGCTCCTTTTACTAATGCAGTAAAGCAAATAACAGAAAAATCTAAAACACAAATGAATTAGTGAATACTTAGAATCTAGGCAAAGGATCAGCTAACACTTGTAGTATTTATTTAGAAAATGTTTAATAAACCATGGAAAAAGCCCTAGTTAAAGCTCAAAAGTTGGCCACATAGTTCTAGCCCCAAGAAATATTACATGTATTTCTAGAATCCTATTTGTTGTTTTTCTTGCATTACTACCACATATTGCTGTTACTATCACCTATTACTACAGTTTCAAAAGTAACTACCCAACACCCTCTTCTGGTTGGGTTAGTGTAACATGGCTACTCCAAGACTCTTGGCATTCCAGTTTCCAACTAACAAACAAATCATGGCTCCTTTGAACTCATCTGGAGCCAAATCTTCCCTTTAGTCATTAGAAGGCTTACTAGTAACTCCTGCTCTTAACCACACCAGATGTGAATGAAAAAAGTTTAAAAGCGGGTCTAGGAGCTGGGCGTGGTGGCACATGTCTGTAATACCATCACTCGGGAAGGTGAGGCAGGAAGATTGCCCCAAGTTCGAGGCCAGCTTGAACTACATAGTGAAACCTTGTCTCAAAGGAAAAAAAAAGCAGGCTGGAGATGTAGCTCAGTAGTAGAACACTTGCTCAGTGTGGACAGGCCCTGTGTTCAATCCCTAGCTCTCTAAAAGTAAAAGTTTAAAAGCTTGGTTGTATATATTTGGAAACCAATCTTGCTAAGGAAAAAACACAAGCTTAAATATCACCTGATTGCTAGAAACCCAAATTATAAATGACGAGCAAAATAAAAGATAGATAATAGGAAGTAGTGAGATAGATGTTTCTGAAAGGGGAGGAATCAAGACATGGAGGGAGGGGAAGGAAAGGGGATAAAAAAAGGAATTAAGATGTGTCATGTACAAGTACCAATTCCACACAAGGAATGTGAACATTATGTACTGCACACATGTACTAAAATTTAAAAATTAAAAAAAAATCTAATCTAAAAACATATAAACATACTTGCATAGTGATATGTCTGTCACTGTGTACTAACAAAGCTTAGCATGAAAGAGCAGTAAACATTTTGAAAATTCATCAAATGTAACTCTTTGAGAAGATTTTTAAGAGATTTACTAACAATCAATTTCTGCAGTACAGTTTTACTTTCTGCTGCTAATGACTGTTCTTCTAGTATCATATTAGAAATTCGAGAAACATGAGTCGACACATTTTCTGAAATAGATGTGAGAGATCCAAGTGCTGTTGTAGTAAAGGAATCTAATGCAGACACACTGGAAGACATCAGATCACCTATCACGGAAAAAAGAAAGATATAAACTTTGGCATAATTAAACATATTTAAATACAATTAGAAGCATCCTCAAAGATGTTGGCAAAATTATATCCTTGTTATGGAATTTTGTTTGTTTTTTCAAAACAGGGTCTCGTTGTAGAGTTCAGGCTTGCCTTAAACTTGTGGCAATCCTCCTGCCTCAGTCTCCTCAGTGTTGGCTGGGATTACAGGCATGTGCTACCATACCTGGCTGTTGTGGAATTTGTAATAACAAGTAAGCTTATTTAAGAAATGACTCACTAGAAAAAAAGTGTCTCACTACAGAAGCAAGGAACGATATATACATTCTATAGTGTTGTACAAGCTCTTGACTTATTTGTGAGTATCAGACTCCTAAATACTACTTAAAGAGTTATCATTCCAAAAGGAGATACAATGCAATGGTTAAAAATGATATATATGTCCAATGATAAATGTCATTATATTGCATACCTAAAATGTACCAATAAAATAAAATTTAAAAAATAAATTTTAAAAAATGATACATGTACTCTGACAATACAGCAAACATTCAACATATACATTCCCAAAAGAAAAATTGCAGAATGTTTACACAGAAAAAATTCTAGGCCAGACATGGTGGCACACAACTGCAATCCCAGCACTTGGGAGGCTGAGCCAGGAGAACTGCCGTAAGTCTGAGGGCACCTGGGCTACATAGTGAGACTCTGTCTCAAAAAAAAAAAAAAAATTCTAAAACAAGATCCAAGAAATTTAACAGTAATACCTATAAAGAAGGAGTGAAGTTCAGAAATAAAGGGGAAGCTCTAAGATTTGTTTTAGTTCAAAGAAAATAAAAGCATTAATTACTTAATCTAAACAATATGTGCACTGCGGGGCATACTAGTGACCCTGTCATCAGTGTTTTACAGAATTATTACTTGGGAAATTAGCCTCAAATGAAACATAAAACAAGAGTAATTAGAAATGCTTGACCTTACCAAACAAGGTCTTGTGAACTTCTAGCATTGCCTTTTGTTTTGAACTGCCATCCTTAATTAATTCTTCCATATTATTAAACAGACTCTTTAGTTTTTTGCCAAAAATATGCTGAGCTTCTGCATTGTGTTGCTCAACTGCCTTCTTACGATCCAGTTTGGAATGGAGACCAGATACATCTTCTGTACTTTCTTTAACTGTGTCAAGCAACTATACAAGAAATTTAGAAACAAATGTTAAGACAAAAAAAATCCAATGACAATATCTAAGCTATACAAGAATTTCTCCTACTGAGAACTAGTAAGATTTAATACTATATCAAAAGAAATACATGCTAATGTATCCAGATATCCAAGAATGTTTAATTCTCCTTTACTAGCTATCTATGTAAGGAAAACTGATTTTGCAAATTTATTGCAGTAATCATGCTTCCTCACAAAATTTTATTTCAGTTGTGTTTTACCATCTCCTCAAAGGTACACCTAATAACCTAATAAACTTAATATTTTCAATATCTTCATATCTTCTTCCATTAGGAGTTAGTATATTCTTTTTGTTTTGTTTGTTTTTTGAGATTGGGTCTCACTATGTAGTCTAGGCTAGCCTCCAATTTGTGATCCTTCTGCCTCAGCCTCCTGAGTGCTGGGATTACAGGAGTGTGCCACCATGCCCCGCCAGAAATTACTAAATTCTTAATGGCTCTTTAGTTTCAATCATTCAATATCACTAGTCTAAACGTCCACCAAATACAGAGTCATGCTCTATTTTCAAAAAATCCAGGTGTGGGGTTTTTTTCATTTTTGTTTTTAAGTCAGCACCTCCAAAGAGAAAAATATGTATGAGATAGTAAAAGTGTGTTTTAAATTGACAGACAAACCTTGCTGGCAGCACCATGAAGCTTCTCCTCATTGTTTTCCAAAGCTGATGAGATGTATTCTTCTTTAACAAGTTGCAATTTAGTTTCTTGCAAATGTTTTTGAGTAGTTTCAAGTTCTTGTGTCTTATTTTGCAGGTCAGATTTACACTGGTTAAGTTCATTTTTATTATCCATAAACAATTCTGTAACCTAAGTACAATACATTAAACATTTTTTTCCTTTTTATAAATTTTTAATTTCATTTTTGAACTCAGGGTCTTCACATTGAGCTATATCTCTAGCCATTTTTATTCTTTATTTTGACACAGGGTCTTGCTAAGATGCTAAACTGCCCGGGTGGGACTGGATTGTGCAATCTTGCCTCATCCTCCCAGAGGGCTGGGATTACAGACAGGCGTGCTTCACTACACCTCCCTACTTTATTTTTTTAACCATCCAGTATCTAATTATCTATATTGCTTCATTTGACAAACATGTCAATGAAAATGCCTTAGCATTCAGGTTTCATAGCTTGAACAAGAAAATCTCACGTCTGATATATAATGGCATTTTAATCAACAAAAGACTGTATATAAGAATGGTCCCATAATATTATAATGGAGCCAGCAGCAGAGGTGTAGGTTGTTCAGTGTTAAGAGTGGTTGCCTAGTATGCACAGGCCCTAGGTTTTACTCTCAGAACAGTCAAGAGGAAAAAAACACTTTATAATGGGGCATTTCTATTACCCAGTGACACCAGAGCTGTCATGTTGTAGCAAATGTACTACTCAACTTTCAGTGATGCTATAAACAAAGTTACTGCTGTATAAAACTACAATACATTCAATATAAGCAGACCATAATATCTGATAATAATACTAGGCTGTGTTGCTTGTTTATATATTTTCTATACTTTTTATCATTAGTTTAGAATGTACTACTCAAAAAAAAACTGTATAAAAAGCCTCATGCATGTAGATCCTTTAAGAAGGATTACACAAGGCATTGTTATGATAGGAGAGGACAGTTCCACGTTACTGGCCCTGAAGATTGTCTAGTGAGACAAGCTGTGGAGATGGAAGGTGGTAATACTGGTGATTCTCACCTTGTGTAGGTCTAGGTTAATGTGTATGTTTGTGTTTAGTTTATGTAGGTTTGTATAAATACAATCTATGATGTTGCAAAACAATGAAATCACCTAACAAAGCATTTCAGACCATATCCTTGTAATTAAGCAGCATTCAACTATAATTTCTTAAAACAGTGTTTTTTTTTTTCTGGTACTGGGGTTCGAATTCAGGACCTTAAAACTACATTTTTTTGTATCAAATCTTTTTTCGTTTTATCGGTACATGTTTACAGCACACAATGACCACATTCCTCATGTGGAGTTGGTACATGTACATAACACATCCCAGCTCCCTTTTCTAGTCCTCCTCTCTTCTCTCCCCTCCCTCCATCTCTTGACACCCTTCCCTTTTGCAAAAGACCTATCTCCCTATTTTGTATTATCTATCTTTTATTTTGCTCTTATTTATGCTTGTGATACTTCAGCTTGTCTGATTAATTTCACTTAACATTATGGTCTCAAGGTGCATCCATTTTCCTAAAAAGTATGACTCAAGTTTATCTTTCTTTATGGCAGAGTACTACTCCATTGTGTATAAATGCCAGATTATAACAGTGTACTAACATAAGTATCAAAATTAAAAACTTTTTTGTTATCATTGATGATAGTAAACATAAAACGTATTTTCAATGAACCATCAAGACATCAGTCCTTCACATTGTAGAATTTTCTTTTAATATTTGCTTTTCACATAACATTGAATATTGTTTTGATACTTACCCTACTTAGTTCCTCCTCAAGAGCACCAATTTTTTCAATGAATTCCACAATCTGCTCTTCTTGAGCAGTTAATTTTCCACTCATGATTCTAAAATAAAGTTTGAGTTTAACAGTTAACATTTTTTCTAAATCCCACAAAATATCTGAATCTAATGCAAGTTAAATAAATTTGTCTCCACCACTTATCACCATCAAAATCACACCTAAATATTGGTAAGCAATAACTGCAAACTACAAAGAACAAATGTATTCTCAGTCTTTGTTTTACTTGAACATTTTTCCTTTGACCTCCCTTCTGAAACTCAAATCTTTACCTATGAAGGGGAAAACAAGTGAGAGTGTATCAAATTTGAGAAACTGGAAAGCCAATGGAGGACTGTAACTAATCAAAAGTAGAGACTAGGAGGATACTACATAATCTAAGTGTCTGTAGTATGGGATATGGAATAAAAAGTGATACTTCCTTAAAAAAAAAGTGATACTCCCTAACCCATGAAAGTTGGAAAAGCTTCAGAGTTGAAGGCATATGAAATATCACAAAAGGAGGGGGTGAGCTCAGGGGCTAAAAATACCTAGAGGACTTAAGGTTATGTACAGAGCAATACCATCCCCCTAACACATATACCATTATCACATCACCACATACACTCTCATGAGATCAAAGGATTATTCTAGAGCAGTTTCTCAGCCTTAGCACCACT
This sequence comes from Heterocephalus glaber, assembly GCF_053883595.1. Classification (NCBI taxonomy): domain Eukaryota; kingdom Metazoa; phylum Chordata; class Mammalia; order Rodentia; family Bathyergidae; genus Heterocephalus; species Heterocephalus glaber. Next base: position 42,193,028 of record NW_028258320.1, on the reverse strand, counting down.
GACATCACTAGATAATTGTCTGTTGTGGGAATATCTTGTGTACTTTAGGATGTTTAGTATCATCCCTGATCTGTCCACTAGATGCCAGTAGCACACCCCAACATTTGCCACTGTAATCAAAAACTGTCTCAGCAAGGCACGGTGGCACATGCCTATATTCCAAGCATCACAGGCTCGAATCACATGTGGATAACTTAGTGAGACCATGAAGGAAGGAAGGAAGGAAGGAAGGAAGGAGAGAATGAGAAAAGAAAAGCAAGCAAGCTAGCTAAAGAAATACGGGGGATGTAGCTCAATGTTAAGACCCTTGGTTCAATTTTCAGTGCAACAAACAAAACTCTCTGGACATTATTGAATGTCCTCTAGGCAGCAGCCTTTCCCTGTTCCTTGAGAGCCACTGATCTACAGTAACTGCATAAGAACTTCTAGCTTCACTTTGACCAAACACAATGGAGAGTTGGGAGTAAGGTAGTCTGGAAACAGGTGTTTAAGTGAACATATACATACTGAATGTTGGGAACCTCAGCCCTATGCTCACTAAACAAATATCAGCAGCCAGAATAATCTCTAAGCAGTAGACATGGTCAGTCTTCACAGGAAAATCTAAAAGGTCATCCCCAAAAGAAAAAAATACAACTAAGAAAAAACCTTTTTCACCCGAGAGTAAACCCACAGGTCCACAAGCCTCACCTACATACAAAGTTGTTCTTTAAATGTGTTGATAACTATTATTTATTTTATTGGGGGAGTGAGACAGGGTCTCACTATGTAGCCCAGGTTGGCTTCAAACTCATGGCAATCCTCCAGAGTGTGGGGTGATTACTATTTAATGTCAAAACCAAACATTTAGAAGCATTAGGTATATTTTACTCATTGCTACGAAAGTAAATTCTACTTCAAACAACATGTAATCAGAAAATGCTTATTTTTGGAAATTAACTCTATAGACAAAGGCTTACCTAAAATTTTCTTCAGAAATGTACACTCCATTTTTCTCTCGGGCTGCAGCAAGATCTCGTTTCAGGCGCTCTATCTCTTCTGTATATTCCTACACAAGAGAAGTGACGTAGTGTCAATTTAGTACCTTTTCCCATTCTGTTTGGGGATTATATGCAACAAATAAAACATGAAAAGTATAATAGAAATTTCTAACTATATATATATATTTCTATATAATAGAAAGTTATAACTATACTTTTCAATCAAAACTAATTTGCTCAGAAACAGTCAGTGGCCTTCAAAGCTCCTTTACGTGTATTCATTAAAAACTTCTTTTAAGGGCTGGGGATGGAGCTCAGTGATAGAGCATTTGCTGGTCCTAGGTTTTATCTCCAGCACTGCAAAGATAATAGTATAGTAGTAGCAATAGAACTATACTATAATATAGTAATAGACTAATACTAGTAATAAACAAGGACAGAAAACCTTTTGCCAGGCCCAGCTATTGGAAAAATTATAGTAAGACCCCATCTAAATAATAAAAATAAGAAAAAAATGCCTAATACAGGAAATTTATAAATACTGTTTAACAATTATCTGCTTCAGCTCATTTTTGCATTTCTCAAACAGGAACACATTACTCTACAAAAATTCACAATTACCTTAATAAGAGCTTTCTTGGTGAGTTTCTGATTAACTTCAGGTTTATTCAATATGTTCTTTGCTCTATGAGCATATTCCAATGTACTCAAAGTTTCCTGTCATGAAAACAAAAGTCAACTACTGAAGACTTTATAAGAATAATGTAGTTTTATCATCTACAATGTACTATATAACTTACAGGTAATAATGTGTGGTTATATCTAATCTAAAAATATATTCATTAAGAATACTGTATGTAGCCTGGCCTGTAATCCCAGCAGTCCAGGACACTGAGGTAGGAGGATCCCAAGTTTGAGTCCAGCAATTCAGCAAGACCCTGGCTCAAAGTAAAAACTAAAAAAACCCTGGAGGTATAGTTCAGCACAAAGACCTTATGTTCAGTTTCCAGTAACACATACCCAACACACAACTCATCTACCTAACTTCCTTATTTTTCTCTTTCAACATCTTCCTTCTTACCCTTTTGTTCAATTTATCTTTTGTTCTTTCTCTTCAACTTTGTCCTTATGATAATTTGATCCAGTAATTTTTATCTTTGGATTAGTCTTAAATTCAATGAATTTAACAAATCCATATAATGACAAGATATGGATGAACCTTGACAACATTATGCTAAATGAAAGAAGCTAGTCAGAAAAAACACACATAATTGGAATAGTGTATGATTCCATTTATATGAAATATCCAGAAAGGCAAAGTCAAATCTATAGATACAAAAAGTAGTAGGGCTGGGAATTTAGCTCAGTGGTGCTGCTGCCTGCCTCGCAAGCACAAAGTCCTGAGTTCAATCTCCAGTACCACAAAAAAAAAATAGTTATAAGGTTGGGTGTTGTGGCACATGCCTGTCTTTCCAGCAACTAAGGAGGCTGAAACAGGAGGGCTGCAAGCTCATGGCCAGCATGGGCCAACTGGTAATATCATGCCTCAATAGATATATATATATCTATATCTATATAGATATACCCTGTCTGTCTCTGTCTCTCTCTCATATAGCTATATGGTGAGCTGGTAATGTAACTCAGTAATAGACCAATTGCCTAGCAGGCAAGAGGGCCTCAGTTTAATCCTCTACATTCCCTCCATCTCCCCAAAAAGTACTAGTAGGAGAGAGAATAAAAAGTGTTTATGTGCAACAATTTTGGAGTGATAAAAATGTTTTGTTTCTTTTGAGACAGGGTCTCACTATGTAGCTCACTATGTAGCTGGAACTTTCAGCGATCCTCCTGCCTAGCCTCCAGAGGGCTAGGATTACAGGCATGTGCCGCCAAGTCAGGCTGATAAAAATGATGGTTGCATAAGTCTGAATATAAGAAAATTAAGTTAATATATTTTACATGAGTAGGTTTTATAACAAATGATTATATCTCAATTTTTTTTAAAATGAAAGGGAAGTTTTCTAATACCATTTAAAGCAGATGATACAATAAAATAAGAGCACATTTACCATCTTTGCTAGATCTCTAAGTTTTCCCTTCTATTTCTGCACATTCAACATCAATATCAGAGCTATCTAAGCAGCCTCTGTAATACCAGCATTCATCTGACCCACTCAGTGAAATCCCCACAAACTAGCCACTGCTAATGATTCAAAGTAATTTTCTTTGAAGATGGTGTAAACGTCACTAATTATAAATTAAACTTTTTTATAGTGGTATCCTCAAAGATATGTCCATATGCAATGTCCAGATTCTTTTACAGTGCAGTATAAAATGAAGCCAGTAAATAAACTTTTAAAATACATGATAGCTAAACTGAAAATAGAAGGAAAAAATGGAAACAAAGCTTTTGTACATAGAGAGAAAAGGGAGCTTGGGGGGGGGTATAAAATTTAAAAAATAAAATAAAATACATAATAACTAAATAAGAATTATACCTCCTATACTTGCAGTTTCCTTTCAAAGGGCTTACCTCAAGATTGAGAGATGCAGGAGAAACTGTTGCAATTATAGACGTTCTTGTGCGGCCCCCGAGAGAATCTTGGAGGATTCTAGTTAATTTAGATTCTCGGTAAGGAACATGAGGTGTTTTTTCTACAAGAGCAGTAATCACCCTTCCCAAAGTCAAGAGGGATTGATTGATATTTCCAGCTTCCCGAGCTCTCTTGTCAACAGCTCCAGAACGACCAATGTTTTCACTTCCTGCAAGATCAACCTTGAATTTTAAAAATAAAAAGTCAATCTACTGGATTTGGATTCAAAGATTTTCATCTTATGTATAATGTGCTAAATATACAGCAAAATTAATTTTCTATAACAAATTTCTTCTCCCACTATGAGGTCAGCAATCAAGTGACTATAACAAATCATCTGTAAGTACAAAACTACAAGCTGATCTATGAGGTCAACAAGAATTAAACAGTGATATTAAGGTAAAGGCTTACCAAGTTCAACTTTCCAATTTTAACAAGTTCTTCTCCATCAATTGTAGTTTCTTTCATGTGTATTGTAACAGAAAAAACTGAGTGGGAACGACTAGAAAACAAGATAAGGTTGCCCATTCATTATAATGTAAAACATAGTTTGCTTCCTATATAAAATACTAAAAACAGTAAAGAAAGATCTAAATCCACAAGGACAAATATATTATTAAATAGGAGATATCAATCAGTTTTGTTTTGTTTTTTTGAGACAGTCTTGCTTCATAGTTCAGGCTGGCCTTCAACTCATTGTGTAGTCCAGGCAGGCCTAGAACTTGTGGTGATCCTTCTGCCTCAGCCTCCTGAGTGCTGGGACTGTATGAGTGCGCCACCATACCTGGCTTCAAAAAGATTTTGGAAAATAGGAGATGAAAGAACAATGCTTAGGTTTTTGCTGTCTTTCACATGCTGCCTGCAGGGTACACTCCAATAAACTACTTGGAAATACACTAAGACTTAGATCTAGAATTTCAAGCACCTCTGAAAGCTGGATATGGGGCATTGTCAGGACAGTTGCCTGGTGTTTCATTGTTGAAGGCTCCCAGTTTCCATATTCATAAGAACCACCTGTAATATGTCATTACCCTAAATTCAAATAATACTAGCAAGCCGTCAGATTACAACCCCCCGCTGTGTCAACTCTTGTCTAAGTATATTTCTGTGCTTTGAGAATGTCATCAGAAATAGCTAATTCCTCTTCCTCAACAGCAAAAATAGTAAATAGCAGATTACTGATATACTGCAAAATAATTCCTGCTAGAATCTAAAGTGTTCAAAAGGTATAGTGGCACATATGCATAATTCTAGCTACCAGGGAGGCTGAGTCAGAAGGATTGCAAATTTGAGGTGCTTGCCTCAAAACCTAATTTTAAAAGGTTTGGGGATATAGCCTAGTAGTAGAGCATTTCCTTAGCAGTCACAGGGCCCTGGGTCCAATCCTAGTAGCAGACACACATACAACCTGTTCAAAATTATACCTTATGCTAAATACTGACATTCAGATTTTACTTTATCTTACAGACAAAAATTAAATAGATGCCTAAAGACATCTTTTTGTATCAGTGGCCTTTGATAAATATCATTATTATGATTGTTAGTGTCACAGAATTGGTGGAGAATATGGTAACTTTTAATTTTTTCTTTGTACTTTCTATGTTATTTAAAAAGTTTTATAAGTAGCTTTTTTCTTCTCTTTTTTGGCAGTACTGGTGAATGAACCTAGGTCCTTGAATGGAGCTATAACCCTAGGCCTTTTTATTTTTGATTTTGAGACAGGCTCTCACTAGGTTGCCCAATGTGGCCTAGAATTGCAGTCTTCCTGCCTCATACTCCAGAGTAGCTGGGATTACAAGTATGTCCCACCACACCCACCAAAGTATGATTATTATAAAAATTATTTAAATCATTTTAAGTTTCAGGAATGGAGAAAGTACAAGGATTGCCATAAACAAAACTGTAAGTCTGAGTTATAATATTCATCTCATGTTTTTCTATCATTACCCACCAAGCTCTAATCCAGGATTATAGAATTAATGCAATTAAGCATAGAAGTCAATACTAATTTGGGAAAAATGAATTAATTTTTCCTTCCTTTATGACACACACTCATAAAAAGTGATCTTTAGTCAGGTCTACATATAAAAGAAAGGAGTTCCTAAGTCATAAAAATTTAGAGCAGAGGGCTGGGGATTTAGCTCAGTGGTTTCACTGCCTGCTGTGCAAGCGCAAGGACCCAAGTTTGATCCCTGGTACCAAAAAAAAAAAAAAAAATTTAGAGTAGAAATTTTGTGTTTTAGTGGATGATATTTAGAGAAAATAAATTTGTCCCTTTCTCCTCACAAAAAGCCAGTTTTAGTAACCACATGTCTCTGAACATTTTAAGTGAAGTAATTTTCAACTAAAGATTTGAGCCACCTGTGGCAGTGCAAGCCTATAATCATACACTCTGGGAGCTGAGGTAGGAGGATCAAAAGTTGAAGCCTTGTCTGGGCAACTTACTGGCTTAGCAAAATCCTATTTCAAAATAAAAAATAAGCCAGGAATAGTAACACATGCCTGTAACCTCAGCACTTGGGAAGCTGAGGTAGGAAGATCATGGCAAGTTTGAGGCCAGCCTGGGCCACATAGTGAGTTAAAGGCCAAGCTGACTATCTGAGATCCTGCCTTAAAAAAAAGGAAATGGAACATGGCCTTCTCACCTGGAGTATGCATTCATCAAAGTTGCTGCAGTTGTCCTTTTTGCTGCTCCCTTCTCCAAAATTTGATAGACTTCATCCTTGTTGTGTACTGTAATTTCTTCTAAACCTTTGATTATCACTCCTCTCTGACCAAAGAGCAAAAGAACATTTCATTAAATTGGTTAAAAAAAAAAAAAAAAAGTGAAACTACACTGACTTCTTAAAGCCTTACCTATTAAAATTTGGAAACATTCCATTTTATAATACTGAGTTACCTTGTTACGGGGATCATCAAACATCTGTAATCTCTCAGAAACATCAGAAGAGGGATTAAGAAGATCAAAAAGTTCTTCATTATATATTTCCAACAGAGACACTTTGACTGAAAATTCAGTACCATTATCAGTAAGCTTCTCAAAAATTTGATGAAGTGTACGTGGAATTATACCAGCCAAAGGATCCTGAAATTACAATATTAAATAAGGATTAACATAAAGGAAAAGTGCCATTTACAGTAGCAGATAAAACACAATAAAGGGCCTCCTTTAAAGTATGTTTAAACATAAGTACAGTCAGGTCTCCAGATCTACTGGCTCTGCATTCTACCAATCATGTATAGAAAAATATTCGAAAAAAATGTTGCATCTGTACTGAACATGCAGAGTTTTTCTTATCATTTCCTAAACAACATAGTATAAGAGCTGTTTATATAGTATTTACATTGTATTAGGTATAAGTAATCTAGAGATGATTTGGGTGTATGGGAGGATGGACAAAGATTTTATGCAAATACAATACCACTTAAGAGATTTGAGCATTGTGGGGTTTTGGTATGGTCAGAGGAGAAGGGGCAGTTACCCTGGTATAAAGCCCCATGCATGCCAAGGGATAACTGTAGGCCAAAGCAACTTAAAAACACAATAATCTTTTGGTAAAAGAAAAGATTTTAGGTTTTCTTACCACATACACACGAACAAAATGAGTAAGTGAAATGATGAATATGTTAATTTGACTACTGTAATCATTTTACTATTTGTATTTCAAAACATGTACACTTTAAATATATACAATAAAATTTATGAAAGAAAAAGAAAAGTTATAGGAATTTTCTCAAAAGATCTTTCAAAGAAAAGCAGCAGAAGCCAGAAACAGTGGTAGATGACTGTGGTCACAGTTCCTCAGGAGGCTGAAGTAGGAGGATTGCAAAGTTGAGGCCAGCCTGGGCAACTTAGCAAGACTCTGTCTTAAAATAAAATAGAATAAAATGTCAAAATGGAAAATAAAGGGACAAGGAAAAAAAAGAGAGTAGAAAGAAAAATGGAAACAAAGCTTTCATAAATAAGGAGGGGAAGAAGGGTGGGGGGGTGATGGGAAATAATGAAGAATCTAGATATATCATGCACAGATACAAATTCCCTATGATGAATGTGATCATTATGAACATCTAAAATGTACCGATAAAGGTTTTGCTTCAAAACAAACAAACAAAAAAACCACAATAATCTGTTCAGTACTATTTTTCAAACTTTCTCTTTCTTGGTTAGTCATCTTCCTCCCTGAGAATGCAGATACCAACTGAACCAAGCTACTTTATATAATTTTTTTGTTTTTACACTTTTTTTTGGTACCAGGGATCAAACTCAGGTCCTTGCACTTTTGAGGCAAGTAACAGAACCACTAAGCTAAATCCCTGGGTTTAATTTTTTTTTTTTAACTTTTTTTTTTTTTTTTTTTTAATTGTGGTACTGGTGACTGAAGCCAGGGCCTTCACACCAGACTACATCCCCAGCTCTTCTTTTTAAAAAAAATTTTAATTCTGAGACAGGATCTAAGTTGCCCAGGCTGGGTTCAAACTTGCAAAGTTAAATAATCCTATTCAACTTTCTTCATAAGTAAATAATACCACCACGGAAATTTTTTAAATGGCCCACTGATGAGCATGTTTTCTAATTCTGACATAAAACAAGGATGTTTCTCAAATATACAAGTGTCCATAATAAAATTGTTAAAAATCTCTAATTTTTGAAATTATAAACCAATTTCTTATTTCTCATGGTTATAACTTCATAACTTTATTCACCAAATGTAATATAAGTTAATGACTGAGCTCCATAACCACTAGAACTTGCCTAAATGTTAATAATTTGAAGATTAAGTTAATTAGCTCATTTAAACACATTTGATGAAAATCTTTGTGAAATGTACTATATGCTTTCTACATATATTCAATACAATGGCCTTAATTTCCTGAACTCTTGAGGTTGTCATTAATAAAGTACCATACCATCCCTTGCTGTGCTTTTACTCCCTCACTACAAAGCCCTTTCCTTCAAGCCCTACATGTATTACTACTTTTCCACACTATCACCCTTATAAAGTTTTGCAGTCTGTAGTTTCAGTTACTCACAGTTAACTATAGTCTAAAAATATTCCACAGCAAGTTTCATAAATCAACAATTACTAAGTTTTAATCCTGCACCTGTCAGGATTGGTGTGTGTGGTACTGGAGATGAAAACAGTTTTGCAAAAGCTAGGCAAGCACTGTACTACCGAGCTACATCTCCAACCCTTTGTAAAATTTTATTTTGAGATGTAGTCTTGCTAAGTTGCTTAAACTGGCCTTGAACTTGTGATCCTCCTGCCTTAACCTCCTGAGTAGCTGGGAGAACAGGGAAGTGCCACAGAGCTTAGCTGATTATGCACATTTCTGCATAGCATGAATGATGAAATCTTGCCTCATCTAGCTAGGGACATGAAATCACCCCCTTGTCCAGCATATCTATACTATATGCTACCTGCCATTAGTCACTTGGGAGCCCTATTGGTTATCAGATCAACTCTTCTGGTATCAGAATGCTAGTGTTCAAGTAACCATTATTTACTCAAGATATTTTGTGACTACATTCATGTAACTTTTATTATAGTACACCGCTATATTTGTTGTACTTTATTATTCATCTCTGCTATTAATTTCTTATTGTGCCTAATTTATAAGTCAGCTTCATCACAGTACGTCTATACAGGAAAAAAATGCAGAATTACAGGGTTTGGCACTATCTACTGTTTTAGGCATCCATTGGAAGTCTTAGACCACACAAATACGCGGGGAGCACTGCATTCTGCTCCAATAATTCTGTCCCAGAGAGACCTCTTTTATTACTTCAACTATGCCCTATGTGTTGATCTTCTCTTTCCCCAAGAAACTATGTGTTTCTCAAATAGCAGTTTATATACATACACACAGACACACACACATATATATTTGTATACACACATACACACACATTTCTCTCTCTCTGGTTTTTGAAAAAAGTTCTCTCTACATAGTCCAGGCTATATTTGAACTTGCTATATAGCCTATGCTGGGCTCAATCTCAAGATCCATCTGCCTTAGCCTCCTGCATGTTGGGACTGCAGGCATGTACCACTACACCCATCCCTACCATATATTTTACTATAGTAGTTTATGTCTGACATAGGTACTCTGATATTCTGTATTTCAAGACAGAGGCCCAGAACATGTTTTATTCAGCTAGATTTCTGCCACGTTAGAGATAAAATTATATTACAAACAATACCTCCTCCCAGGTATATGCTTCATTAGGTGACCTTTCACCTTCCATTGTAAAGGTTTTTCCAGTGCCAGTTTGGCCATATCTGTCAAGATTTAAAAACACTGTTACATCAAAATTAAACACACACACATCTAAACTTTTTCATCAACTTGAAAAATAATGTTCTGCTTACGCAAAGATAGTACAATTATAGCCCATAATAACTTCATCCAGAATTGGACAAACAACACTTCGGTAAACATCAATTTGTTTGGTGGATGCTCCAAAAACCTATTAAAAAAAAAAAAGATGTCTTAAAGAAACAAAAATTATTCATTTAAATAATTTTGCTTGTAGTATATTAAGCAATTCAGCCCATTAGAAACCATCTGAGAACTCAAAGAGCCAACTGAAATTCACAATGGTACACCATATTCCAGGGAAAGTATGTGTGTTAGGATTACTTTACAGTAATAGATAATCAAGTAGTAGCATCCTTCTAAGAAGTTGGGCCAGGGATTTAGCTCAGTGTTCTGCTACCTGCCTCACAAGCACAAATAAGGTCCTGAGTTCGATCCCCGGTAAAAAAAAAAAAAAAAAAAGAAGTTAAGTACCATATCAAAAGTATACGTTTTCCTCGAGCTTTTATCGGTCAGTCCTCCAGTTCGTACACTAACTTCTTTCCGTGTTTGATCACATTCTACTACTGAGTGGGCATTAGCTTTCCGCTCGGCCAAATTAAATGGTCTATAAAAAGAAATGCACAAAGTTACTGAAGAACTGTTAGCAGGTTAACAATGAGATTTTCAATATCTGTATTAGTCAAGACAAATGTAAATGGAAATTGTGACTATACCGTTTTTGACTGGAATTAAATGGATACTAAATGATAAAGCAGAATCAATTTTAAGTGTCTCAGTTCCCATAAATAAATTTTTTAAAAAATTGTCAAAGATGTGTACATTACAATTCTAACTGTCCTAGAGAAGAAGTTAAAAGAACTTAACTGATGCCAGGCATGGTAGTGCATGCCTGTAATCCCAGCACACACAAGGCTGAGGCAGGAGAATCACAAGTTTGAGGCCAGTCTGGGCTACTAGTGACTTCAAGGCCAGCCTAACCTACTTAGCAAGACTGTGTCTCAAAACTACTACAAAAAGCTGGGTGTGGTGGCACATGCCTGATATCTGAGCATTTAAAAGGCTGAGGTAGGAGGATTGCTGAGTGTTTGAAGCCAGCCTGGGCTACATAGTTCAAGGCTAGCCTGAACTACATAGCAAGGTCCTGTCTCAAAACGCTCCCCCCCACACAAGAAAAACAAAAACAAAAAGCAAAAAAACACAACCAAAACTGCTAGCATACAGCAAAAACATGGCTAAGAGGGAAATTTATACCTACAAGTCCTTACATTGAACAAATAAGATCTTAGGAGTGTGGCACAGTGGTAGAGTTCAGGCCTTGCATGCCCAAGGCCCTGGGTTCCATCCCCAGCATGGTGAGGCAAAACAAAATAAAACAACAAAAATAAGCCAAGATCACAGCTGGGCATGAAGAAGCATGCCTTTAGTCCCAGCACTCCTGACGTTGAGACAAGAAGATCTTGATAGCAAACCTGGACTACATAGTGAGAAGGTCTGAAAAAAACCAAAACCAAAACCAAACAAAGATCTCATTTCAACATCCTAACTTTACAATTTAAGAAACTAGAAAAAGAACAAAGTTATCTCAACATAAGAAGGAGGAAGTAAATAATAAAGATTAAGATGAAAGACAAAAGCAAATCAATGAAATAAAAATTTGATTTAAAAAAAAATAACAAAACTGATAAGCCCTTAGCTAGAGGGACTGAAGGAAAAATGAAAGGAGATAGGTCGATGCAGCGGCACATACTAGTAATCCCACCTACGTGGAAGGCTGAGGCAGGGGGACTGGAGCTCCAGTGCAACCTGAATCATTTCAGACCATCTCAGAAATACAAAGGGCTGAGGATGTACTTCAGTGGTACGGTGCCCCTTGGTTAAATCCCCAGTATCACAACAAACAAAACAAAACAAAACAACAAAAACCATGTGCAATCCCAGCACTGTGGGATGCCAAGGAAGGAGAATCAGAAATTTGAGCCCAGACTGCGTAACTTAGAGATTTAGCAAGAACCCACCCCCCCCAAAAAAAAAGCTGGGGATGTAACTCAAGTGTGAAGGCCCTGGAGGATGCACACTTCCAGATTTCAACATTTACCTCAAAGGTACAGTAATCAAAACTGTGTGGTACTAGCATAAAGACAAACACAGACAAAGCAAGAGAATAGACCAAAAGAAATCCTTCCCTATATAGCCAAACTAGTTTTTTTGGTACCGGGGATCGAACTGGGACCTTGTTCTCGCGAGGCAGGTGGTGCAACCAATAGGCAAACTAGTTTTGACCAGGGCACCAAGATCATTCAATAAATAGTGCTGGGAAAACTCGACATCCACATGCAAAAGAGTAAAGTTGGCTGGGTATGGTGGTGCACAACTATAAATCCCAGCACTCAGGAGGCTGAGGCAGGAGGATAGCCAAGGCCAGCCTGGGATATATAGTTAATTTAAGACCAGCCTGAACTACGTGGTGACACTGTCTCAAAAATTTAAAGAAAAAAAAAAAAATGAAGTTGGACCCTTATCTAACATTGTGTACAAAAACTAACTTAAAATGGGCTGAAGACTTAAATCTTACACCAAAAACTACACAACTCTTAGAAGAAAGGAGAGGGGAAAAACTTCATGATGCTGGATTTACCAATGACTTGGATATCACACCAAAGGCACAAGCAACAACAAAAATAGACAAATTGGATTTCATAAAAATGTTTAGATTTGTGCATCAAAAGACATTATCAGCAGGGCATGGTGGCATCTGAGTATAAGTCCAGCACTCTGGAGACTGAGGATTGCAAGTTCAAGCCCAGTCTAATCAACTTAGACCCTGTCTCAAAATTTAAAAAAATAAGAAATGTGCCAAGAGATCTTTCTCAAATGGGAAGAGGATCAAGAGATGGAGGGAGAGCAGAGAGAGGGGAAGGAAAGGGGAAGAAAAAGGAAATTAAGATGTGTTATTGACATATACCAATTCCACACAAGAAATATAAACATTGGGCAACCTGCAGGGGATTTAGCTCAGTGGTTCTGCCACCTGCTTTGCAAGGACAAGGTCCTGAGTTCGATCCCTGGTACAAAAAAAAAAGTGGGCAACCTTTTCAGAACCCCTCCTGTCTCTCAGGAGCCACTCCTATTTCCCAATAAATTTTCATACTCTTTAAAATAAAGTTTAATAATAAAAATAAACATTACATACCACAAAGATGTGCAGATATTCCTTGTTTAATGACCTGTTTGACAACTGTTTGGACTTATGACCTCTCTTTTTTTCTGTACAGTTCTGTATATATTGTTTATAAAGCCTCAATCTTTTTGGGTACAATATACCTTGGTAATACAGTACTGTAATTTCTGTTGGTTGTACTACACAGTACAATAGTTTTATGTTGCATTATAAATTACAGTATTGCATGTAAGAGTTATGCAAATAAAAGCAAAGTCATCAAGGGGGAGTTTCCTTTGACCATTTCTTTGTTCTGAATATTGTAATGTACATACTATATACAATTGCTCATTTTCTGTCCAATTCATTTAATGATCTAGTAGTGGTAACTGGACCAAGTCATTAAATGAGGGAAAATTTTAAAGTTTAAAAGCCAAGGGCCAGGGATTTAGCTCAGTGGTGCCGCTGGCTGCCTTGCAACCACAAGGTCTTGAGTTCAATCCCCAGTACCGGGAAAAAAAAAAAAAAAAAAAAAAGCCAAAAAGACTTTGAGCATAATAAAAACATTTGAAAGATGTTTTTTAAAAACTGAGCTGGGGGGGCCAGGGATTTAGCTAAGTGGTTCCGGCGCCTGCCTTGAAAGCGCAAGGTTCCGAGTTCGATCCCCAGTACCAAAAAAAAAGAAACTGAGCTGGGGATTTAGCTCAGCATGAAGGCCTTTGGTTTAATACCCACTATGGGGGGACCAGCAACAGAGTATAAAGACAATCCACAGAATGGAATAAAAATTGTACAGATCATATATTTGAAAAAGGATTAATATCCAGAATAAAGAACTCTTAAAAATCAATAATAAAGTCCAATTTCAAAATAAGCAAAGGACTTAAATAAATATTTCTTCAAAGAAGATATAGAAATCGGTGATAAGCACATGAAAAGATGGGAAATACAAATCAAAACTATAATGACTTCACAAGCGCAAGGCCCTGAGTTCGATCCCTGGTACCAAAAAAACCCCCAAAACAAAAAACAAACAAACAAAAAACCCAAAAACTATAATGAAATAACACTTTACATCTACCAACATGGCTACCCTGAAGAAAACATACAATAATAAACATTGGTGAAGTTGTGGTGAAACTGGGACACTTCGGCACTGGTAGCAGAAATGTAAAATGATATAGCCACTATTGAAAACAGGATGCTAGCTCCTCAAAAAAAATCAAGAATTATTATATGATCTAACAATTCTATTTCTGGCTAAACAATCAAAAAAATTTTAAACAGAGTTCAAAGAGATATTTGCATACTCACATCCTAACAGCATTATTCACAAAATCTAAAATGTGAGAGCAACCCAAGTGTCCATTGAAAAATGAGTGAACAAAATGTGGTATATTGTAGAAGACCACATGAGAAGAATGAGGCATTGGCCTCCTCAGTGAGCACTAAGAAGAGGGCATGCAAGCATGCCAACCTGCTGCAGGGAAAAGTAAAAACACCTGAGATCCTGTTGTTCACCCAGACAAGTACCATGGAGGGAGGAAGACAGATGAATACTGTGTAACTCTAATTACTTGTGCCTGCCTCTGAGTGAATAAAGCCAAGGCACGCCAGTCACTTGGGGCTCTACATCAAGGGAGACACAAGCCCCCTGGCATTCCAGATTTTAACCTGTTTCTGTGTCTATTTTTCATTATCGTCACCCCTTGGTCAGGTTTGAGCTTGTAGGTTGGTTTCTATAGTATATGCACACAAGGATATATTACACAGCCTCAAAAGCAAAAGGACCGGAGTTTGATCCCTGGTACCAAAAAAAAAAAAAAAAGTGAAGGAAATTCTGGCTTGCACCAGGAAGGCTATCTGAAAGAAAAAAGTCACCATAAAAGAAAAGATACAAAGCAAATAAACCACTTTATACCAAAATTATTGTACGTAGGGCCAGGGATTTAGCTCAGTGGCACTGTGCCTGCCTCGCAAGCACAAGCTCCTGAGTTCAATCCCCAGTACCCAAAAAAAAATATTGTACGTATATTAGACATAACCTAACTAATTTCCATTGTTAATAAAGTCAAAGAAATCTAAGGCATGTCTTACAAGCTAACAGTTATCTGACTGGGAAGGAAGAGAAAAGTGAAGGAATCTATAGGAGGCTGTAGGAATAGCCATCTATTTATTTATTAATTGGGGTAACGGATACACAAATGTTTGTTACAGTGTTCTTTATAATATAAGTCTTAAATATTTTACAGGTAACAACAATAAATTAAATGCCAAGCATGGTGGCACACACCTGTAATTCTAGCACTCAGGGAGCTAAGGAAGGAAGATTGTGATGAGTTTGGGGCCAGCCTGGGCTACATTGTGAGTTCAGGGCCAGCCTGGAATACTTAATGAGACCCTATCCCCCCCCCCCAAAAAGAATGAAAGGAATTAAAAGCACGTAGAAAGTTAATATTGCCTGGCTTTATTACACAAAATTATTTTAAAATTTGCATTTGAAATATGTGCTGTTGATTTAAAATCTTTTTAAAAATCTTCAAAATAAGCAATTATTAACAAAAGTCCTAAAACACAACTGCTAAGTGTCCTTGCTAGACTTAAGATAACCAGCAAGTTTCATCTCTGAAACCTAGTTTAGAAACTTAGTTGTTACCTTTGATAGCTAAAGTTCAATTAATTACGCTAACAAGAATCTAAGAAAATTTGTTGATACAGGCTTTTCAAAATAATCTTAATTTTAGAACACTTCTGGATTCACAGAAAAGTTGGAGGATCAAAAGCAGACACACAATATACATACACAAATGAATTCCAGAGAGCCTCTAAAAAGTTAAACACAGTGTATCAATGTCTAACTAAGCAGCAGTTTCTACAACTATGTTCTTCCTCTACTACCTTATTTTAAAATTGAGAAGTTGGAACTAGATGGCACTTTTGGTAGTCCCAGCTACTTGGAAGGGTGAGGCAGTAGGGTCACTTGGGGCCAGATAGATAATATAGCAAGACCCCATCTTAAAAAAGAAAAAGAGAAAAAAAAAAAAAAAAAAAAGGAAAAGAGGAGGAAAGAGAAAAGAAAAAGGAGAGAGGGGGGTGGGGAGAGAAAGTTATTTGGAAACCAGAGAGGACAGCTGAACATCCTACATAACCCCTCATCCCGACAATTGTCTTTTAGTCTGCTATGTCTTTAGTAAAGTTGCAGCGCAGCCAGACACCTACACTAACTTAAGTTGTCTTGATCTTCATAAGCTCACTTTTAAATTTAACTTTCAATGTTTAAATTCAGGAATGTGCATTTGTTAATAGAGATGAAGATACTGCATTTAGAAGAAAGAGAACACATGATTGATTACGTACTTCGAAGTGATAGATGACAACCCCAAGGTAAGCGCTAAAGTATCTACAAAACACGTATGCAGCCTATTTCCATAGTGAAAAACTGAAGTAGCAAAGAAAAGTGACACCTAAATCTTTATCGACGTTTAAAATAACGCACTTCTCAGTAAAGAATGATGTTCACATTCGTTCTCTGAATACCAATTTAACTATTGTCTCATATAAACATCTAAAAGTAGACCCTAGCCAGGCGTGGTGGCGCACACCTGTAATCCCAAGAGGCTGAGACAGGTCTACTGAGAGCTCGAGGGCAACCTCGGGTACACAGTAAGCTCAAGGACAGCCTGGAGTATATAGCGAGACCTTGTCTTAAAAAAAAAAAAAAAAAGTAACCTTAAATTGAATCCTACCACATCCTGGAATCATTTTTATCAAACAGAATGTGGGAAACCAAGAAACAGATTTGATCCCCTCAAAATATGCAAACAATATCCCTCGCCCGGCACCGTACAGAAGGGAGCACAGCAGCAAAGCTCCGGTGCTCCGAACACTGCCAGCTTCTCCCTACCTGCACCTCAACACCACCTGGATGTTCTTTCCCTTATCCTCTTTCTTCTTCGCAGAGGAATTCGGCTGGGACGCCATGACTGTCCCAGCCAAAAAGTCAAGACCTGACGGCGTGGGGTGAGGAGGGCTCAGCGATGGACGCGGGCCTGGGTGTCTGACTTCTCCGCCCCGGTGTTGGCTGGGCCAGGAGAATCCACACAAACAGCTCGGCGACCCCCGGTCCACCCGGAACTCTTAACAGGCGGTGGAGAAAGTCTCCTAACACCCAGACAACTGAATCTCCAATCACTTCCCCGCCCCGGACCTGACCAACGACTCCGCGCCTCAATTTGAAAAAGCAGCAGAGTTGCCAGGCCAATAGCAGCGCAGTTGCGCAAGGCACCATGGGAAGTGGTGTCGTCATTGGAGTCCGTCCTCCGGAGTGGGCTCGCGGTAAAGTGAAAAGCCGGGAGGGGCCACAGGCCCAGAACTCCTAGTGTAGAGGGGTAGTTGTAGGAGTGCTCTGTGGTCCTTCAGTGTGTGGTCCTTGCTCAAGTTACCCATATCTGAAAACGGAAATAATAGGAAACGTCCCAGAGGGCTGTGTTGAGAACTGATGGGCTTGTACGGGTAAGTAGGTTAAATCCGCATATATAGCGAGCGCTCAGGAAAGGCTGACCGTGGTTGTAATTATTATAAAATTGTGAGAGTTATGTGTAAGCACAGAAGAGATGTCCACAGCGAGCAGCGTCCACAATAGTCCTAAAAGAATAATTAGGAAGTGTTAAGAGCTAAGGGTACAACGGGCTCTAAGTAGTGTAGAAGACACTGAATGAAAGTCACATGGAGGACTATTTATTTATCCCTGACTTGAAGAGAAATCATCGCTAAATGGTTCCAAGCGACAAAGTAAGGATCTGCGATTTCAGAGCCGCTGCTCCGCGGGTCTGACGCCGGCTTGGAGGAAATTACGCCTGCGCCTGGGCGCGGCCTACAACTCCCAGCATGCCGCGCTTGCTGCGTACTGGCCGTGGCCTCCGGCCCTCCGTAAGAGCGTCGTAATGGAGACTGGGCCAGTTAGAGAATGTCTTGTGCCCGGGACTTGAACTGGTTCTGGAGCTGCGCTTCTGGGCCACACAGCCAACAGGAACCTAGAAGTCAATTTAGCCTCTTATGTAACAGCCAAATGCAGTAGAAAGCTTTCGTGTACCTTTTCTGTGCCTCAGTTTAAAAACATCTACAGCTCGGACCTCTGATCATATCCATTGTGCACAGCTGATGACTTGCTTTAGGTGGCTCGTTGGTAGCTTTAAACTGGACCAATCCCAAACAAACTGTCTCCTTATCTGCACCTCGATCTTTCCGGTCTGGACGGTTGATACTAACCAGAACCTTTGGCTCCTCCACGTCCAGGGCGTGTTTTATCTACTCTGCTGCCTTGGTCCAAGGTTTTTAATCTTTTTCCTGAAGAAATTAAAAGAGGTCATCAGTTTTCTTAAGTTTCTTCTACTCTTTTCTCATTCCCTACAACATTCACTCAGCAAGGAAAATATCTTTTAAAAAGCAGTTATAGCCGGGGATTTAGCTCAGTTCCGCCGCCTGCCTCACAAGTGCAAGGTCCCAAGTTCGAACCCTGGTACAAAAAAACCCCGCAGTTATGCACTTCTTCTGCTCCCCGACACCACCACCCCCCCTCGCCACCTCCCCCAGGGATACTGAACCCAGGCCCTCTGCACTGAGCAACATCCCCAGAGTCTCCCTAGGTCACCAAAATGCCCAAGCTGGATTCAAACGTGTGATCCCCCTGCCTCAGCCTTCCAGAGTGCTGGGATTACCGGTGTATGCCCAGGCTGGATTCAAACGTGTGAACCCCCTGCCTCAGCCTTCCAGAGTGCTGGGATTACAGGCCATGCCACCACACCCAGCCTAGTTTCAGTATTGTAGATGTGACTGATCTGAATTCTACTAATGCAACATTACTGCTGATGTCTTTGGTCTAGCATTTCTCTTTTAAGAGTGTGTGTATTTCAAGTATAAATTATTTTAAATTGATTTTATTTTTCTTACAGTAAAACATGGAAGTATTTTAAAGGTAAATACAGTAGTTTTAAAAGTCTTATAAGATAAGCAAAAAATTATCTGCTTTATCCAGCCCCAGTGCCTCCAGATCTCTACCCAAGAAGCCACCACTTTCAACTCTTTTAGGTTTTTGTTTTTATTGTTGTTGTTTTTTTTGGTACCGGGGGTTGAACTGAGGACCTTCCTCATTCCAGGCAGGCGGCGGAACCACTGAGCTAAATCCCCGGCCCTCTTTTAGTTATTTTTTAATCTAGCATTGGCACATTTCTATTTTTGCAAGGAATTTGTATATACTGTTACCGTTTTTAGATAGTATTTGTTGATTTATTGTAGATGAAGGTTTAATTCTAAAGTTTACCATCCTCTCCACTTGCTTTGCCTTGTGTACCCAATATTACAATTTTTAGATAAATCAAAAATCTGTATTTAGATTATTATGCCTGTTCATAGCACAGCATTTCGATAGCTGGACTAGAAATTCAGCAGTGCTATGCTTTGGTGTGCATTTATTTTCATCCATTGTGCTAAGTGCTCAGAGAATCCTTTCAGTTTGGCAGTTTATTTCTTTCAGTTCTGGGAAATGTTTTTTAATTATTCATTGAACATTTCAGTCATATTCTTTGTTCATTCGTTCTGGAACTCCAATATATAGATATTAGATTTCCACTGTGCAGCTATTGCTACTAATATTTTGTTCTATTTCTTTCCCATTGTCTGTATTTTAAATAACTGAAGTCATAATTGAATATATACTTTTGAATCCAAAATTACTATAATTTCTGGGTGGTGGCACATGGCTGTAATCCCAACACTTGATCTGCTGAGGCAGGAGGATTGCTACAAGTTTGAGGCCAGCTTGTGATACATAAGGAGTTCAAGGCTAGCCTGGATGGCATAGTGAGACCCTGTCTCAAGGAAAAAAAATTAATAATACTTAAGCATTCTTCCATGACCTTAAAAATTTTTTTTTCAAGAATCAACAAATGGGATCATATCAAATTAAAAAGCTTCTGCACAACAAAGGTAACAACCAACAGAGTGAAGAAACTGCCAGCTATACCTCAGAGGACTAATATCTAAAATAAATAAAAAACTAAAAAAATTAGTCTCCCAAAAAATGGGCAACTGAAATGAATAAAACTACTTAAATAAATACAAATGGGCAATAAATACTTGAAAAAATATTCAACATCTCTGGCCACTAGAGGAATGCAAATTAAAACAACACTGAGATTCTATCTTGTACTAGAAAGAATGGTCATCATCATGAAATCAAATAATAGCAAATGCTGAAGAGGCTGTAGAGAAAAAGGAACTCTTTTACACTGTTGGTGGGAATAAACACTGGTCCAACCAGTATAGAAATGAGTATGGATCGCTTCTCGGCCTTTTGGCTAAGATCAAGTGTAGAAATCAGTATAGAGATTTCTCAAAAAAACTAAAGCTAGAAATTCCATTTGGCTCAGCTATTTCCCTTCTAGGTATCTTCCCAAAAGAATTAGACATCATATTACAGTGATATATGCATACCTATGTTTATACCTGCACAACCCATAATAGCGAAATCTTGGAAGCATCCTATATATTCATCAACAGGTGAATAAATAAAGAAAATGTGGACTACTACTGTGCCATAAAGAAGGATAAACTTGAATCATGGAAAATGTATGCATAATGCTAAGTGAAATAAATCAGACACACAAGCTTAAATATTGCATGGTTTCTCTTATATGAGAAACCCAAAGTATAAACAAAGAGCAAAATAGAAGATAGATATTAGGAAAGAGAGATCACTCTTTTGCAAAAAGGACAAAGAGATGGGGGGAAGGGGATAAAAAAATTAAGATTTGTTCTATACATGTACCAACTAGCCACAATGAATTTAATCATTATGTGCTGCAAACATGTACTAATAAGAATTTTTTAAATTCATAATTATTTTTATTTGTATGTTGGTTTGTTTTTTCATTTGTTTTTTGAGACGAGGTGTTGCTACATAATTCAGGCTGCTCTTGAACTCACTATGTACCCCAGGCTGGCCTTGAATTCATAGTGATCCTCTTGCCTCAGCCTCCTAAGTTCTGGGTTTATAGGCATGCACCACCACATCCAGTATTTGTATGATTTTTCTAAGGCTCTTAAGTAATACTCTTGTGAACAGTTGAGAAAAACATACTTGACTTTAGTCATCTGTTTTCATATTTCCCATTATCATGTTAGGTTTTGTTCCATATGTCTGTGGGTATGAACCCTCAGGAGAACAATACCTATGTCTGAATGTGCTTATAAACTAAGAGAAAAGCCCAATTTATGAAACGTTCATAAACTTCTAAAGAACAGTTTAAAATGCTTATATAGAGTTTCCCAAACCCAAATTTTGGTAACTGTTTTTAGTTTCCTAATAGTAGAATCTTTGAAGCAAAAATTAGGGAAAGGTGTTTTCTATTTCATTTCCTAGCCTCCTGTCAGTCCCTGGAATGTGCCAGAGTCTCTCCTATCCCAAATGATGTTTCCCATGTGTAGTTTTTCCCTCTCATTGATTGCTTCCTTTTACCTTTCTAGCCACAATGTACTCACTTCCTCAGAGTCCTTTCCCAATCACTCTTTCAGAAGTAGCCTGCCAAACTAACAAAACCTCATTTACTTCTTTCTCCACGTGGTAGAAGAGGTGCCAATTTCATTCTCAGTTCTTTTCTTTATTAAACCTTGGGACACTTTCCAAGAGAAAAAAGGGGAATTATGAGGGCCGGGGATTTAGCTCAGTGGTTTCACCACCTGCTGTGCAAGCGCAAGGACCCGAGTTTGATCCCTGGTACCAAAAAAACCAAACCAAAACAAAAGGGGAATTATGTGTTTTTTTAGTACATGTTTTCAGTACATAATGTTTACATTCATCATGAGGAATATATATATATATATATATATGTCACATCTTAATTTTTTTTACATCCTCTTCTCCTTGCCTCCCAGGAATGACATTCTTGTGGCAGGAATGTGAAGAGAAAAATCCATATTCAGTGTTTGTAACTTTAAACTGAAGTCATAAGGGAAAACTCTGAGAGGAGCCCCAGACAAGACAAATGACTAGCCCTCCCCAGCTCTCAACCATTAAGTGAGAAATTTGGCCTGGACATTGGGTGGAGGAAAGAAAGGATGTGAAGGAAAGAAGCTGTGAAGAAGCAAAAAGGTTAAGGGAAGGGGACCTTGTGGAGAGTTAGTACATGAGAAGAGTCACAGACGTTGGCTGTCCATTGACAGCTGAGTCCTCAGCCCAAACACCGACCCCAATGCTCTAAAATGGTGCTGAGCTGCCACCTAAAGTATGCCATGTGCACTCCCCTTGTTGATATCCATGACAGGTGTAAGCCCCCTTAACACACAGGCTGAGATCCTTGTCACCTCCTCCGACCCTGAGGAGCAGTAGCGAAACAGAGTCCCAGAACTGTTACATAGGTGAAACCTACCTTGGTCAACCTAATATTTGAATCACAGTATGAAGCTATTTTACATAAGATTAATTTCCTTGTTCATCTTACACTATAGTATACATTTCTAAGAATAGAAACTTGGTTATTCTTTTCTCTGTTGTGTGTTCTCAACATTGAAAGCAGGGCCAGGGCCCATAATATTTATTGGACAGATAAATCAAGAGTAGTCTTCACTGTGGAAAATATGAATTATTGATTTTTTACATTACTACTTTAAGAACTGTCCATAAAGTAACTAAAACTTATCTTTAAAGACTAAGCAAGTGAGGCCAGGGATTTAGCTCAGTGGCGCCATGCCTGTCTGGCAAGTGGAAGGTCCTGAGTTTGATTCTCGGTACCGAGAAAAAAAAGTCTGAATCCAAAGACTAAGCAAGTGGCAGGCATGGTGGCACATGACTGTGATTCCAACTCTGGGAGGCTGAGGCAGAAAGAGCACAAGTTTGAGCCTAGCTGGGCAACTGAGTGACTTAGCAAGACACTGTGTCAAAGTAAAAAATAAAAAAAGGATTGGGGATGTAGCTCAGTATGAAGGCCCTGGATTCATTCCCCAGTACCACCAAAAAAAAAGACTCAGCAAGTATGAGTCATTTAGGAGAACTCTTTAACAAATTCATAATTAATAAACATTCATCTATAAACATTTTTAAAAATTCATGTTGCTCTTAGATATTATATTCCTATAGACTTAGACTGTCGTTCATTTCACTTTATTTTTCGTTTTTTTTTTTTTGGTGCCGGGGATTGAACTTGTGACCTTGCGCTTTCGAAGCAGGCACCGGAACCACTGAGCTAAATCCCCGGCCTCTTTATTTTGGTTTTGAGACAGGGTCTTGCTGTGTAAGTTAGGCTGGCTTTGAACTCATTAGGTAGCCCAGACTAGCTTTGAACTTACAGCAATCCTCCTACCTCATCCTCCCTTGTGCTGGGAATTACAGGCATGCACCACCACATACAATGTTTTTATACATTTAAAAACCATTTATTATGGGAAGATTCAAACATACAGTACCAAAGAGAATAATATAATAAATATCTTCTATCCTGCTTCAGTAATGATCAGTTCTTGGACAGTATTGGAACTTTTGTTTGTTTTGTGACAGTATCTTTTTTTTTTTTTTTTTGGTATGGGGATCGAACTCAGGACCTTGCACTTTCGAGGCAGGAGTTGGAACCACTGAGCTAAATCCCCAGCCCAGTGACAGTATCTTTCCGTGTAGTCCTGGTTGGCCTTGAAAACATAATCCTCCTGCTTCAGTCTTCTTAGTCCTGGAATTACAGATGTGCACCACTATGTCTGGCTGCCAATAGTATTTTATGCCTACTTTCTTCTACCTCCTTATCCTCTACTGAATTATTCTGAACCAGATCCTAGACCTGATATTATTTCACTTCTTAATGTTTCATTATATATATCAAATTCTTTTTTTAAAAACTGCAGCTTTGAGCCAGGTGTAATGTTGTAAGTCTGTAATCCCAGGACTTTGGGAGGCTGAGACAGGAAGACTGCAAATTTGAGGCCAGCCTGGGCAATTTAGCAAGACCTTATCTCAATGAATGAATCAATCAATCACAAACACTCAGGAAGCCGGGCCTGGTGATGCACACCTGTAATCTCAGCATTTAGGGGGCTGAGGCAGAAGGATTGCCCTGAGTTCCGGGCCAGCCTAGACTCACATAGTGAGTTCAAGGCCACCCTGAACTACACAGCACGCTATCTCAAACAAAACAAAACAAAACAGAGAAAAAGAATAGCTGTAGCTTCTAACAAAACTAATGTCATCATTATCCTACTTTCCTGATTGTCTTGTTTCTTTTTCACAAGGAGCTTGTTCAAGTCAGAATCCAAATAAAACACCAAAATTTCATTTAGTTAATCTCCCTCTCTGTCTCTCTCACATTTTGGAAGATTATCTAGTTTTGCAGATTAAAGTATTGCAGACAGAAAAAAATGAAAATAATTTATAAATGTACAGCTCAGTTAATTTTCAAATACTGTACACACCATGTAAAACAGACCTCTAACCTGCCTCACCTTATTCTCCCTTTCCATCACTGTCACCCTGAGTCAGTAACCACTAACTTGCCTTCTAGCACTAAAGAATGGTACTCTTATTCTTAGTTATTTACGGTACTGGCCTTTGTACTGAGCTGTGACCATAGCCCTTTTCTTATTATTTGAGACTATCTCACTAATTCACTAAGTTGCCCAGGCTAGGCTCAAACTTGCAATCCTTCTGCCCCAGCCTCCCAGAGTACCAGGATTTCAGGTGTGCCCAGCCACAGTTGGCATGGAGATTGGTTTTAACTATTTTTTACCTTTATATAAGTGGACATATAGTATATATTCTTTTGTGTCTGGGCTCCTTTACTATCCTTTTGAATTTTTGTTCTTTTTTTCATTTACTATGTGGTATTCCATGAATATTCCAGTTTTGTTTTTTTGAGATAGGGTCTCAACTATGTAATTCAGGCTGGCCTCGAACTTGCAGTGATTCTCCTGCCTCAGCCACAAAAGTGCTAGGATTACAGATGTGTGCCACCACACTGGCAGTTTATTTTTGTGTGTGTATTTTGCTGTTAGATTGGTTTTTTGTTGTTGTTATTGTTGTTTTAGGGGGGTACCAGGGATTGAACTCAGGACCTTGGCCTTGCCAGGCAGGTATGGTGGCACTGAGCTACTTCCCCAGCCCCTGTTAGATTGTTTTTGTTTTGGAACTATTACTAATCTTGTTATGAACATTCTAGTACATGTACTTTCATACACCTATATTTGTTTCTGTTGGGTTTGTAGCTAGAAGTGGAATTGTGAGGTCATAGCATATGCATAGATTTGCTAAAGCATACATTTAGTAGATACTACTAAAGTTTTCCATGGCCTGCCTTGTCCTCATGCCAATATCATGTTGTCTTACTTATTATAGCTTAATAAAAATTCTTACTATTCAGTAGTATATTCTTCTTCAAAATTGGCTTAGATCATCTTGGCCAATTGCACTTTTACATACATTTTTATAAAAGCTTGTCATGGCTTGTCAATTCTAAGACCTCTTTCATCCATAGGCATTGGCTCCCCCTTATTTATTTGCAGTACTGAGGACTGAACCCAGTGCTTCACTCATGCTCACTTTTCCACTGAGCTACATCCTCAGCTTTTTTTTTGACCTGATCTTGCTATGTGGTTCAAGCTGGCCTTGAAGTATGTAGTTTAGGCTGGCCTTGAACTTGCCAGTGATCCTCCTGCCTCAGCATCCTGAGTGCTGGGATTATAAGCATGCTCACCACAGCTGGAAGGCCTTTTACAATTTTATTTTGAGACAGGGTCTTGCTAAGTTCCCCA
Source organism: Heterocephalus glaber (assembly GCF_053883595.1). Taxonomy (NCBI): domain Eukaryota; kingdom Metazoa; phylum Chordata; class Mammalia; order Rodentia; family Bathyergidae; genus Heterocephalus; species Heterocephalus glaber. Next base: position 42,167,193 of record NW_028258320.1, on the reverse strand, counting down.
GGCTGGCCTTCAAACTTGCCAAATTCCTATTTCAGCTTTACAAGTAGCTAGGATTACATGTATGTGCTACCCTGTCTGGCCTTACTCTCTTATTTTGCAATTATTTATCAAAGAAATCAGGTCATGTGTCCTATATATCCCAAACTTTCTAAATGCTGTTGCTTGTATCCTTATGATGTGATTTGACATGTTTTTTTTTTGCCTGAATGTCCTGTATATGGTACTTAAATCCAGAGGCTTTATCAGATTCAGCAAGTATGCATTTGCTAAGCACGGTGCTTATTGCCAGGTGGGATACAAAAATGACTAAGAAAAAATAAATTTAAAAAAGGAAAAGAAAAAAAGTAGAAAAAACATCAAAATGACTTAGACACAATTCTTAATCTATTGGTTATTATTAAGTATGGAAGATTACGATCCAAATACATGTCTTTAGAGAATGGCGAACTATTTTTCATCTTGGATCAGGAAGTGATTACTTCCATTAGTGTATGTGAGGAATGGAAATGAGAACGTTTTGGGCTGGGCATTTAGCTCAGTGGTTCCACTGCCTGCCTTGCAAGCACAAGGACCCGAGTTCGATCCCCGGTGCAAAAAAAAAAAAGAGAAAGTTTTGTGAAGGCAATAACATTTTAGCAGGACTTGAAAGTTGCCAGAGGACTAACAAGTTAGAACGTTGTAAGCATCAGGAGTCTGTGGGGGCTGAGAATAGAGGCTGGAAGAGGGCTGTAGTCCATGGAGTGATGGCCCTCCAAAGTTACGTTCTAATTCCAGGAGGCTGTGAATGTTAATTTACTTGGAAGGACTATCTTTGCAAATGTAATTAACATAAAGGATGAGATGAGATCATCTCAGAATACTCAGTTGTACCTTAAATCCAATGAAAAATGTCCTTATAAAGAGACAGAAGGGGAAAGACACACACACAAGGCAATGCAAAGACAGGTAAATGGTGCAGTGACATGGCCACAAGGCATGGATGCTGGCAACTACCAGAAGCTGAAAGAGGCAAATGAGTTCTCCCCTAAATCCTCTGCAGGGATACAGCCTTACTGACATCTTGATTTTTTGGGGGGGGAGGTACTGGGGATTGAACTCGGGACCTTGCACTTTCAAGGCAGGCTGCAGAACCACTGAGGTAAATCCCCAGCCCTTGATTTTGTTGTTTTAAGCCATAAATTTGTGATAATTTGTTGTGGAAGCCACAGGAAGCTAACACGTGTGGGTTGGGCCTTGAGTGCATTACAGTGGAATTTTATACTGCATGAGTAGTCAAATTATGCGTTTCTTTAATAAGTATGTTAGGTACATGTAAGACTCTATAGAAACTATAGACTGTATTATGACATTGGGAATACCTCTTCTCTTTGGGTATTGTCTTCCTTCCATTCCAGTAAAAACTAGAGGCCAAGGCGTTTTTTTTTACTCCAGTCTTTGTGACTATCATAGGGTCTTCACCTGTGCTCAGTAAACATTTGTCTAATAACTAAATCGAACTTTAAAGTTTGGTTCATTATTGTTTACTCAGGTGTCCCTTCTCTTTAGTTGCTAGCACAGACTTTTGATTTGGTAGGCTTAGAATTCAGGACATATTTTATTTATTTATTTGGTTGGTTAGTTGGTTGGTTTTTCAGTGCTAGGGATCAAACCCAGGAGCTTGTACATGCTAAGCAAGTATTCTACCACTGAGCTATTATCCCAGATTTTATTTTTTAAATTTTATTTTTAAAAATAAATTTATTTTATCCCATTCCTCCTTCACTTCCCCTCCCCTCCCTATGTACAAAAGCTTTGTTTCCATCTTTTCTTCTATTTTGTTTTTTCTTGTCCTTCTTTCCTTTCTCCCTCCCACCTCCCTTGTTCCCCTTCCCATTTGAACATTTTCTTCCAATTTTCCAATATCTATTATATATTTTAGTCCTTATTTCCACTTTAAATTTCTCAAACCAGAGAAACAATGCAGTATTTAAACATGTGTGTCTGATTTATTTCACTTAGGAGTATGGTCTCAAGGTCCATCCATTTAGCTGTAAATGTCTCAAGCTCATCCTTCTTTATGGCAGAGTAGTACTCCATTATATACAAAAACCACATCTTCTTTATCCACTCATCAGTTGATGGCCATTTGTGCTGTTTCCATAATTTAGCTATTATACACTGTGTTGCTATAAACATAGGTGTGCATATATCGCTGTGATATTATGCTTTTAATTCTCTCGGGAAGATACCAAAAAGGGGTATAGTTGGGTCAAATGGAATCTCTAGTTTTAGTTTTTTGAGAAGTCTCCACCCTGATTTTCACAGTTGTTGCACCAGTCTACACTCCCACCAACAGTGGAGAAGGGTTCCTTTTTACCCACATCCCCTCCAGCATTTGTTATTGTTGATTTCTTGACAGCAATCATTCTTTCTGGAGTGAGGTGAAATCTCAGCCTTGTTTTAATTTGCATTTCATATATGACCAGTGATGTTGAACATTTTTTCATATGTTTACTTGCCATTTCCAATTGGTTTAGTTCAAAAGACGTTCTTCTGAGCTGGGAATGGTGGCACATGCCTGTAATTCCATCACCCTGGAAGGCTGAAGCAGGAGGATCAAAAGTTCAAGCCCAGCCTGAATAATTCAGCAACTTAGTGACACCCTGTCTCAGAAAATAAGCTCTATGCAAAGGCTGTGGAGTGACTCTCTAGTACCACAATAACTACCTACCTAAGTCATTTTTCTGAATTAGGAAATAAGTGCCTATCTGCCAATCCATCACCACTGGGCTTATCCCCTCCCCCATTTCATTAGGAATGGTGAACCACAGTCTTTTCTTTTCTTTTTTTTTTTTTTTTGGTACTGGGGATTGAACTTGGGTCCTCGCGCTTGTGAGGCAGGCACTGGAACCACTGAGCTAAATCCCTGGCTGGTGAACCATATTCTAACTGGGGTAATGGAAGGGACTTATGACCAAAAAAATTTATATTTTGCTTCAAGTATGTTAGAACACTTGTATTTGAATATATATAATTTTCCCATCTGGCTCAACCAATGACTTCAGGGCATTAGTGTTTTCTGCATTTCAAATTGGGTCTACTTGGTATGTGAGGTGGGAAATATACCACAGATCTTCCTATTGCCCACTCTTGTTTGTTTTTTGGAACCGGGGATTGAACTCAGGACCTTGTGCTCACGAGGCAGGCGAAGTGCCACTGAGCTAAATCCCCGGCCCCCTATTGCCCACTCTTTATCATTATTCTGGGCTCTGCTCAAATGTCACGTCTTCAGAGAGGCCTTGTCTGACCATCCCATTTAAAAATAGTCCCTGCTGCATTTCTCCCTGTTCCCATATCTGTTCTTTTTCTCCATATTACTTGGTTATTTTCTGCTTCCTTGTATGGCCAGAGGCGCCACAAAGACAGAAACTTTTGTCTTTTTTCCCCCATTGCTATATTCTCAGCACTTTTAATATCTGACACCTAGAAGGCACTTAATAAATATCTGTCCCCAAGGACTCGAGTTCGATCCCGGGTACCAAAAAAAAAATAAATTAAAAAAATAAATAAATATCTGTCCTATCAACAAATGAGTGAAAGAACCAGAGGTTTTGGAGTCAGTCCTGGATTCCATTTACAGTTCTACTCTTTCTGACCAATTGTTGGCAAACTACTTGACCTCTGTGTGCTACAGCTTTCTAGTGCCTGGTAAGAGGAAATGTCCTTTTGGGGGTGTTGTAAAGATTAATGAAGGATCTATGTACAATGCCAGAAACATTGTATACTCTCAAAATTGTTACTTTCTGTTTACATCCTCTTTATCGAGACTTTAGTGTCCTTTCCTATCAAGCACATCCATTCTCACCAGAGGTAGAAAGATAATGAAGTTTAAATTGCAGGGTTACTCCCTTGCATAGGTCCCAGACTGGGCACGTTAGAGGGGAAGCCATTTGCTGTGTTGGGACTCAAACACTTTTAAGGCAAGTGCTCTAACACTGAGCCTTCTGGAAGATTTAAAAACTTTTTTAAATGGAGGGTCTCACTATGTAGCTCAGGCTGGCCTCAAATTTGGTATCCTTCTGCCTCAACCTCTCAAGTCCTGGGATTGCAGGTGTGTGCCACCTATCCATCTTGGATGCATTTTTTTTTTTTTTTTTTGAGACAGGGTCTTGCTTTGTAGTTCAGGCTGGCCCTGAGCTCACTATGTAGCCCAGGCTAGCCTTGAACTCGAGGCAATCCTCCTGCCTGTGCCTCCCGAGTGCTGGGATCACAGGCGTGCACCACCGGCGGAAGCATTTTTATGCAAGCATTTCTAATAGCCTAGAGTTCTGTATCTCCAAGTCTTGAGTCATTTGCTATGATTTACTTCCCCTTTCTACATATTAATTTAATTAATATTAATTTGTTTTATTTTTCATTTTATAGTCATAATATGCATTCTGTTTCATAAAGAGGCACCCCAAATTGTGTATTTCAGGATCTACAAAACTGAATTTACTCTAGACCGAACCTATTTATAGATTCCATTAAATAAGCATGAATGCATTCAGAGTCTTCATTAACACAGTCAACGGAGGAGCTCCAAGATAATTGTCTCCTCTGCACTGGGCCTAGTAATTTAGGGTGGTTATTAAAACCACTGGGAGGTGGTGCACACCTGTAATGCCAGCAGTCTCGGAGGCTGAGGCAAGATGATCACACATTTGAGCCCAGCCTGGTCCCCAGGGCGTTAGAGCTTTCGCAGTCTATGTTCCCTCCAGGCTCTAGAGGGAGCCCGCGGGTCGCACGCTCGCCGTCGCTCCGGACGACTTTGTCCCAACACCTGCAGAGCCTGGGCCTGAGCCGGCAGGGCTGCCTCGAGAAACAGGGGCCGTGTGCCCTCGCCATTTACGAGAGCGCCTGACCCCATACCAGATTTCCACTGCCGCCCTCACGGGCGCGACCCAACTGTGACCCTCCTGCTTAGGGAATCCTGGGGCCCGGATTTTTGAAGTTCGCCGGCCAGAACCGGACCCACCTGACCCCAGCTCTCGCTACTGGTTCTTGCTGCTGGCTCCCGGCTGTCCTTGTCGGGTCCGGCTCTGCGGAAAACCCGGAGCGGAAGCATCTCCTGCGGCAGGGCGCGAAGTGAGCATGCGCAGTGAGCTGGGCCGGCTCTCAGCGCCAGGAGGAAGCGTTCGCCGTGATCCCAGCGGCTGCGCTGGGGTATGTGGTACCGGCTCGCGTGCCTGCTGCACCCCGCGCTGCCCAGCACCCTCCGCTCCGTCCTCGGGGCCCGCCTGCCACCCCTGGAGTGTCTCTGTGGGTAAGCGATCAGAGCACCCGGCCTTCCAGGCCCACAGATCACGGTGGTTTGGCGCCCGGCTGCAAAGTGGTGATTCAGCACTTAAAGCTGCCGCGGTAGCCCCTCACGCTGACGGTCCCGCCGGCCTGGGGCGCGACGACAGACAGTCTAGGAGGGCGGCTCGGCGGGCGGGAGCCAGGGGCCTGGGCCGGTGAGGGCGGACGCGGGCTGTGAGCCAGCGACGTGGGGCGGGACGTGAGATCGTACTGAGTCGCCGGGCCGCTCCCGGGAGCCGCTCGGGCGGTCTTCCGCTCGGAGCTGGCGACCTACCGGCCGCCCTCGCCCTCAGGTGGAGGAACCGGGTGAGCCGGGGCGGGGACTGGGCCGCTTCTCACCCTGCTCTCAGCTTTATCCTGAGGCTACTGAGTTTCCAGGACCGGGGAAATGCCCGCGTTGGGAACTGTAAAAGTTTTCCTGTCTCTGTGGCAGTGAGGAGACAGTGTTGGAGGATATTGGGGAGCCTAAAGATACCTTGCGATCCTCCGCAGGAGCTCCCTTATTGTACACCTTTGACAGCTGAGCCCCTGAGGGATTGTGTGATTTCCCATAGTTGCAGAGATTGTGTCAAAACCAGGATTAGGACCCTGCTTCTTTTTGCCGTCCGGTGGCGCGCTCCTTCCACTTGAACACTGCTCTGTGTGTACTAGACATTTTCAGTGGTGTAGTAACGCCAAATATCCTTTTGTAAATAGAGACAGGTAGTATTGTCTGGCCCTACTTAGGTCGTTATTTGAGCCCCTCCTAGTTTTAATCAGTAATGTGTAGGACCTGTTACACATGCAGGGCACTGGGATAGATGCTGTGTGTAAGTACGTGGTCGGCCTGCCTCCCAAGAAACTGACTTGGTTGGAGCAGTTTGATATGCCACAACAGTATAGCCAGCCGAAAAGGATGACTGTGACGAAACTAGTAAAATGGAGAATTAGTTTGTCCTTTAGAAACACAGGGAGGGGCACAGAGAGATTAGCGTGTCTAGGCTGGCTTTAGAAGGAATGGCAGAAGGGGTGGAATGTGGGTAGGTGTGGGTGTAATCCAGCCTAGGTGTCCAGGTAATTTGTATTGAGAGGATAATGAAGAGATTAGTTGAAATTTTAGAGAATTTTCCGTGAGGGAATTAGGAGGGCCTGGTCCTATATTATAAGGATAAGATAATGCTAGCCTGGGCCTTGAATTTTAATTGGGATTTTTTTCCCCAATTAAATAAATATGTAGAATAACAGTGAATACTGTATAGGAAGTCGTTAAGAGTTTTCAGCTGGGGGCCGGGGATTTAGCTCAGTGGTTCAGGCGCCTGCCTCAAAAGCCCAAGGATCCGAGTTTGATTCCTGGTACCAAAAAAAAAAAAAAGTTTTCAGCTGGGATGATCTAGTGAATACGGTAGTTAGTGACTGTGTGGGATGTAAGGGAGGAGAGAGGGAAAGAGGGCTGGAGGGAGAAAAGGAAAGAGTGAGGGAGGGAGAGAGGGAGAGAGAGAGACAGAGATCTGAGAAACCTGCCTATGTAGACTTAGTCTTTACTGCTTGGACTGTGATGGCAGCAGTGATACTAAGAGGGGCTAGTGCAAGTGAAGAGTCGGTGGAACTCCCCCCCCACCCCCGCCCTTCGTATTATCCAGGGCGTCACAAAATCCTCTACAACTTGCAAAAAGATCCCTGGGCAAAGAGAAAGAAGTAGGGACAGTGAATATGGGCAGGATGCCTTCTTCAGTCCTCTTGCCAGTCAGAATAATTTCTTTTGTTCCAAATTCATTCCTGGTAGGCTAGGCTTAGCTCTGATTGTCTGCAGCGTGCAGAATTTGTAGTTCTAAAGGAAGCATTTGTCTTAACAGTTTTATATAGGTAAGTGCTTTGTGTGTTTTAGGTATAGATTTCTATATGGGTCTCCCACTGCTTTTCACTTTCACTGATGAAGTCCAGGGCATAGGATGACCAACCAGAACTTTAAGATAAGGTTCTTTGAGAGGGAAGTTCAGAAAATTGAAACCAAGATAACCACACAGCTCTTTACTGGAAGAGCATAGATTTAACCAATGTCTGTATGGCTTGAGAGCCTGAACTATTAACCTGTTGGGTTATTTCTCCTCTCTCAATATTTGGGGATTCGTTTGCTGGTCAAACATCTTGACGAAGAGATATAGAAGATCCTGTATGAACCTGGGCATGGTGCCACATGCCTGTAATCTCAGCATTTGGGAGTCTAAGGCAGGAGGATTGACATGAGTTCAAGGCCAGCCTACATAGCGAGTCTCTGTCTCAAAAAACAAGAAAGATCCTATATGTGTATTTGGATAATTTCTTAGTTTTTCTTTCTGGTTTATCACATCTGAAATCTTATGTAGTATATTCTTTTGTCTGCTTTTAATCTTATGGAAAATTTTTTCTCTGAGTTACTTTTTTTCATTTAATATTTTTGAGGCCTATTCATATATATGTATGTATATATACATATCCATATATAATATACACATATATGTATATTATATATAGAGTGAATTCATTGCTGAGTGACAGTTATATTTGAGTACACCACTAATTTTCTATTCTGTTGTTGATGGTGATTTGCTCCCCTCCCATCAGTAATCCATCTTATTGACCCACACTCTTACCCAATCTTTAGGCATCTTCTCTACTTGGCACTCATCTATTTAGGATTCTCATCCAGTCACATTGATTTAAATTCTATCTGTATATGCTTTGTTTAATATGTAGCCATTAGCAACATGTATCTGTTTAAATCAACAAAATAACAATTTAGTTCCTCAAACAGCCTGGTTTTCAAGACATCTGGCCAAGTGGCTACTACTTGAGACAGTGCAGATACAGAAGATAACCATCACCACAGGAATTCTATGAGATAGGCCTGATTGAAATTCTGACAACTCCCAAGTGTGTATCTAGCCAGAATGTCTCCTCTGAATTTTAGATTTAGGTAATAAATTTCCTATTCAGCATTTCTCCTTGGATACCGTGAGTATTAATACTGATCTGTCAGTTTCATTGGATTAAGAAATGCCTAGCACATTAATAAAGCATGCTTCTGGGTACGTCTGGGTGAGTTATGGAGGCATGACTTTGGAGACTACATATGGTTCCTTGCCCAGTCCTCTGTGGCACTATTACCCTCCTCTGTTTCCCAACCACCATGAACTGAGCAACTTTGCTCCTTGTACTCTTCCAGTATGATATTTTGCCTTGGAACCAGACTATCATTGACTGAAATGGTGAGGCAAAATAAACCTCTCCTCCTTTAAGTTGCTGATGTCGGGTATTGTCCTAGTGACAGGAGAGTGACTGACTGGTACCAGAGAGTGAGGTTGTTCTATGACTGTGGTTCTATGGTTTAGAAGCCTTTGGGTCAGGTTTGCTGGAGTTTGGAAAGGTTTGGAGATGTGGGCTAGAGAAGAAGCCTTAGAATACAGATGGCAGAGCCTGATGGATGGTTCTGGTCAGGGCTTGGAAGACCAGAGTGCTAATAGGAATGCAGATAGTAAAAGCCAGACTCAGGAGATTTCAGGTGGGAACAAGGACTGTAATGGCATTTGGACTAGAGAACATGTGTGTTATACTCTGGCAGAAAATTTTGCTACATTTTGCATTGTCCAGAGACTTTGCAGAGGACTGAGGTTAAGGGCAGTAGACTAATCAGATGAGGAAATTTCAAGACAGCCCAACATTCAGGCTATGGCTGGATACTCTTAGCTGTTTTTAGTTAGATTTATAGTAAGAATAAGGGGCAAAAGGAAGAGCAAAAAGTTTTGGAAAATTTAAATTTTGGCCCAGAAGGAACCGTGCATAAAATTGGGACCAAAAGAGATGTGACTGCTAAAACAATTAGACCATTAAACAGAAACCAAGTACTTTGTACAGGGATAAGAAGTAAGATGCCTTGAGAGCATCTCAGAAATCAGCAAAACCCCACTCATTGTAAGACTCAAGTTTACAAAGTGTCAACCTTTCATTTGAGGAGAGAGTTCCTAGGACCCCTTACTCAAGAAAGGCTTCTTTGGAATTGATTTCCTCAGATTCATTTCACCATACTTCACCAGCCAGGTATTCAAAGGCTGCTGTAGCCAGGGGCCTGGCTACTGTCCCTGCTTACAGCAGACCTTGTCATCATCTGTGATGCTGGTTGTACTGGCATTCAGAATGCAAGGGTTGTGGGGTCAGGGAGGCTTGCACCCAGATTTCAAAGGAAGACCTCAAAGGTCAGGTAAAGAGACCCTGAGAATGCAGTGTATGAAGCAGTGGAGATTCTATGAAGTTGGGAGATCCCAGAAACATGGAATGTTTGCTGAGGAAGCTGGAGGGTATGAGTGGAGCCAGCCCAAGAAAGAGGCTACATGGGCTGTTCTAGCAAGGCCATAGGAATGGGGCCACCCAAGCCCTTTGGAAGTCGTGTCTACCACCACTGCCCCAGATGCTAAACATAATGGACTTAATGTTTGCCCTGCTGAGTTTTGGTCTTGCTTTGGTGTGATTCTTTTTTATCCACTCTTCCTCCATTTTGGAAAGGGAATGTTTATCCTGTGTGATTGTACCTTGGGATTAGGCAGTAAGTTTCTGATTTTTACAGAAATTCACACCTAAGAGTTTGCCTTGAGTCTCAGAAGATACTTGGACTTCTGAAAAATGCTGTAACCATTGAGACTTTGGGGAAGGGATTATTTTGTTTCTGGTTTTGTGTGGGATAGTTCCATTATGTTAGGTGGAATTATGAATTTGCTATTGTTATTATTCTGTATATGGTCTCTTGCCTGTTTCTCTCTGGCACTATTCCCCTGTTCTGCTTCCTGGCTGCTATGAACTGAGCAACTTTGCTCTTCTATGTACTTCCACCATGATGTTTCTGCTTTGGAGCCAGCCAATCATAGATTGCAAATGTGAGCTGAAGTAAACCAAAACTATGAACCAAAATAAACCACTCTTTTTTTTTTTTTTGGTACTGGAGATCAAACTCGGGTCCTTGCGCTAGTGAGGCAGGCGGTAGAACCACTGAGCTAACTCCCCAGCCCTGCTCCTCTTTTAAATTGCAGGTGTGAGGTACTTTGTCTCAGTAATGAGAAAGTAACTAATGGAGATGCTCATTACTGTAGAACCTCGGTTCATGGACTTAATTTTTTCCATGATTCTGGTCCCAAACTGAATTGAATGAGAACTGAATCAAATTCAATAGTTAGGTTCAATGTTGACCTTATGGAAAAATTTGATTTGGTTCTTATGCAGTTCAGTTTGTGATTAGAATCATGGAAAGAATTAAGTTCATGAACTGAGTTACACTGTATCTATTTTATTTTATTTTTTCACGTTAAAATACTGCAGAGTTTTTTTGAGCAAACAGTAATCCACAAGTCAGGCAGCTCCTGATGGCAGGTAGTTTCAGTTCTGATACAGGGTCAGGAGGGGGAAAGCCTTTATGGGTAAAATCCACAGACAAGATTTGAGTAGTAGTTCTTCAGTTCTAGAGAGCTGGGGCAGCCACAGCCAGGGTGGGGGCAGGTGCCACCCTTTTGACTTTGGACCCTTCTGTACCATTTGCATTTCTAGATGAAACAAGTAATAAACAGAGTTTTAATAATTCTTTTTTTTTTTGAGGCAGGGTCTCACTATGTAGTTCAGGCTGGCCTTGAACTCATGGCAGTCCTCCTGCCTCAGCTTCCTGAGTGCTGGGATTATAGGCATACACCATTGTACCCAGTCAATAATTTTGTTCTTATGAGTAGCCTTATTTTTTTTTGAAGCAAAACATTTATTGGTAGATTTTAAATATACATAATGATAATTTTCATTATAGGGAATTTGTATCTGTACATGATACATCTTTTTTCTTTTTTTTTCCCATCCCCCTCCAATCAGCCCTTCTTCCTCTCATTTACAAAAGCTTTGTTTCTATTTTTTCCTTCTATTCTCTTTTTTCTTGTCCCTCCTTTCCCCCTCCCCCTTCCCTTGTTTCTCTGCTCATTTGAATATTTTCTTCCAATTTCCCAATATCTATTTTACATTTTGGTCCTTATTTCCACTTTGGTTTCTCACACCAAAGAAACAAGGCAGTGTTTAAACATGTATGTCCAATTTATTTCACTTATGAGTATGGTCTGAAGGTGCATCCATTTATCTAGAAATGTCTCAAGATTATCCTTTTTATGGCAGAGTAGTACTCCATTATATAAAAAAACACATCTTCTCATCCATTCGTCAGTTGATGGGCATTTGTGCTGTTTCTAAGATTTAGCTATTACAAATTGTGCTGCTGTAAACATGGATATGCATATATTGCTGTGGTAGGATGCTTTTAATTCTTTTTTTTTTTTTTTTTTTTTTTTTGGTACCAGGGATCGAACTTGGGTCCTTGCCCTTCCGCAGCAGCATAGAAACCACTGAGCTAAATCCCCGGCCCGGATGCTTTTAATTCTTTTGGGAAGTTATCAAGAAGGGGGTTAGCTGGGTTGAATGGAACCTCTAGTTTTAGTTTTTTGAGGACTCTCCACACTGATTCCCACAGTGGTTGCACCAGTCTACACTCCCCAAAAGGGTTCCTTTTTCCCCACACCCCTCTAATATTTGTTGTTGGTTGATTTCTTGATAACAGCCATTCTTTCTGGAGTGAGGTGGAATCTCAGCATTGTTCTAATTTGCATTGTCTCAAATGACCTGTGATGATGAACATTTTTTCATGTATTTATTTGCTGTTTCTACTACTTCATCTGAGAAGTGTCTATTCATTTCAGATGCCCATTTTTAGATTAGGTCTTTAAATTTGAGGCAGTCTGATTTTTTTGAGTTCTTTATACAGTAGACGCTCAAGTTACGACTGGCCTGACGTGAACAACTTGGGTTATGTTAATGGAAGATTCATCTGGCTCTTGTTATCTATAGCACACACCTAGGAGAACATCCATATCGCAGTTGTATTGACTTATAACCAACTCTCCCTCAGAAATCAATTGAGTTCATAAGTCAAGGGTCTACTGTACATTCTAGATAGTAGTCTTTTGTCTGAGGAACAGCTGTCAAAAATTTTTTCCCATACTGTGAGTTGTCTCTTTACTCTGTTGGTGGTTTCCTTGTTCTGTAAAAGCTAGCTCGCTCGCTCTTTCTTTCTTTCTCTCTCTCTCCCTCTCTCTCTCTCTTTCTTTCTTTTTTTTTTGTACCGGGAATCGAACTTGGATCCTTGCGCTTGTGAGGCAGGAAGTGAAACCACTAAGCTAAATCCCTGGCCCGCAAAAGCTTTTTCATAAGATGGGATCCCAGTTGTTGATTCTTTGTGATAGTTCCTGTGCGATTGGGGTTTTGTTCATAAAGACTTTGAGAGTTCTACTTATTCTATCTTCCAGCAGATTAATGTTTCTGTTTTAATATTTAGATCTTTGATCCATTTTGATTTGAGTTTAGTGCATGGTGAAAGATATGGGTCTAGTTTTAATCTTCAGCACATGGAAAGCCAGTTTTTTCAGCACCATTTATTAAAGAGGCTATCTTTCTTCCAGTGAAGGTGTTTCACTCCTTTGTCAAGGAGAAGGTGGCTAAGTGTATTTCGAGTTGCTTCTGCATCTTCTAATCATTTCCATTTGATCTTCAGGTCTTTTTTTTTCAGTACTGTGCTGTTTTTTTATCACAGCTTCACAATATAATTTCAAGTCAGGGATTTTGTGGCCCACATGCCTTGCCTTTGTTTCCCAGAATTGCTTTGGCTGTTCTAGGTCTCTTCTGTTTCCAAATGAGTTTTAGGAATGTTTCTCTAATTCTGTGAGATATGCTATTGGAATTTTGATCCAGATTGCGTCAAATCTATATAACAATTTTGGAGGTATGGCCAGCTTTCACTATATTGGTTCTTCCTACCCAAGAACAAGGGATATCTTCCAATTTTCTGATATTTTCTTGGATCTCCTTTTTCAGAGTACGTAGGATTCCATGTAAAGGTCTTTTACTTTCTTTGTTAGATTGATTCCTAGGTATTTCATTTTTGTGGATGCAATTGTGAAAGGTGTTGTTTCCCTAAATTCTCTCTCAGTGAGTTTGTTCTTTGTGTACAGGAATGCTATTGATTTTTGAGGGTTGACTTTGTATCCAGCTGTGCTAGTGAATTTGGCTATCAAATCTAGAAGTCTTTTGGTGAAGCTTTTGGGGTCTTCTATGTAGAGTATCATGTCATCTGCAAATATTGGTAAGTTTAACTTCTTCCTATCCTTATTCCTTTTATTTCTTTCTCTTGTCTAATTGCTTTGGCTAATGTTTCCAGAACTATATTGAATAAGAGTGGTGCCAGTGACATCTTTGCCTTTTTTCTGATTTTATAGTGAAAGCTTTCAGTTTTTGTGCATTTAGTATGATGTCTGTTGTTGGTTTGTCATACATGGCTTTTATCAGTTTGAGATAAAGACCATGTATTCCAATTTTCTGTAGGGTTTCTGTCATGAATGAGTGTTGGACTTTGTCAAATGATTTTTCTGCATCTGTTGAGATGATCATAATGGTTTTTGTCCTTGACTCTTGCCAGAGACCCCTGCAATAAGTTTCTGGTCCCCACCTGGCCAGTCTGCAATGCAGACCTCAGAAAAAAAGTACACTAAGAGACAGAACTAGGAGAGAAAGTGTGGTGCCAGAACGACCAATGCCGATGCAACCGACAAAGGTGCTGGACAGTCCCAGGCACTGACTTTTATTGGCAGTCATTTGGGGCAAAGGCAATGTGTGGTCTCTATAGAAAGTAATGTAAACAAGGCTTATAAAGGGCAAGCATTCTCAAATTAGGAACAGAATAGACAGAATGTAATTAGAACATTGTCCTTCTAGTCAGAAGATTTTACTTGTGGGAATGGAATTTGGGTATGAGCTATTCTGACCTTGGCACATAGGCTTCAGCCAGACTCGCTTCTCAAAACAAGCCAATTGTGGGGTTAACTCTTTACAGCCTCCTTTGGGCATAATTAATATTACAGTCCTCTGCAGGCTCTGTTATATAGTATATTATATTTATTGACTTAACCTATGTTGAACTATGCCTGCATCACATTCTTGATGATTGGTTGCATTTTGTTTGCCAGTATCTTATTGAGGATTTTTCCATCTATGTTCATTAGGGAGATTGGCCTGTAGTTGTCTTTTTTGGTTGGATCCTTCTCTGGTTTTGTTATCAGGGTAATGCTTGCTTCCAGGAATGAATTTGGGAGCACTGCTTTCCTTTCAGTTTCATTAAAGATTTTGAAAAATAGCAGCTTTAGGTCTCCTCTAAATTTCTTGTAGAATTCAGCAGTAAATCCATCAGGGCCTGGGCTTTTCTTTGCTAATAGGTTTTTAATTACATTATTGTTTCAATTTTTTTTTTTTTTGGTACTGGGGATCGAACTTGGGTCCTTGCGCTTGCGCACAGGTGATGAAACCACTTAGCTAAATCCCCAGGCCTGTTTCGAATTTTTATACCTTCTTGATTCAGATTTGGTAATTCATATGTAAATAGGAATTTGTCCATTTTTCTGTTTTCTATCTTATTAGAAGACAGGTTCTCAAAGTAGGTGTTGTTGATCTTCTGGATTTCTGTAGGATCTGTTGTGATTTCATCCTTTTCATTAATAATTGCATGGATTTGAGTCTTCTCTTTCCTTTTTTGGTTAAGGTTGGCTAAGGGTTTGTCAATTTTATTTAATCTTTCAAAGAAGCAACTCTTTGATTTATTGATTCTTTCTATTATTTTCTTAGTTTTCATTGCATTAATTTCTGCCCTGATTTTGTTTTTGTTAAAGCTTAACATTATGTATTTATTATATTTTATAGAACCATGTTATACATGCTTGGTACTTTAAATTGAGTTATCAGTGTTTTTCTGGATGCAAAGCCATCTGATGCTTGATGTGGATGCCTTAAATACTATAATATTTCTGCATTGCCCCGATCTTTATAATTTCCTCCTTTGTACACCCTTTGGGGTTAACTTGCTCTTCTTTTTATAGACGCTCTAGGTTCAACTCTAGTTTGCGTATTTGAGCCCACTCTGTTTTCCTGATATGAGACTACATCCCTATAAATTTTCCTCGTAGGACTATATCCCGTAAGTTCCAGTATATTATATTGGTATTAACATTTAACTGTAGAAACCATCTAATTTCTTCTTTAATTTTATCTGTGACCCGTTGGTGTTCAGGAGAGTACTATTTAATTTCCATGTGTTTATGAAGTTCTTCTGGTTTCTTTTGCCTTGATTTCCACTTTCATTGCACTATGGTCTAATAATATGCATGGGATAATTTCAATTCCTTTGCATTTACTTAGCATGTTCTATGAGCTAGTATGTGGTCTATTGTGGAGAATGTCCCGTGTGCAGCTTAGAAGAATGTGTATTCTGATGTCGTCGGGTAGAACATTGTAGACATCTAGTAAGTCCATTTGTTCAGAAGTTTGGATCAGCTGTGATACTTCTTTGTTGATTTTTTTGTCCAGTTGATCTGTCTATTTGTGACTGTGGGGTATTGAGGTCCCCTATTAGAATTGTATTGATGCTTATCTGACTTTTCATGTCTGTTATTATTTGTTTTATATTGTTGGGTTTGCTGGTATTTGGTGCATATATATTTATGATTGTTAGCTCTTCTCTTGGATTATTTCCTTTACAAGAATGTAGTGAACTTTTTTGTCTCTCGTAATCAGTCTTGGCTTGGAATTCACTTTCTCTGCAAATAGAATAGTCACCCCTGCTTTTTTCTGGTTTCCTTTTGCATGGAGTATTATTTTCCATCCTTTGACTTTTAGCCTATGAATTTCTTTTTAAGTTAAGTATGTTTATTGTATGAGGCATATTGTTGGATCTTGCTTTCTGATCCATTCTGCCAGTCTGTTTCTTTTGATTGGTGAATTGAAACCATTTCCATTGATGGTTATAGCTGATATATATTGACTTATTCTTGTATTATTTTCCTGCTGTTGGTTCCTCTCCTCCCCCACCCCCCACTCTGTTTAACTGCTTTCCTTGCCTGGTGATTCATTGTGTTGGGGTTTATGGAATTGTAGTCCTCGTCATTTCTTTCTAGAATGACCCTCAGTACATTTTGGAGTGCCAGTTTGGTGTTCATGAATTTCCTCAGGTGTTCTTTGTCATGAGGTATCTTATTTCTCCATCAGTTCTGAAAGATATTTTTGTTGGGTACATCAATCTAGGGTAGAAGTTGTTTTCTCTTAGGGCTTGAAATACTTCACTCCAAGCATTCCTTAACTTGAGGTTTTGTGTTGAGAAGTCTGCTGTGATTCTGATGGGTTTTCCTTTATAGGTGATTTGTTTTTTTTCTCTAACAGCTTTTAATATTCTGTTCTTGTGTTGAATTTCTGGAATCTTGACTATTATGTGTCTTGGTGTAGATTTTTTTTTTTTTATCATGACTAATTGGAGTTCTATCTGCCTCACGTATCTGTATGTCGAGTTCTTTTTCCCTGCTTGGGAAGTTTTCTGACATTACTTCTGTGAACAGATTTTTTTTAACGTTGTTTGCCCTATCTTCTTTTTCATTGATTCTGATCAGTCCTATAATATTCTTTTTTGCATTATCTAGCAGCTGTTGGATTGATTTTTTTGTGGTTCCCTGCTATTTTTAAGAAATCTTTCTTTACATGGTCACTAACTGCAATCCTGTCTTCTATATCTGATATTCATCCTCACCTTGCCTCATTCTGTGTATACTTTCAGTGGAATTTTTAATTTCTAGCATATTTGTTTGAATCTGTTTCATTGATTCCTTTTCTTTTTTGTGTTGAGCATTCATGATTTTCATTGTTTTCCTAGGCTTCTCAATTTTTTTATCTCTATGTGTTCTGGAGTCACTAACCCTGTCTTTCATTATGGTCACCATCTCTGTAGGTATCTGAGAAACTATTTCTGCTTTGATTTTTCCTGGAGCTTTATTCATCTGTTTTGTTATTTCTGCTGTTACCACTTCAGAGAGTCTAAGTGGATAGGTTTTGAATTACTTTACCTCATTTCCCGCAAGTCTGCCTTTGGTGGAGTTGCATCTTGTTTAAGTGTCTTCTCATTTTCTATTTTTTTTAAAGTTCAATTCCTGGTTTGAAGCTTGTAAATTGCTTATGGCAAGTAGCTTTATTGCCAGTATTTAGGAACCTTAAAAAATGACTCCTTCTTGGAGTTGTCTTCCAGGTGTAGCTGGCTTTTGGGTATTGTGTCTGTTGCAAGATCCTACCTCTTCAATTTATTTAGGATGAGAATTGCTGCCTATTTGGCCTAGCCCCTTGTTCTTTGGCACTGGCCTATATATATATATATAGTTTATGACCTTTAGGCAGTCTCAGTCTTAGCACACCAGGAAGAACAACTGATTAGAACAACTATGTCACTTTTGCTAAAGTAGTACAATCCACAACAATGATCGCATCAAATACAGCCTAGAAAATGACAAACTGTAGTAACTATTAATTTGCCACTTTCAACTAGAACTAGATTTGTGGTTATAGAACAAAACCTTTAAAAGCCCAGAAAATTCTATACAGTAAATATGTCCTCAGTATGGTGATTTTACCCTCAGTGGAGAAAAGAGGTTAAAGGAGAAATGGGGTTATAAGAGGTTAGGAGGAAAAAAATAGAGAAATAGAAAAAGAGGAAGAGATTAGATATAAGGCTAGAGAACAAAGGAAGATTATGTAAACTTTGGAAAACTGTTGAAGAAAACAGGAGGAGAGGGCCAGGGATTTAGCTCAGTGGTGCGTGCCTGCCTGAGTTCAATCCCAGGTACCAAGAAAAAAACAAAAACAGGAAGGAGAGAGAGAAGGAAGAAATAAAAACAAGAACTAACAGAATAATAACAACAAAGAAACTAGAAACAATGTTCCCACTTATATGAGAACAAGAACAAACAGCACAGAAAACCAAACAAACACAAGGAAATAAAAAAAGGAAATAAGAGGGGGAAAAGGTCCACTTCAAGGCATGTCTCTTCTGTCACTGGTAGACAAAGTGGGCAGAAAGAGTCCAAATCCATGTTGATTAATCCCAGCAAGCTAGCAGTAGATTTATAGTGGGGGTAGTGGATAATCCCAGCAAGTCTGTTTCTTTAGTTCTGAAGCTCAGCCTGGTTTCTGGCTGTGAGGCTAGAACCTGTTTTGTTTAGCCTGCAACACTCCCTGTGCCTCCTGCCAGCTTGAACTCAGGTCCTCCTCACCCTGATGGAGCTAGCCTGCAGCTGCTTTGAGTTCAGAGCTTAGTTGGGCCCACTCTTAAGATGGCTACCTGCCAATTAATTGCCCTCACTTGGGGACATCTGAACCTGAATAACTCACCAGTCACTGCAGTCTGTTAGGTCCCCTGCTCCGTTCCACTGGTATGTTTCTCTGTAGAGCCCTTTAGGATCCACCAGTAGTCACTTGCATCTGCAGATTCTAGTCACCCTTACCACACAGTGAGTCAAGTCCCAGGGAGAAAGCGCCACTTGGCACCTCCTTCTTCATTGAAGTTTCTTCGCTCTCCTCATGGACTTCAGTTTTCTCACTTTATATCCTTGCTCCGTCCTAGGAACCCTTTTCCCTCCTCCTTTTCTTCCTTACATTGCTGTATTCCAGTGTCTGGATACCAAGTCTTGGAGAGGCTGTTTCTCTGTTGTTCACCATTCTGCCATCTTCCTGAAAGTCAAATCACACTGTATCTATTTTAAACTTATGTCTGGAACCTATCTTTGTATCTTTCTCTCTGTGTGTGCATGTGTGTGTGTGCTTGTGTGTGTGTGCTTGTGTGTGTGTGTGTGTGTTGCTGGCATTTAAACCCAAGGCCTTTCATGTGGTAAGGAATGAGGTACACCCCCAGACCTGTCTTGATATCTATGCTCCCAAAGCTATTCTGCCTCCAGTGTTTCCTCCATCTCTGTTTGTGATGTCTCTATTCTTTTTTTTGTTTTGTTTTGTTTTTTGAGGCAGTCTCCCTTTGTAGTTCAGGCTGGCCCGGAACTCTCTATGTAGCCCAGACTGGCCTTAAACTCGAAGTGATCCTCCTGCCCCAGCCTTCTCACACCCAGCTGATGTCTCTATTCTTTTACTTTGTTTAAACTAATGACGTTGAGTCATTCTTAGCTTCTTTCTTATTCTTATATCCCTCATCCAGTCAGTGTGTACATCTCAATTTTGACCATTTCTCATTGCTACCACTCTGGTCTATATTATTCTTTCACCCAAATTAGAATAGCCTCTGAACAAATTGCCTTGAGAGGAGCCACTAGGGATGAGAAGGCATAGAGATTCAGCTGCATATTGTGGGAAGAAGTCCAGCCGGGTGACATGTCAGTCCTGGCTGGCAGGAGACAGGTCTTCCAAAGACCAAGAGAACAGGTTGGTGGATGCTGATAATTACCAAATAAAGAGTAGAGACAGAAGCCAAATTTCACAGGGGACTACAAGGAAGGTGGTTTTGAAAAATGTGAGCTATTGAGTTTGAAAAAATTTTAGATGGTAGCTGAGGAAGAGCATCCTTAAACAAAAGCATGGGGAAAATAAGGACTGTTTTATGGGTAACTGAAGCAAGAAGCTAGTGGAGGAGAACAGTGCCTAAGAAAAGGCTTGTAAAAAGCAGAGTGACTATGAGGGTATAGGTAAAGAGGTCACTGTTAGAAAAATAAAGATTTGCTCAATATAGGTTTTGATTTAGAAGAAACAGTTTCTTACAATAAATGAGAAAAATCTGGGCCTCAGTTTACTCATTTGGAGAAAGAGTCTTTCCAGTTCTAAGTTCCGTAATTTTTTTCTGTGCTGTTACCCTACCAGCCAAGGTGCTAGATTTTTTTTTTTTTGGTACTGGAGATTGAACTTGGGACCTTGCGCTTGTGAGGCATGCGCTGGAACCACTGAGCTAAATCCCCAGCCCACAAGGTGCTAGATTTTTAGGAATGCTACTAGGATCTAGTAGGGAATTTAAGTCCTATATAGTTAACATAATGATCCTTTGATCAGCTTTATAGGCTACTTGTTTTAGGCGTGTGGAATCATACCAGAATTGAATTTTTGACAGTAGACATTATATAAAAGTATTCCTTTTGGGGCCAGGGATTTAGCTCCGTGGTGCCACCGCCTGCCTCGAAAGTGCAAGGTCCTGAGTTCAATCCTCAGTACCAAAAGAAAGTATTCCTTTTGACATCTCATGTGAAATATATCAATGTTTATAATCAGTTGATATTCTTAACTTTTTATTTTTAAATAGCTTTTATTTCCTTTGTAACATAACAAAGTCTAAGTAAACATTATGAGGAAGATACTACTAATTGTGGAGCTTCTTATCCAAAAAAAGGTCCAAGTTTTTTTTTGTTTGTTTGTTTTTCTTGAGACAGTGTCTCACTATGTAATTCAGGCTGGTCTTGAGCTCATTATGTAGCCCAGACTGGCCTCAAATTCATGTCAATCCTCCTGCCTCCACCCTCCTGAGTGCTGGGACTATAGGCGTGTGCCACCAAACCCAGCCAAGTTTTCTTGAAATAGAACATATTTACTGATGCAGTGACTGACATGATGTATCCTGCTATTCATCAGTTAGTTTTTCCTTGTACCTATAAAAGAAAATGACCTGTGAGGTAAAGCAAATACATAGACTCTTTGAAGGAAGAGATTCTGAATTCAGTCTTTGTATTGGTTATTTTTTTTGAATGAGCAACATACCTCATGTGTGAGTCAAACATTCTGCCTTTTAAGGGAAAATTTAAGTGAATCTATTTAATATATAGTTGATTCTTTTTTTTTTGATTCTTAAAATTAATTTTTTAGTGATACTAGGTAATGAACCCAGGGGTGCTGGTATAGCTTGGTATTCTTGGTTTATTAATTTTAGAAATTATCTGTTGTTTTGTTTTTTCTCTCTTTTTTTTCTTTTCAGGGGGTGCGGGGGGGTGTGGGTCAAACTCAGGACCTTGTGCTTGCCAGGTAGCAGCCCCACTGAGCTAAATCCCAGGCCCTGTTGATTTGTTTTTATAGTAGGTAAAGATTTAATTTCTTCCTTAACCATACTGCTTCTCAGCCTTTTGGCTAAGATCAAGTGTAACATTTTCTTTATCCTTCAGTCTTGCCCCATCTTACCAAAAATCACAGATTTGTTTTTTGTTTTATTTTATTTTATTTATTTTTTGGTACTGGGCATTGAACTTGGGACCTTGCACTTTTGAGGCAGGCGGCACCACTGAGCTAAATCCCCGACCCTGTTTTATTTTTTGAGACAGGGTTCTGCTATGTAGTTCAGGCTGGCCTCAAACTCATGGTAGTGCTCCTGCCTCAGCCTCCTGAGTGCTACGGTGGGTGGTTTTTTGTTGGTTTTTTTTGTATTTTTTTTCCCCATTAACTTTATTGGTACATTTTAGGTATAAAATACAGTTACATTCATCATTGGGATCTTCTACCATTACATGAGTCTCTTGGTTCTTATTTTTTTTCCCTTCCCTTGCCCTCCCTTCAACCCCTCCACCCTTCCCTATTTCCAAAGACCTTGTTTCCATTTTTTTCCTCTTCTCATATTTTTTCCTTTCCCTTTTTTCCCTTCCCCTACCCCTCCCAATTCCCCTGCTCTTTTAGAACTTTTCTTCCTGTTACACAATATCAGTTATACATTTTTAAAATTACAATATTAAGATCTAGGAGACATTACCACAGATTTTATGGAATTTAAAAGGATATAGAAAGGATATTACAAAAAATCTTTTTTGAAATAAATTTGACAACTTCTAAGAAGTAACTTAGAAGAAGACAAATTAATGAAACTAACTCTGGAGGAAATATAAAATTTGAATAGCACCTATTAATGAAAATATATTCCTAGCTTGAAAACCTACCTATATGACAACAGCAGGCTCATAAACATTTTAACTGATAAATTATATCAAACAAAGCAGAAAAAAGAAGGAACACTTCTCCCCTCATTTTAGGAACTCAACATTGTGCTAATCCTAAAACTGGATAAAGATAATAGAAGAAAAAAGTATGAACATAGATAGAAATTTGTTTGACAAAACAAACTATTAGAAGTCAGATCTGGTAGGATGTAGAAAGTGGTTTTGTTATAGGGATGGCAGTGTTGGTTCAGCATTGGAAGATTCACCCCCAAAAGTCATCATTTTAACAGAGGAAAGGAAGAAGCCATATGATCCTGTCACTAGGTGGAGAAAAAGTATTGGACCAAATTCTACAGCTGTTCATGGTGAAAGCTATCAGGAGACTAGAAGTAGAATAGAACCTTCTCAACAGATCAAAGACATGTACTCCATACTTCCAGTGAGAATGCCTTGTGTGAATGGAGAAGATACAATGCTTTCTCCCTGAGGTGCGGAACAAGGGCAGATATACCTACTCTTCATCTGTCCATTAAACTTTGAAACATAGGTCTAAACCAAAATAGTCTGGCAATAAAATGACACAATTAGGATAGGATTGGCAAGGTAGAAGCAAAATCTTCATATGTAGATGAAATGATCATCTACAGAAAAAATACTAAGAAATCTCTAGGAACCCCTAGAACTTATATTTGAATTTAGTAGGATTAGAAAACACAAGGTGTATATAAAAATTCAGGTCTGTGTATACTTGCTATAAATAAAGAATTGGATATTGAAATTTAAAAGTTTTGGATATTGAAAAAGATATTGAAATTTAAAAACATTGTTGGAAGAAGACATTTAGTACCTAATTTTAAGACTTCCTCT
The DNA here is from genome assembly GCF_053883595.1 of Heterocephalus glaber. NCBI lineage: Eukaryota > Metazoa > Chordata > Mammalia > Rodentia > Bathyergidae > Heterocephalus > Heterocephalus glaber. The sequence goes on along the minus strand of NW_028258320.1, from coordinate 42,144,217 downwards.
AAAGCTACAGTAATCAAGGCAGTTTTGGTATAAGGAAAGACATATAGATCATTGGAATAAAACAGAATCTAGAAATAGAACCATTCATATATGGTCCACTGAGTTTTGAAAGATTATTTAACATTAAAATTTTGTAGACTATAAACTCAATTCAAGAGCGGAGGAAAAGATAGTGTTTTCAGCAAATGGCTCTAGAACACTTGGTATCCATATATAAAAAATTAACCTCAACCCTTTATTTCCGTACATAAAAATAACTTGAAAGGATCTATGAACCTAAATATGAAAGACTAAAACTATGAAACTTTAAGAAGAAATTATAAGGGTTGACATTGTTAAGGGTATGACATTGTTAAGAAAATGAAAAGTAATCCTTAAACAGACCATATTTATAATGCATATAACCTATGACCAGAATATATAAAGAACTCTTACAGCTCATTAATAGACAACCCAATTAAAAAGTAGACACAAGGAGATGATGAATAGCCAGTACAGGACAAGGAAAGGTGTGCAACACAATCAGAAAAATACTAATCATTGCAATAACAAGATTGAATTATACACTCATTAGGGAGATGAAGTTAAAAATTTTAAAAGCCTTGTCATGACTTTTTCTTTTTGTTGGATTCTCCCTCTTTGTGTTTAATTTGTCACGCCCAGCGGATTCATTCTGCTGGGGTTCCTGGAGTTGTGATCCTCATTGTCTTTTCCTAGGATATTGTCAAAAATATTTTGGAGTGCCGGTTTGGTATTCATGAAGTTCCTAAGGTGCTTTTTATCATGAAAGTATCTTATTTCTCCATCAATTTTGAAAGATAGTTTTGCAGGGTACATCTGTCTGGGTTGGAGGCTGTTTTCCTTTAGGGCTTGAAATACGACCCTCTAAGCTCTTCTTGCCTTGAGGGTTTGCACTAAGAAGTCTGCTGTGATTCTGATGGGCTTTCCTTTGTATGTGATTTATTTCTTTCTTCTCACTGCTTGTCGAATTTTGTTTTTCTGTTGGGTTTCTGGAATCCTAACTATTATATTCCTATGTGTAGATTTTTTTTGACCAAGGCCAGCTGGAGTCCTATATGCCTCACTTATCTGTATGTCAAGTTCTTTTCCCCTGCTTGGGGAGTTTTCTGCCATCACTTCTATGAACAGTTTTTTTTATGTCATTTGCACTCTCCCCTGTTTCTTCATTGACTCCGATCAGTCTTATATTATTCTTCTTTGCATCGTCTAACATCTGCTGGATTGATTTCTTGTGGTCCCTTATAATTTAAAGCAGTTTTTCTTTTTCTCCTCACTAATTGCAATCTTATCATCTGTATCTGAAATTCTATCCTCACATTGGTTCATTCTGCTGCATAGACTGTCAATGGAGTTTTTAATCTCCTGGAAATCTGTTTGTATCTGTTTTATGGATTCCATTTATTTCCTATGTTGGGATTCCATCATGTTCCTTGGCTCCTCTATTTTTTTATGTGTGTCCTGTCTAGGTTTATTAATCATATCTTGCACTATGGGCACAATCTCTGCTGTTATCTGAGAAATTATTTCTGATTTCATTTTTTCCAGATCCTCTTTTATTGCCAGTTCAGGGAGTCCAGGTGGGTTGAGTATCAGGTTGTTGCATCTCCTTTCCCTTTGGGGTTGCTGTAGGTGATCTGGAAGTCTGTTTTTGAGGCTTGTTTATGTGTGTTCTCATTACGGGGGTGGTGGCATGGTGGGTTGTGCTGCTGGGGCCCGGACGGCTCACCTCCTCTGCCCTGGGAGCGGTGGAATAGCAGCTGGGGAGCCTCTTCCTGAGCGCTGGGATTGGCTCACGTCCTCTGTCCTGGGAGTTGTGGAATGGCGGCCGGGGAGCCTCCTCCTGGGCCCTGGGATTGACTCACCTCCTCTAGGGCAGAGAGGCTCCGCGTCCACCATTCCACTGCTCCCAGGGCAGAGGAGGTCCAATCTTCTTCTAAAATCCCCATCTCTGAATACTTGAAGCTTTGGGGAGCCATCTAGATATAAACCATAACAGTAATACTTCATCTAGTTATCCATACCAGAGACAGCTTTTCTCATGCTGTCTCATGTTATTCATCAGCACCCAAGGCTATTGAAAGTTCTTTAGTTAGACTGCATATAAACCCTTCCACCTCTACCAAAACTGATACAATAGACACATTGAGAACCAGGATATCATAAAGCAGAGATACAGACCTATAAACAAAAAAGATCAGATAAGAAAAGAATAAGCCCATTGTTCAGATTGAGATTGGATAATATACCCATCTTCACTCATTTTTAGGCTGTATGTTCATGGACTAATTTGGAGGTAAATCCATGATATTAAAATACATAATGGCTTGTTATATTTCATTATGGCCTTCCCTGGCTGTTTTTAAAGTGACCTTCAAATCTTTGCAGAAGAATAGGGCTGTACCTGGATCTGGGGTTGCTTTTCTCTAGGACTGGTGACTCCAGGTTGGGTTGTTCTAGGTTTGGTTGCTCAATATTGGAAAATTCTAGAAGTATTCACCAGATGTCCCTGGTAATAGGAAGATTTGAGGCCCAGGTACTCACCCTGAGTCACAGTATTGCTATTCTTTGGACAGTTGTTTTTCTGCTCCGTCTTACTTTTCATTTTCTCTTTGTAGAATCAAGTCTTATCTTGTAGCTTAACCTTTGTAGCTAAGATTCAGGATGTTGAAAAGTTTCTGAATCTGTGGAAGGCCAAAGTATTTCTGTTTCTGAAATCACTGAGCACACACAGTTGGGTGTGAGAGATTATGGCTTTGATCTGATTTCTTGACCTGGCCATTATCTTTCTTACTGCACCATTCTGTATAGAAGCCAGTAGTTTTACTTTGGGACTAGTAGAAGAATCAAGGCTCATCTGAATAAGCAGAGATATGGAAGAAGAAAAGATACAGTCTCTGGATAGGGCACTTCATTAGATAATGTTTACAGATTAAACATAGCATGATTTTCTTCAGACGTAAATTTCAGCCTTGGTGAAGAGTCCCTGTGATTGGATACTTCAAGGCAAGGCAGGTTTGGCAAGAAGAGGAAAAAGAAAAAAAAAGAAGAGCTAGACTATTAGAAAGCCCAATGGTTTAAAAAACTTAAGTTTTTGTTTTGCTGTGCTGGAGGTCAAACCTGGGGGCTTGTGCATATTAGGTGATTGCTGTACCACTGAGCTATTTCCCCAACTGAGAAATAAAATTTTGAGATCGATTGCTTAGCATAGTGACTATAGTTAATGTATTATATATTTCAGAATTGGTAAGAAAGTAAAATTCAGATGTTCTCATCACAAAAAAGATGAGTGATAGATATGTTAATTAGCTTCATTTAATCATTCTGCAATAAGTGCATATATCAAAATACCACATTATACCCCATAAATATATGGAGTTATTATTTGTTCATTAAAAATAGAAGAGAAGGGCTGGGGATTTAACTCAGTGGTTACGCTGCCTGCCTTGCAAGCATAAGGACCCAAGTTTGATCCCCTGTACCAAAAAAAAAAAAAAAACAAAAACAAAAATAGAAGACAAAAGAAATAGAAGAGCAAGAAAGCAGAAGAAAGAGGAGAAAGTAGGCGGGAGTAAAAAGGGAAAGAGGGAGAACATTTTCATTGATATATTACAGTTGTTAAAACCTTAGATCTCATTCAGTTTTCCCACATAGCATTTATTGAAAATAACTTTAATGAAAAGATTCAGTTGAGAAAATGTTGCCTTTAGTTACATCTTTTAGTCTTCTCAAACTGCAACTGTTTTAGTCTTTTATTGCTTTCATAATCTTTTTTTTTTTTTTTTTCCATTACCGGGGATCCAACTCAGGACCTTGTGCTTGTGAGGCAGGCACAGTGCCACTGCGCTAATGCCTGGCCCACTGCTTTCATAATCTTGTCTCTTGGAATTTAGAGCAGTTACTATACTTTGTAGAGTGTCCCTAGTTTTGGTTGTCTGATTATTCCTCGTGACTAAATACAGCTTTGGCAGGAATATCACAGAAGTGATGGTATCTATTTTCTTATTGCATCCCATCAGATGGCAATAAATTTTGATGTTTCTTTACTGATGGTGATTACTTTGATCAATTTAAAATAGTTCATCCTAGGCTTCTCTGCTGTAAAGTTAATCTTTTTCCTTTATTATTATCTTCTATGAAAATACATTAAAACTAATATCTCATCAAACTGTTAATTTGTTCATTGCATTTATGTATCAGTATGGATTTATAATGTTGTATTTTAAAGTTTTTTAATTCATTCCTCTCCTTATTTAATCTTGTACTCAAATTGTCCCAAATATGGGCTTTAATGCTGGCTCCTGCATCTATTTAACATCTATAATTCTTTTAGCACGCGTGTGTGTGTGTGTGTGTGTCTGTGTGTGTGTGCACATACCCACTGCCATGTTTCAGTTTTCTTTTGTAGTTTCCCTATCCTAGCCCTGAAATCAACCATCTTTTCCAGAGCCATGGTTGCTTTTAGCAGAGAAGAAAAATTATAAAGTAAGTTCTGGATGGTAGATATACTCATTGCTATTTAACGAGGAAGGGAAGATTCAGGGCTCAGGCCCTCTTAGTGGATAGTGGACAGAACTAGGAAATACATGTATGCAAACAAATAGGTATTTTACATATGTGTGGTTATATGTGTCCATGTATGTTTATTCATATACATACATGTGTGTACCTATTCATGAATATAAATACATATGGACACAGACATATGTTTATATCTGTATTTCTGTATCTGGCAATAGATACTGAAAATCACAAATTCACACAAACAGCTCTGATTCCAATCCAAAACTACATAGTTCTTTTTAGCTTTTGTCCATTCTATATTTCTGATTATTTTCCAGTATAGTTAGAGCCATGATTCTAAGTGTCCATAGTACATAAACTTGTTTACTACAATCTTCCAAATGTGACTAAGATCACTGTCACCATCCTTTTGCCCTTGAAGTTGATCCTCAGGCTCTGTCACCGTGTATCAGGCTGCCTGGGCTGTTCTCTTGCAAATCCACCTTGGAATTACACTTCCTTGCCCTACTCAGGCTTTAACTACCATGTTGGGCCACCAAGGGCAAGAACATTCTTCTCAATACACTAAGAGATATGGATATTTTAAAACTTGTATTATTTATTTTCATTAACCTTCAAGTTTGTAAATAGAGCTAAGTGCAAGGCCTAACTTTGTATGTTGACGACAAAATTTAAGGAACGGAGTAATGAAGCAGAGGTGTCTCCTTGTATGTAATAAAAACAGTAGCATGTTGTATTTTTCCTCAACATACACTGGTTGGTGGTTTTCAACAAGTACAGAGTGGTTGTTGGGCTGAATTTGTAACCACTTATATAGGAAAAGTATTGTGTATAAATACATTTTCCAGAAGAAGATGGATAAAGAGTGTATTTATTTCAGGATGTTGAAATCTAGGTAATTTGTATTTCTTTTTTTTTTGGTGCTGGGGATCGAACTCAGGACCTTGTGTTTGCAAGGCAGGTGGTGGAACCACTGAGCTAAATCCCCGGCCCTGTATTTCTTTTTTAAAAAATTTTAAAATTTTATTTGGGATTACATAATTATGTTTCATGTGTGTGTGTGTGTGTGTGTGTGTGTGTGTTTCTTTATTGTATGATAATTATAAATTTTTTCCTAATAATAGGAACTTATATTTTAGTATGACCATTTACCCAGTTCTATTCTTAGGAAAACTTCTGATAAACATAATTTAATTTTTTTTCATTGTTGCTTTATGAGTTCTTTATATATTCTGAATATTTACACTTTATCAGGTATAATTTTTGAATATTTCCTCCTATTTCACAGGTTACATTTTCACTGTTAATTGTGTCCTTTGATCCACAGAATTTTATTTTAATTAATTAATTAATTTGGGGGCCAGTACTGGAAGTTGAGCCTAGGCTACTCTACCACTGAGCGAGGTCTTCAGCCCCTTTTATTACTAAGTTGCCTGGGCAGGACCTGAACTTGGATCCTCCTGCCTGAGCCTCTCTCAGTGTTGAGATTACAGGCATGTACTATTCTGCAGAATGTGCCACTGTGCCTCACTGCAGCACCCCCACCCCCGGATTGTACTCAGGGCCTTTGCACTGAGCTGCATCCTCAGCTTTTTCTTTTTTATTTTGAGACAGTGTCTCACCAAGTCACTAAATTACCCAGGCTGGGCTTGAACTTTCTATCTTCCTACCTCAGTCTTCCAGAGTGCTGGGATTATAGGGGTGTGCTACCATGCCCAACTAAGAGTCCATCTTAGTAGAGATACTTTTGGATGTGGGTAAGGTATAGGTAAATAATCAAGTGGCATTGCTATTTGGATTCTGGAGCCACAGTGCCTAGGCATGAATCTGACTCCACTGTTTGCCTATGTGTAACATAGGATCCATTACTTCCTTTTCAAGCCTCTATTCCTCCTCACCAAAATAGGGACAATAATGGTAGGTATCATAGGTGTGTGGTAAGAATTCATAGCAAGATACATGTGATGTGTATGGCTCTATCACATAGCATATGTTCAATAAATCTGAATTAATAACAATGTCAACATAACCGTGGAGAGAAGAAAGTGCTGATATATACATTATTTTTCTGGATGACACAGTAGGGATATAATTTCAGAGTTGTAGGCATCTAGCTAGATGGAAACTGGAGGAGGTTCATAAAATCAAAATCTATATCAAAGTCTGTATCTAAATAGAGAAACAAACCAATAAAATAATTTAATACAAAAAAAAATTAAAAAAATAAAGAGCAATTTCAACAAAACAATGGGAAAAAAAATAGAGAAACAAATAGGTTGGGGGTATGGCTCAGAATACTTGCCTACCATGTGTTTGATCCCCATCCCTGCAAAATATAAAAGAAGGGAAGGGAAAAGTGAGGAAGGAAGGAAGGAGGGAAGGAAGGAAGGAAGGAAGGGAAAGGAAAGGAAAGAGGGAAAAGGAAAGAGAAACAATAGCACCTGTGATTAAAAAGAGAGAGAAAATTGACATTATTTTCTAAAGTACTGGAAGCCGTTATTATCATATGTGCAGAAAGAAACAAAATAGAGCCTAAAGTTGATAGCAATACTGAGCCAAACCACACTGGATCAGCAATTGAGTGAGAAAGTAGGTTCTGAAATTAGTTGGTGGATTCTGTTCCATTGTCTGCTTAGACCTTTCACCTCACATCACAAATGTTTTGGAAGTTGCCCTTGTTATGAGCCAGCAAATTAGTTTTTTAAGGTAATCGGGTTGTCAGCAACAACAGTGAATTGAAATAGAGTCCAGAGTTTTTCTCTGTTCATTAGCCCTATTAAATTATGATGTGGACAGTCCAAGTTAACAAAAACAAATTTAGTTTGGGCATACAACTTTATTAAGCCTAGTGCATCAGAGTCCAGTAAGATTATCTTTTCAAAAATTAAGAATAAAGATCACCTAGCTAGGCATGGTGGCACATGCCTGTAGTCCTAACTCAGGAAACTGAGGCAGGAGGATTGCAAATTTGAGGGCTGACTGGGCAACTTAGCAATGCTGTGTCTCACAACTGAAAAATGAAAAGCACTGGGGATATAGCTCAGTGATAGAGTGCCCCTGGGTTCAATCCCCAGTACTGGAGGTGGGGAGCACCTAATAGTATTAGGTAACCCTCCTCACCATTTCTATGGACTATCTTTCCAGAAATTTAGTCTCTGTGCATAAGCAAGACTTTTTAACTTAGTGAAGTGGTTAAGAGTTTGTTGCTTCGATATATAAAGAATTAGATGTGAGTTCTTGTTCTTCAGTTTAATGCCTTTGTGGCTGTAATCACATAACTTCTTTGGTTTAATTTCTCCATGCAGGAAAAATAGCGACAATAGGATCTATCTGATGAGACATATACAAAAAAGTATATGTGCTGTGCAAAATACTAACTGAACATTCAGTAAGGGTCTCTCCAGTACATTGGCTGAACTCCTTTCCAAGGCTGACCCCTTTATTTGTGCACTAGATGCTTATTCAAAGACAGGCTTCTCCTGAATAAACCTCTCCTGACTTTCTTTCCTTCATTTCAGTATTTCCCCTCTCCCCATTAAAACTTTTTCTGGTTTAAATTTAGATGAGTGGGTGGGTGGATGGATGGATAGATGATAGGAATTTAAAACAGATACCTTCCTGTATTTTGATGAAGCTGTCTCCTGGGCTTAGTTTAAATGACTAGAATTGGTCAAAGTGATTCTTGTCCATAATTTTTAGGTGATAAAATCAGAATTGAAAACTAAGGTCTTTCATCTAAAGCATGGACATTTAAGGTCAGATAATTCTTTGTCATGGAGGCTGTCATGTGCATTGTAGGTTCTTAGCAGCGTCCTCTACTCACTACACACCAGCAGCACTCTTCATTTGTGACAACCAGAAATGGTCACCAGACATTGCCAAATGTCCCCTGGGGGAGTGGGCAAAATTGTCACCTGTTGAGAACTACTAATTGCCTCACCAATAACAATCATATGGGGATAATTATTTGCCTGTTTTCCTCATAGTCTTATAAATTACCATACTATTACCAGCCTGCCCAGTGAATGTTTTTAACTTCTGGAGATGACAGTAACAACTGGAATTCGGATGGTTATACGTTAAGAATGCTAGTGATGACAAGATGATTATTAAGGTAGTCTATTTCCATCTAACTCATAGGAACATAATAATGATGATTATAATAAGGCTGGCATTTCTGGATGCCTACAATGTTGGTTTATTTAAACATATTTTAAAGCTGTTCATGAAGCTCAGTAGTACAATTACTCCCTAGTATGTGTTAGGCCTTGAGTTTGATCCCCAGCACTAGTACCAAAAAACAAAACCATATTTCTTTTAGGAGAAGTCCTATGAAGGCTGCCCAAATCTGACAGATTTAGGTGCCTCTGTCAATTTAGGTGCATGTAAAAATTTCACCTGATTCTTGATTGACAAAACTAAATGAGGTCAAAAAGTCCATTTTGACCAAAAGAGTCCAGCAAAGAGGTCATTTGTTAAAGGTGAAGCATGACTACCAAAATAGGCTAGAAGTGCTCAGTTCATCAGGGTAGGCTTGAAGAATCATACTAAAGGAGAGTACATACTAAGTTTCCTGAACCACCATTATCCAAGGTGGGCAGATTGTCTTCTCTCAGAACCAGGGTGTCCATAATGGGTGCAAATCAGCTGGCAAGGGGAGAAGTACTCTTCTGTTTAGAAAAAAAATTAATCATTTGGTTTTTATTTGTATTACATTTAGTGTTTAGCACTCTAACTTGGCTGCTGAGAATATCCAGGATTTGTTTGTTTGTTTGTTTATTTATTTATTTATTTATTTTTGGTACTGGGGAGAACTCAGGTCCTTGCGCTTTCGAGGCAGGCGGTGGAACCACTGAGCTAAATCCCCAGCCTCCCAATTTTATTTTTAATTTTTTTATCACTTTTTTTTGGTACTGGGGATTGAACTCAGGACCCAATTTTATTTTTAAACTGGAGTCTAAAGTAAATTACTAAAAGCTATTCAGCATGCTTTATTAACTTGGTTTAGTCATCCCATTCTTACTTGGGCCTCCTATTTCTCATGGCCAAGATACCATCAATGGAAATAATTATCTCTGGATACACCCAAGAAGGTTTAGATAATTATCACAATAATTGGACTATTATTTTTTAGCCTTTTAGATTAGAATCTATGGGTAAGGTTAGCTACTTCCTACTATTCAAGTAGTACTAGTTCCAGGATGATTTTTGGTGACTGCTATTTATAATATCAGTGATTCATGTATTCCCCCCTCCCTTTTGTCTTTTTGTATCTTATGATATTTTTAAAAATGTTTTAAGAATTTTTATTGCTATACAGTAAGTATTCTGCTTGATATATTTCACAGAGTGAACATACTTATATAATTGGCACATGACCCAAAGCCCTGTTTATGCTCCCTTCTAATCACTAGTCCTACTTCTAAGGGTAGTGACCATCTTGACATGGAGGCATAATGTAATATTACTTGTGTTTGTGCTTTATATAAATTATAGTCTTCACTGTTTTGTGTTTAGCTCCTTTCATTTCACCTTGTATTAGTGAGATTCATCCTTATTGTTGTATTTTGTTCTATATTATTCACTTTGATTGCTCTATATATTTCATTATGTGATTGTACCACTATTTTTTTTCACTGTTGATGGACATTTAATCATTTCTAGTTTGGGCTATTATGAATAGTGGTGCTATGAATATATGAACATTTATTTTGGATTTGTTTATTTCATTTATTTTGTATATATAACTAACACCAGAATGTTAAGTTATATTGTCAAGTTACAGTGTTAACTTTATAGTGCTGTTTTGCATTTTTATAACAGTGCATGAGAGTTTGGGTTGCTCTGTAACTTCTAGGACTCTGTGTGTGTGTGTGTGTGTGTTTGTGTGTGTGTGTGTGTGTGTTACTAGGAATTGAACCCAAGACCTTTGTTTATGGTGGGCAAGTGATCTGCCAATAAGCTTTATCCCCGGTCCTGTCGTATAACTTGTCTAACACTTGATATCTGCTGTCTTTTTCATTTTAGCCATTCCGGTAGATATGTGGTGGTATTTTAGAAGTACCCTATGTTGGCTGGTGTAGTGGTGCACCTTTGTAATCCTAGCACTTGGGAGGCTGAGCCAGGAGGATCACCTCAAGTTAGAGGCCACTCTGAGCTACATAGTGAGACCTTGTCTCAAAAGAAAAAAAAAAAGAAGTACTCTGTGGTGAATCCAGGTAATCCCAGCTACTTGTGAGGCTGAGGCAAGAGGATCACAGGTTCAAGGCCTGGCTAACTTTGAAATTTTGTATCAAAAAAAGAAAGAAGGAAGAAAGGAAGGAAGGAAAAGGAAAGAAGGAAGGTAAAAAAGAAAGGAAGAAAGAAAGAAACTGGAGATATAGTTTGGTGCAAAGGCCGTTGGTTCAGTCCCCAGTGGGAGAGGGAGAAATCTGTTATGGAAAAAATTAGTTGGAAATCTGGGAGCTCTTGAGACTTTAATCTGCCACCCCTACCTCATGCCACTTCTCAAAGCTTTCATGATATCCCTTATTATGCAGTCGAGTTTGGACCTTTGTTTGGATTGAGAATGATTTCCAGTTTGCACTCAACTAGCAGAATACCCACAGAGAAGAGGTCAAGAGATAATCATCAGCTCACTGTAAAGTTGTGATTTTGTAATTTATTGTGGCCTTGTGTGTGGGGGGAGGGGCAAGGGATTGAACCTAGAGCCTTATACATACTAGGCAAGCACTTTACCACTGAGATTCATCCCCAGCCCTACCGTGGCTTTTCTTATTGTTAAAAGCTAAGTTAGTTTGCCTTAAACTACTATAGCCTTTGTAGAAGTTGAAGTTGTCAATAAAGTCTTGAGATTTTTTATATACTCAGTCATGTCTGTGAATCATGTTAGTTTTTTCCCCTTCCCCACCTTTATGTGTTTTTCTTCTTTTTCTTGCTTTATTGGACTGCTTAGAGCTACCAATATCATGTTGACTAGAAGAAGTGATAGTGAGCGAGGTGTGAGTCTAGCACTGTGGGAAACTGAGGCAGGAGGATTATAAAGATGAGCCCAGTCTGGGCAATTTAGAGACTTAGTACTACATTATCTCAAAAGTATAAAATTTTTTAAGCGGTGGAGGAGTGGGTGGATGTGTAGCTCAGTGTGAAGGCTTTGGATTCAATCCTCAATACTGAAAAATGATAATGGCATCTTGTTCTTGGGACTGGGTCTGTACACGATTTCACCATTGAGTATGATGATTGCTATCCTTCCATAGACACTCTTTTTCACATGAAGCTATTTCCCCGTTTGTTATAAGCTATTTCCCTAGTTTTCTGAGTTCTTTTTAAAACATGTAAGTGAGCTGGGCATGGTGATGGACACCTATGATCCCAGCACTCAGGAGGCTGAGGAAGGAGGATCACTGTGAGTTCCAAGCCAGCCTAGGCTACTTAGTGAATTCAAAGCCTGCCTAGAGTACATAGGGAGACCCTGTCTCGAAAAAATAAAGAAAATACATAAATTGTTGTTGAAAGTATTTTGATACTTTTTCTGCATCTACCAAGATGATTATGATTTTCCTTCTTTGTTCCTATTCATATGGTTTAATGTAGACTTCTGCTGCTTTTTTTTTTTTTTTTTTAGCAATGGCAAAGTTTATTTAAAAAAGTAAATATGAAGAGTGAGGGAGAAACTGGCCCTGCAGAGTGAGCTTGGCCTGAGTAAAAGAAAAAAAAGCAAGATAAAAGTACAACCTGGAGAAAGTAGGGCAGGCTATCATGAGGAAAGTCACGATAGCTTAATGTAGACTTCTGAAAAATAAGTCATGCATAAATGCACTATGTCTACAGTAGTAATTTTTTTCTTCTCTCACACACAAGATAGTTCTATCCAATCTCCCTCTAACCCACTGTACATTTAATTTTGGGTGGTGGTGGTGTTTGTTTGTTTGTTTTTTGGACCTTGCACTTGCGAGGCAGGTGGTGGAACCACTGAGCTAAATCCTCAGCTCATTGTTTGGTTTCTTGAGACAGCATCTCAGTATGTAGCCCAGGCTGGCCTCAAACTCACACCAGTCCTCCTGCCTCAGCCTCCCCAGTGCTGGAATTATAGATGTGCACCACCATGACCATGCAAATGTTATACAATTGCTTTTGTGTGCATTGTTTAGTGAGATATGGTTTTAGCTCAAGGACTTCTTCGGCAGATTAAAGCATTCTTCTAGGCTCCTTATACCACCTATCTCTTTTTTATATGAGGAAAGAGTAAAATTCCTTGGAGCATTTTTTAACCTACTTTTCCTTCCTTCCTTCCTTCCTTCCTTCCTTCCTTCCTTCCTTCCTTCCTTCCTTCCTTCCTTCCTTTTTTTGGAGTGTAAGGAAAGAGAATGGGGTCAGAGAAGGGCTGTGTACTGTGCTGTGTGAGGGTGGTTACCCGGAGCTAGGGATCACCCTCTGCTCCTCCCCTTCCCACGCTTCCTCTTTCTCTGTTCTTCCTGCTTTGCCACAAGTCAGATGGATGATTGAACACCCTGGGCAAGTCACTTAATCGCTGAGCTTCTGTTTCTCTTTTGGGGTTCAAGATGACCATCACTGCTGCTGTGAACCACCACCTGGGGGAATAGGAGGATTATTTATAAAGAGTATGACACTTTTCAAAACATGCTAGCAGTTGTTAGTTTTGTACAGTGGCATATATCTCACATTTTCTAACACCTTGAAGACTTTTCATGTAGAAGGGTTCTTTGTGAAACATCCTTGTCTCCACTGCACCTGTTAGAAACCTCTGTACTTTCCTATGGTAAGAGATATAACTGGCAATAGGTAAAAAGTGGAAGTAGAGTGTTATTTATTTGCTTAAACCTTGCTAATTATCCTGAAAAGATTCCATATGAAGTCTGTCACATTGGGAATTAACAGGCACTGTTAAGCATGACCCAAAACTAAAACAAAATTTGCAAAACCACTTATCTTTTGGGCCAGGGATTTAGCTCAGTGGTTCCGGCACTGGCCTCACAAGCACAAGGTCCCGAATTCGGTCCCCGGTACCAAAAAAAAACAAACCACTTATCTTTTTTTTGTCTTTTTGAGATAGGGTCTCGTGATGTTGCCCAGGCTGGACTTGAACTCCTCTTGACCCTCTTGCTTCAGCATCCCTCGCAGCTATTGGCCAGTGCTACTGTGCCCAGTACAAAAGTACTTATCTTTTCTTTTTTTTTTTTGGTACTGGGGATCGAACCCGGGTCCTTGCGCTTGCAAGGCAGACAGTGGAACCACTGAGCTAAATCCCCAGCCCCAAAAGCACTTATCTGTAAAGTCATGTTACTATAGAACTAGTTGAGATTGCCACCACCCTGAGTCATTTAAGGATTCATTTTTTGACCGTAAATACTTTCAGAGGGTCAGGGCACAGTTAGAACAGCGAACATTCTGCCTGAAACAAAGACAAAGCATCTAATTATAGGAAAGTAAGGTTTAGTTGACAGGATTTTAGTTTATACCCATTTTTATGATCTAGCTGGTATATGAAATGAAGAATTATCTGTCTCTATCACTGAAGAGCAATGGGTAGTTTCCTGAGACATGTTATTTTCCTTTCTGCACAACTGCCAAGTTTTTTGTTTTTTGGTTTATTTTTGGTACCGGGGATCAAACTTGGGACCTTTCGCTTGCGAGGCAGATGGCGGAACCACTGAGCTAAATACCCGGCCGACAACATGTTATTTTTTAGGTCAAGTAACACTTGGTAATTGTGGTCTTGAACTGTGTTAATATATTGAGACATCTTAGGGTTTATACCACTACTTTGACATTGAACTGTCTTGTACAGAAACCAGGGATATTTTGTAATGTTGTCCTGATTCTGGGCATTTTATCTCTATGCCCTTCTTCCACATTTGGGAGTACCAAAGGCCTCGAAAGCTTCCACCTATGGTTTTGGGAGTAGATGGGTGGATTTCAGCCGTTAGCACAGTCACTCACCTGTTCAGGTTTATAGGTCATCATTTCTAAATTGGGTATAACTTTAAATTTACAGAGTACTATGAGAGTGGGTAGGAAGCAAAAGACAAAATAAAATTTCCCAATGTATTATTAAATATGCTGTGAAACATGTAAAGAGGTATGAGAAAAAATTGTAAAAGTGCTTGTTTGCACATGCTAAGCTCACACCCCACTGACAAGGTAGTAGATCACCAGCCTCAGTCCATAATTTTTAAGTAAAGGCCATGGTTGTAGTTTTGTTAACATCAGGCTTCTAAGTTTTTTCCACAGTTTCTCATTAGCAGGTCTTGCTCAGGTGTCCCCTTGCCTTTTATTTGGCATGCTTCTACTCACATATTTTCTCTTTCTCCTCTTCCTAGATAGTGTTAGGTGCCCTTTCTGTCATTATTCCTATAGTGCCCCAGAGACAACTATCACCACACTTAAAAGATAATGACCTATTTTCCTAACTGTTCCTGTTACTAGTCTGGTTTTTTTCAGAGCTAAGGGTAGCCAACATACATGGTGCAGTATCTGGGCTTTATAATAGGCCTTCTTAAATATTTGTTTTGATATGGGAGGTAAGGTTGAATACAGGAAGAGGTTAAAGTTGACATCTAGCCAGGCTCGATGTCATATGCCTTTAATCCCAGCACTCTGGGAGACTGAAGCAGGAGGACTGCCAGTTAGAGTCTAGCCTGTACTGTCTTGTCACTGGCTAGTGGGGGTCCTTGCTTTAATAGAAATGGAAATTAAAAATGAAAGTACAAATATACAGAAAGAAAAACGAATTGAAAAGTTAAAGGGAAAATGGAAAAGGATTGCATTTTAGGTAGCTGGAGGGAGCACACACTTATACAGGGTTTCAGACTGGCCCACCTGCAAAGGTGAGGCCAGCTTTTAAGGATTAACTGTTTGCTGGGGTCTAGGTGATCATTATTTCAGTCCTGGTGTCATAGCTCTGGGGTGAATTTTTTTGACTAAGGGATAGTTTCCTTTCCAGGAAAGGATTATTTGTCTGTGGTGGTCTCAATCTGATGGGGCTCCACCATCCTTGGAATCCAGGTGATCATAGGTTCAGGACAATGGCTTGGATACTTCTAGGCAAAGTTGAATGTCCCTGGAAATTCCACACCCTGGTGTCCTCAGTCTTGAAGAGGGTGAGATTGTATACATTTTAAGATAACAAAGGATACAAAATTATCAAGCTTTGTTCTTAGTTACCTAAAGGGAATCTGTATCCATAGCAAAAATGGTCCATAAGTGTCCCAAAAGAAAACACAAATCGTGTTTTTATTGAGTAGGAGGTAAGGGCCCACCCATGATTTTGCCTGTTTCCATCTCTATGGCGGTCCCTTGCTATGGTCATGACTACATCACTCTCACAAAGTGGATGGTGGTAGAGATGTAGCTCACTGCGTAGGCCTTGGGGTTTTATCCAAACTGGAAAAAAAAAAGATTCTAATTGTAACTTTTTGTGAAATGATTTTGAGCAAGTGGCTCAAGCTTCTTGAGCTTGTTTCCTTATGGATAAAATGAAAGTAGCCCACTTGGAGATCTTATTAGAATGCAGATTTTTGGCTCAATTATTCTATGGTATGTTCTGATATTTTGCATTTTTAACAAGCTCCATGAACTACAGAGGACTAGTTAACATGTAATGGCCTTCCAGCTTTTACCTTCTGTGATTATAATCCTTGTTTTAAATTCCAAACAAAATAATGTCATAACTATTAGACATCTCTCCAGTTTATCAGAATGCTGAAAACTGATCATTGTGTACCTTATGAAGTTTTCAATATATGATAATGTTCCTGTAGTTGAATATAATCTTATTGCTCCTAAAATTTTGACTTTGACAAGTTAAAAATATCAGACAAATGTCTGGGAAAGCATTTGAGTTAGCACTTGCTTGTCATCTGAAATGTCACAATGCTTATTGGAGAACATTTGCAATAAGTAAAGTTACTCTTGAAGGCTTTATGCTAATGTGGAGCTGAGATAGACAGACATGTGATCTCATGAGTATAAATATAAATACAGGCAAGCTGTTGATGAGTTAATCATCAGAGGAGTTCCCAGTCATTCCCTTCAATTCTCCAGAAGGTAAGAATCAAATCTTTGTAAAAAGCATTAGTGATATATTATTGAATATGGAGTGCTGGGGTGGGTCTTGTTTGAAAATGTTGCTACTGTTTTCTTTGGACTTTTAGATCCTCAGGAAATCATGATACTTGATTTGAGATCCTGTGTCCAAATGTCTAAAAGTAGTTGCACTAATTTTTACATGTAACTTACAGAATAAATTTTATCTCTTTACTTTCAGCTGCACCAAGAATATTAATCAGGCTTCAATATCCAAATAAGTTATATCTATCCCTGTGATGGACTCTGATCGTTTATAAATGTTTATTACTGGCCAAGAGCTCTCAATTTCTGCTCTTCTATCTACAATATATGAATCCTACTCTGTTTTAACTTCAGTATTTTGTGTCTGAGAAAACTGAAATCTGTACATCGGAAATTGAGACCCTGACAAAAGTACAGCATGTAGCCTATAGTTGAGGTGGTTATGTTTTTAACCTCTCATAGGGGAAGACAGTTTATACTGCCAAAGTGACCTTTGTTTCATCTTCCCACAACAGGTCTGGATTAAACAGTTTTAGTTTAATCATGAGTAGACCTTTGTTCCCTTAAATCTGTGGTGGCGAACTTAACGTACGCGTGCCACAGCCAGCTGTTTGTTATCATTGAAAGCTCTAAAAGGTTCGCCATCACTCCCCTAAACCAAACCAGCTGAGGAAAGCACAGTAGAGGGAACTGGGTATAAATGGTGTTAAAAGCAAATAGCCTTTGGAATCCTTCACCAGAACCCTGGCCCCTGTTCTCCCTCAAGTAGAGCCTTGCTGAGGGGTGGTGGGTGTTAGGAATTTTCTGTGGTGCACACTGAGCTTCTTATTGCCACCTTTTTATCCTGCCCTTCTTATTGGGGGTGAATTTATGGCTTATTTAATATGTTGCTAGTTTGGAACTCACTTTTTAAAGTAATAATAATTTATGTTGAACTCAAATTAAGATTTTTGAAACAAACTATTTACGGAAGGCACTTGCTGTGTTCTGAATAGATTGTCCTTTGGGAATGTTAACTAGCACTGTTATATCTGAGGTTCCTTGTGCCCCTCTTTGGAGTCTTAAATAGACTTGTTCCCTCCACTGGTTTATCTTTGAATGTGGCTATCCATCTTTTAGGACAGTCAATTCCACTTTTTTGGGGGGTGGGTAGTAGTGGGGATTGAATCAAGAACCTTCTCACTGAGCCATGTCCCCAGCCTTCAGAGTCTCTAAATTACTATTGCCCAGGTTGGGTTCAAACTTGTATTCTTCCTCCTCAGCCTCCCAGAGTGCACCATACCTGGCCAAATCCACTTCTTTTGTTTTCTGGGTAAGAAGCCAGTGTGCTAGCACGGGTTCACTCATCCTGTAGCATGTGGTTTCAGACATGCTTTTGGCTTTACTGGATTGGTACATGAACCTGCCAACAATAACATGTTCAGATTTTTGTCTCTTAAGCAAAAATAACATCAAAGCTGGGCACGGCAGCACATATCTATAATCCCAGCAGTTTGGGAGGCTGAAGTGGGAGGATTGTGATTTCAAGGCTAGCTTGGGCAATATAGTGAGACTGCATCTCTAAATAAATAAATAACCTACTCTCAAAAAAGTTAACATGGAAAATCACTTCACTGCATTAATATATAGTACCAGCTAATACCATTTTTGTGTGCTGCTAGTCCTTTCCTATCATTGTGTCTCCAGCGATCCTAGAGAAGAAAAGAGAATTATCAGAGGAAGCACTTTGTAAGAGAATTTATATAACATCTCTGTTACAATTGCCACACTGTTCATGCCCTGGCATTCAACTCTGCAGCAGATTATAAAAATTACTGGAGTCTTTCCAATTTTTTCTTTGTTTCATGTGGTTGCCTTTGTTGCTTTCATAGGACAGCTCATGCCTCTTACTTTGTGTTAAGGTTTCACAAAATTGTTCCTTATTGCTGGGGATTTAGCTCAGTGGTGGTGTGCCTGCCTTGAAAGCTCAAGGTCCTGAGTTCGATCCCCAGTAAGGGGGGGGGGTATTGTTCCTTATTGAGGATTATTCCCTGTGCTCTTATGTTCTCTTGAATGTGTATCAGACCCATGAGTTCCATATCTGCCATATCCTTGAACATCATCAGGTTGAGCAATGTTTTGGCTGACCTAGTAATAATTCTTTTACAACTTCTCACCTTACTGTAGCAGATACCTTTGAAATATGTATGAAAGTAGTCATTGGTAATTGAAGACTATTCTAGGTCAGTGCACTCACCAACTCATGGCCCAATCCACTTTGTGTCAAATCCCAATCCATGTGCTCTTCTAGATGTAAATATGGCTCTGTGAAAATTGTTATTGTCAGCATTTCTCCAAAAGAATGAGAGGTAAGATGGAAGAGAAGAATGACTAGGTCCTAAAGATAGGTTATAAAAGGTTTCCTCCAGGGTGAAGGATGTAGTTCAGTAGTAAAGGGCATGCTTAGCATGCCTGAGGCCCTGGGTTCAACCTCCACAAAAACAGTGTCCTCCAACTAGTTTTTAAATATGATGATGTATTGTATGAATTTGCTTAAAGTTATTTTAAAAAAATAGCCCAAAACTCAACAATTAATCTTTTTCCTTGCAGCTTTCAAAAAAAGACTTACATCAAAATGAATAATCCAGCTGTGAAGAGAATAGGAAATCACATTATCAAATCTCCTGAAGACAAGCGGGAATACCGTGGACTAGAGCTGGTGAATGGTATCAAAGTACTTCTCATCAGTGATCCCACCACGGATAAGTCATCAGCAGCACTTGATGTACACATAGGTACAATTTAAAATTATAAATCAAACTTTGTTCTGTTTTATTGAGCTAATATTTATATTTATTAGAACTTTCTATATGAGTGTGATTAAAGACCCAGTAGTGATCTGTTCTTTGATAAAAAAACATTTCATTGATTTTTAAATATCTTATTTTGTAATGGGAAGCATTATGCATTTATTGGTAAACTACAATCATATAAATCACAATAATCTTATATTTACCAAAAGTATCTTTTTAGGTTCCCACTTAAGGTGACCTAGCAGCAAGGAAATTTATTCCCGTCTTTATAGTAGTGGTTCTGTTTTTAAATTTTGGTATATTTGATGTCATATTTGCAGATCCTTGTGTGTACATTCCTTCTGCATTTATTGTTACTTAAATTAGATTGCTTTTTACTTGTGTGTATACTTGGCAAGACAGTTTATTTTTTCATAGCTTGCTTTTGTGGGGGCAGTATTGGGGACTGAACTCATGTCTTGGGTATGCAGGGCATTACACTGAGCTATATCTCCAGTCTTTTAACATTATTGTGAGACAAGGTCTTGCTGAGTTGCCCAGGCTGGCCTCAATCTTGTGATCCTTCTTCCCCAGCTTCCTGAGTAGCTAGAATTAAGGCATGGATCGCTAGTAGGCATGCCTGGCTAGTAGGTTTTTTGTTATTTTTTTTTTTAACTCCATAACATTTTAGAATTGAGAAAATAAGGTAATACTGAACTAATAATGGTTGCCAACATAATGCAAAGTGTTTTGCAAATACTATTTTGCACTTATCTTTGAGTAATAAGTAATAAAGATAAGTAATATATTTAAGTAATATATATATAAGTAATATATAAGTAAAGGATAAGTAATATAAGTAAAGATAAGTAATATATATAAGTAAGTAAGGGAAGATAGGTAAGTATTGTGCTTAAAGTCTCACAGCTACAGAGCTGCTAATCTCCAAGCCCATCCTCTTAGTGCTATGTTGTATGGTCGCTTACAATAAAATAAAACCCATAACAAAAAGTTTTAGATCTTATAAAACAGTGAATTCACCCCGAGTTCGATCCCTGGTACCAAAAAAACCGAAACAAAACAAAATAAAAAACAGTGAATTCAGCTTTTTATTTCCTTCCTCTGTGAGGATACTATTTTCCAGAGAGGTTAAGTAATCTCCTAGTGTACCAACTCAGTAATGTCAACAGTAGGGGCTAGAATCCAGATCTTCTGACCACTCATTTACCTTCTAAATAATATAATTTTAGAGCAGTTTAACTTTCTCTAATTATGTGGTCATAGTTGTCATACTAACAAGAATTCTAATTTTCTGTAATTACTAGCTTTTGACATAAAAAATAATTTATTATATATGTGTTTTCTCTTTCAGGTTCATTGTCAGATCCTCCAAATATTGCTGGCTTAAGTCACTTTTGTGAACATATGCTTTTTTTGGGAACAAAGAAATACCCTAAAGAAAATGAGTACAGCCAGTTTCTTAGTGAGCATGCTGGAAGTTCAAATGCCTTCACTAGTGGAGAGCACACCAATTACTATTTTGATGTTTCTCATGAACACCTAGAAGGTGCCCTAGACAGGTAATGCTGAATATATTATAAATTATCCAACTTTGTGCACTTAATCACATTAATAGAAATAATCATAGTTATTTTTACAAAGACGGCTTCATTGCTCTATAGCTTAACAAAATACATTTTAGCCAGTTTTCCCCCCTTATTTTATAAAAAAGAAAGAATAATAAGAAATGTTGTATATTCTGCTTTCTGATAAAGAAATAAATGGCGTGACTTTAAACCAGCCTTCAGGCCCACAAAATATTATATTGATTTATAAAATTCTCACTGGCCCTTTCCATTCTAATTGGCATTGTAGCTAATGTAAACAATAAAGAATAGTGATTAGTGTTGTGGATCACTTTTCAAACATACTTCCTCTCCTCACTTAAGGAATAATGTTTTGACCTACTGTTTGAAACTTGAAGGTATTTTAAAAGTATTTTCTGTAGAAAGCTCCATTAGGCCAGTTTAACTTCTTGGTCAATTTTCTGTACAGCCAACAATTTCCTTTTATCTTTTTTTGTGTTACTGGGGATTAAACGCAGGAGTTCATGAATGCTAGGCAAGTGCTCTACTACTGAGCTCCACCCCCAGCCCTTTTCGTTTTTTATTTTAAGACAGCTTTTTGCTAATTGGCCAGGCTGGCCATGAACTTGGAATCCTCCTACTTCAGTGTCTTAAGTAGCGAGGATTATAGGCACGTGTCACCGTGCCTGGCTACAGCCAGTGATTTCTAATTTTTTGTTGTGTTAGTGATTTGATTTATTATGAAAAGGATAATTTCTCTCTGGTGAGTTTTTATAGTTTTATAGATTTCTGTATTAAGGTGTAGTTTTGCAGCATTTGAAGTTTGACTTTTAGTTTTTTGAATGGTAAGTAAGATTTTACATTTATTAAAGGTAGGAAAAGAAAACTGTGTAGAGTGAGTATGGTCCAAGTAAAAGCAGGAAAACAAGTACACTCTTCAGGATGAGAACAGGTTACTATAGAGAACACAGTAGCCTTAAGTTTGACACTGTAATTTTAGTCATTGCCAGCTTTATTTGCTTATTCATATTAATGTCATTATATTTAAAAAATGAATAGTTTTCATTTATTCTTTTTTTTTTCCTGTACTAGAGATTGTACCCAGGGCCTAATGCATATTAAACAACAAGCTATCCCTTAGCTACATCCCCAGGCTTTGCATTTATATTTTACCACAAAGAATATTAACAGGAAAAGGCATGGGTTTGTGATATATGACTGGATCAAAGTAGCCTGTTTCCTACTTACTCTATATTGTGTTTCAGTCTTTAGGCTGCATCTTTGAGGTGTAGTCATCTTCTGTAGGTATTTCCAAAGATTTCCATTAAGGTGTTCCATGGGAGCATACACTAAATTTCATTTTCTGTTTTGCAAATACTGGAGCAAATTTTATATATAACAAATCTCTGTGTGTTGGAGTAGGTCTGCTGTATAGCTCAGAGTAAAAATTCACTTGTGTAAGAGCATCTTTTAAAAAAACTTGATTATTCCATGTCATAAACACGATTATTTCCACCTATGCAGCTTTGGTCTGTAGCTGTTAAGTATTTTTCCTAGCCTTGATGTATTCAAGTAGGTAAAAGAGGTTACATGTCTATCTCTTTTCATACATCTTTGATTATAAACCCAGGTAGATGGAGTTTCCCTTTGGATTGGCATGTGTAAAGTACTTAGCACAGTATCGTATTCATTATGCACTTAAAATAAATGTTGAGTAATGACAATAGCCTCTTTGACAGCTAGACTGAGTTATGGTAACTGAGACATTTATAGAGCCAACATTCTTTTAGGTCCACTGAACAATAGTCCTGTTCAGAACTCCTGCTATTGGCTTCATCTGAATTCTGGATCTTGTTCCTATATGATAGGAGCTAATGTTTCTTGAGAAGAATTGCTACATGAAACCATGACCCAAATTGCTAATGTAGAACTAATTTATTAACTAAGGGTATTTTAGTTAAACCTTCTTATTGTTTAAGAATAGCCTCAACAAAAGTATAGTGATTACTTTTGTTGGAATTGCATATTATGCTATTTATTTAATCACTGCTTATTAAAAATGCATAGATATTGTTTGTATCTTAATGTTTCATAATCATAGCTAGGTCAAAGTACTATGTCATAGCTCGAGTGTTTCAGTTTAGTTTGTTTGAATTTCTCCAAGGGGGACAAAAAAACAAAACAAACACACACAAAAAAACCCCGGCATGATAGTCCATGCCTGTAATCCCAGTATGGGAGGCTGAGAGTGGTGGAGGATCACAAGTTCAAGCCTAGCCTGGGCAATTTAGTGACACTATCTCAAAAAAAAAATTAAGAAACAACAACAACAACAACAAAAAAGGGCTGCGAGTGTGGCTTAGTGCAGAGGTCTTGGGTTCAGTCCCTAGCACTGCATAAAAAAGAAGACCAAAAAATTCAAATCATGTCTTTTTAAAAGTAGATCACTTAGCTGGGGATTTAGCTCAGTGGTGCCGCCGCCTGCCTTGAAAGTGCAGGGTCCCGAGTTTGATCCCTAGTACCAAAAAAAAAAAGTAGATCGCTTAATTTATGCCTCCTGAGGTGCCCAAGTCTTGGTGAAATTGCACCCAAAACTGTAAAGTTAATATTGAGTTAAGAGCTATTTTCTACTTTCCTTTTTTTTTTCCTTCAGAGAATTAACTACATAAAACAAGGGTTTGTTGTTGTTGTTTTGAGACAAGATCTCACTATGTTGTGCAGACTGGCCTTAAACTCACTATGTAGTCTAGGCTGGCCTCGAACTCACAGTGATCCTTCTGCTTCAGCCTCCCGAATGCTGGGATCACAGGTGCATGCCACTATACGCGGCAAAACAAAGTTTTTAATAGACATTGAAAATCTTTTTTTGCTGGGAGGAGGTTACTGAGAATTAAACTCAGGGCTTTTGTAGTGAACGATATCCCCAGCCTTTTTTAATTTTCAGTTTTGAGACAGGGTCTCACTAAGTCACTAAGTTACCCAGGCTGGCTTTGAACTTGCAGTCCTCTTGTCTCAGTCTCCCAAAGTGCTAGGACTGCAGGGATGTGCCACTGATAATCTTAAATAGACTACTACTATCTCTATAAGTCTGCCTTGAACTTTTGGTGTTATTTATTTCTGTTTTCCACTACTTATTTAGCATCTCTGGAGCAGATCAGCTCCTCTGACTTCATATGTGTCCAATGTTACGTTTTTCTTCTGTTGTCTAGAACTTAGTTTATATTCTTTTTTCTTAGCAGCAAAAGTAGTGTTTTCTGATCTTATAGAATTCATATTTTCTATTTAATAGGATTCAAAACTATTTTTTAAAGACTGGTTTTTTCAGGTAACAGTTTTCAAGCTGTTAATTATATTTCCTACCCTTAGGTTTGCACAGTTTTTCCTGTGCCCCTTGTTTGATGAGAGTTGCAAAGACAGAGAAGTGAATGCAGTGGATTCAGAACATGAAAAGAATGTGATGAATGATGCCTGGAGACTCTTTCAGTTGGAGAAAGCTACAGGGAATCCCAAACACCCTTTCAGCAAATTTGGAACAGGTTTGTCAACAGCGGCTTTCAAACATTAAGCCTCCTTGACCTCATTTAAACTCTTGGCCTCTTTGCACAGTATTGTATTTTACAGTTGAGGATAGAAGATTTCAGATTTTCTCATTCAAGTAGGGGTCTAAATGTTTAGAAGTTAGAAAAACAGTTAGAATTGTGGACAGATATTAACCAGCATTTCAAAAGGAGAAGATAATAGATTCTTTTATTCTGGAGTCTACCTTCTAAATGGGAGTGCTTTTTTAACGTTCATTTCAAGGCTTTTCTAATCCTCCTACCCAAATTGCTCATCCTCTACCCCTCCAGATGTGTAGCATCTGCTGTGGGGGGCAGCTACATGGGAGATAGGACACTAAGGCCTCTGCTCTTAGCAGGAAATAAGAGGGATGACAGAGAGTAGAATAAAATAAATATGGAGGTTCTTGATTTTATAATTGTACCCTTTTTCTTTATTCAATTTTTAGTTCGAAAGTACATGTTTAATTTACACAATAATTTCACAATAATTTCATAATAATTTACACAATAATTACACAATAATTACACAATAATAATTACACAATAATTTCAACAATACAAATGTATTTAAAGTATAAAACAAAAAAAATAAGATGTGTTATATACATGTGAATTAAGATGTGTTAACATGTACCAACTCCCCACGAGGAAGGTGATCATTGTGTACTACAAACATGTACTAATAGAAAGATAAAATAAATTTGCAAAAAATAAAGCAAAAAATAAAAGCAAAAATCCATTTTCACTTTTTCTCATCTTACTCTTGCCTATCCACTCACCAGAGGTAATCATTTTTTTTATACATTACCATGCTTTTAAAACATTTTATGTGTTATAAAATTACTTAAAAATGATAATAGATTATTTAATGCACTTACAAATATGCTTTTTTTAAAGGTTAATTTTGGGAGAAATTCAGCACTAAAAAGTCATTTTTTAAAAAGTTTGGATACAATTCTGATCCATCCAACAACAACCAGGGAAGTTACTTACTGTAGCTTTATTAAATGAGGAGGAAAAGATAAAACTAAAACTAGGAGAAGTTTTCAAAAATTGCAGGGAGAAACAGCGATACTATATTGTTATACTACATGCCACTGAATATCAACATCACTCCTAATATAAATACTGTGGTCCTTAACGTATAACACTAACTTTTTTTGAAGTTATTTTTAGCTAGGTGTGGAGACATACTCCTATAATCCCATCATCGCTCTGGGAGGCTGAAGCAGGAGGAAGATCTGAATTTCAAGCCCAGCCTGGATCACTTAGCAATTTAATATGATGCTGTCTCAAAATAACAAATTTAAAAGGTTGGAGATGTAGCTCAATGTGAAGGCCCTGGGTTGAATTTCCAGTACCACAAAACAAAGAAATAAGCAAAAGATATAAATATGGACCATGAAAGCATATTTGAATGCCCGATAAACATGAGAAAGATGCTGAAATCATTAGTAATCAGGGAAATACAAAGTGAAAAACACACCATTTCACCCTGAGTATGGGGGCATACCAGTTGTAATCCTAGCTTTCTGGGAGCCTGAAGCAGGAGGATCTCAAGTCCAAGCCCAGTCTAGACAACTTAGTGAGACCCTATCTCAAAATAAAAAGTAAAAAAAGGACTGAGGATGTAGCTCGGTAGGAAAGCCCCGGGTTCAATTCCCAGTATGGGGGGCAGGGGAGAAGCATTTCATCCTTTTAATACCTATCAAGTTGGCTTCAAAGTCAGACACAACCAGGTGTGTTGTTGAGAATATACAGAAAATCAGAAACTCATACTTTTTTGGGAAAATAAATTGGTTCAGCCACAATGATAATATGTAATAAATTGGTGTGCCTGTCTACTAACACAGGGACTCTACTTCTTGACATATATCCTAGAAATAAATAGCTGTAGCATTTGTGCACAGGGAACTCACAAGAATGGCATGAAGCATTTTTTGTACTAGTAAGAAATAGAAAATGGCCCATGAACAGTTGAATAAATTAGTATATTTTGGTCAATTCATACAATAGAGTATTCTGTAGCATTTAAAATGAGTGAGCTAGAACTCATATATATAGAGGACTAGGTAGAGGAAATATTCTGAGTAAGATGCAAGTTGCAGAGTATGTTTAGTGTGATAACTATATAAAATTTAGAAACAGGCAAAACAGTAGTACTACATATTGTTGAGGTCTGTATGGAATATAGTACACAAATATGGGAATGATTAAACACCAAATTCTGAGTGGTAGTCTCTCAGGAGAGAGGCAAGGGCTAGAATTTAGTTCAATCCCTATTTTATTATAATTAATTGATTTATTTATTTACATAGTACCGGGGATTGAACCTGGGGCTTTCACACTAAGCTACATCCCCAGCTCTTTTTTATATTCTTAATCTTGAGGCATAGTATCACTAAATTGTCTGGGCTAGGCTTGAACTTGTGATCTTCCTGCTTCAGCCTCCCAGAGTGCTGAGATTACAAGGCATGTACCACTACATCTGGGTCCTACTATTTTATTATTTGAGGGAAAAATAGATTTGAAATAAATATAGCATAATGTGAAGACTGAGTAAAATGGGTTGTGAGTACAGGGGTATTATATACTCCTGTATATTTAGGTATTTTAAAATATTTTAAAGTTTTAGCCGGGAATTTAGCTCAGTGGTTCCGCTGCCTGCCTCATAAACACAAGGTCCCGAGTTTGATCCCCAGTACCAAAAAAAAGAAGCTGAAAAATATTTTACAATTTTAAAATTGGAAAAGAAATGTAATATTTCTTGTACCTCTTTAACCAAAAGGGCAAGTAAAAGACAGAGGATGATACTCTTCAAGATAAATAGGAGATAGCTTTTGTGTTTTGTGTGAGAATTATTATTAGGTATTGCTTATACCATCCAGGAGTCTATGTCAAAAGAAACTTGTAAGCTGTGTTGCCCTAGTAAGTCTTGGGTTTTACAAACCTTTTTCTGACAAAATGGAACAAGCCCCCCAAAATGCTGTTCTTTCTCATGTCTCGAGGATTCACATGCTCTGAGTTCTTACATTTTTAAACTGATAGCTGGCAAGAAGTTTTCTGTTTTGAGTCAGCTACTTTCTTTGAAAGTTGTTTTCATAGATATTCTGGGTTAAATCTGTCTCCACTGAACCTGTCTGCATCTGTCATGGTGGTACATGCTTGTAATCCCAGCACTCAAGAGGCTGAGTTCAGGGTAGTCTGGGCTACATAGTGTGACCTGTCTCAAAAAGAAAAAGAAAATTCTGTCTCCATACAGATCTTCATGAATCCCTGTGTAACTTTCCTAGCCTCAAAGTTCAGCTTCTATTAGCATTTTCCCAGGTGATTTAAAGTTTCTCTCTGAGGTTGAGTAGTGTCAGCTATGAACCTCTGCTCTCCTGCTAGCTAATGAGAAACTAGACAAGTTTCTTAACTTCTCTCAGCCCATTTCTTCCCATATCCAGTTGTGAGACTTATGTGCAGTTGTGTATGTGAAGTGGTTGCCAAAACATCTGGCCATAATAATGCTCAATAAATGGTAGTAGCCTTCATGATGACAAACGAAAGCTGATTAATAGATGTGGGAAGGACATCAAGATTTTGAGAAGGTCCTTTCTGTGAAGGATGGGCAGCCAAGAGCTTCTCAGAGCTGGTACATTTGATAAAATAACTGTAGGTCTTATGTTATTAGAGAAATATCTTATTTTCTTTTTAAACTGATCTCATGGTATCCACATGCCTTTGTCCCTTCATTTATCATTCACATCATGTGGCTTTAGTTGTAGTTCTATAGTTTTGTTTTGTTTTCTTGGTACCACAGATCGTATTCTACTGAGCTGTATCCCCAGCTCTTTTTAGTTTTATTTTGAGACAGAATCTCACTAAGTTGCCTGAACTGGCCATGAATTTGTGATCCTCTTGTCTAAGCATACCAGAATACTGGAATTACAGGTGTGTGCCAAGTCCAGTTTAGTTCTGGTTGTTCTTCAGCAATGTCTTCCTCTAAATATAACTGCATAGACACTGTGGGAGCAACTGGCTTTAGTCAGCTGTAAAGGAAATAAAAGAAGGAAGTCAAAGGCTGGGCAGGGGAAACAAAACAGACACTCTTTTGTATGGAGGTAGAAGGAAAGGCAAACTGGGAGGATACATGGAAATGGAGGGTGGAGCTGTGTTTCTGCTATGAAGGACGTTTTTCTTACTTGTTATGTATTCTAGTACCCTTGTTGCAAGTGCCTTAAGATTATAAAGGGCCAAGGATTTAGCTCAGTGGTGCTGCCGCCTGCCTCGCAAGCATAAGGTCCCGATTTCCATCCCTGTACCGGAAAAAAATGCAAAGAAAAAAAGGGAGTATTTCTCTTTAGAAATTCCCTACTAGTCCAGAGTACTGTCTGCCATCTGTCTTTCTCTTTCCCCTTTTCCCCCATCTTCAAATAAATCATCATCTTTTACTTAAAAAAAAAAAAAGAAAGAGGCCAGGGATTTATCTCAGTGGTTTTGCTGCCTGCTGCGCAAGCTCAAGGACAAGAGTTCGATCCCCAGCACCAAAAAAAAAAGAAAGAAAATGCAAAGAAGCATAACCAGTATCTTTGCTGAAAGGTGCTTAAAGTTTAGGTGAGGAGGCAAGGCAAATCCAGGGTTTCACTGCAATATAATTTTAGCTTTGATATTCGGGGATTGTCATCTCTTGAATACTTAGAATATTTAATTCACACAATAATGCTAGTAGGTAGATGTTTTTAATGTCCGTCTTATTCATGAGTAAACTAAGACTTAAGAATAATTGCACAGGATCAGTCAGTTGGAATGAGGACCTAGAGATTTAAAGAATCCATTCATTAATTTCATTCCATATGGGGGGTGGGGGTGGGGTCCACTACCAGCAAGCTACACCCTTTAATAGCCCTTTAAGTTTGTGATTCTTTTTTTTTTTTTTTTTTTTTTTGGTACTGGGGATCGAACTCGGGTCCTTCGGGTCCTTGTACTTGCAAGGCAGGTGGCGGAACCACTGAGCTAAATCCCCGGCCCAACTAGCCCTTTAAGTTTGATTCCTGAGTTGATGCTTGTAAATTGCTTATGGTGAGTAGCTTTATTTCAGTATTCAGAATCCTTAGGAAATGACTACTTCTCAGAAGCGTCTTCCAGGTATAGTAACTAGCGTTAGTGTTTTGAGTCTGTTGCAAGATCCTACCTCTTCAGTTTATTTGGGATGAGAAGTTTCTGCCTACTTGGCCCACCTGCCAGTTCTTTGGCACTGGCCTATAAGGGGTTTTTTTTGAGACCCTTAGGCAATCTCAGTCTTGGTATACCAGGAGAAACAACTGATTAGCACAACTATGTTACTTTGGCTAAAGTAGTATAATCAACAATGACAGTAGCATCAAATACAGCCTAGAAAATGACAAATTGTAGCCCTTAATATGGCAATTTTACCCTTAGGGATGAAGATTTAAAATGAGTTAGGGGGTAAAAAACAGAAGTAGAAGGGGCGGGGATTTAGCTCAGTGACACCATGCCTGCCTCACAAGTGCAAGGTCCTGAATTTGATCCCTGGTACCAAACAAACAAAACAAAAATAGAAGAAAAGGAAGAGATCAGAAGCTCAGAAGCAAGGCTGGAGGACAAACTTTAGGAAACTGGTGAAGAAGACAGGTGGGAAAGAGTAAAGGAAAAAATAAAAACAAGAACAGAACAGCAACAACAACAGAAAACTAGAAACCATGTTCAAACAATCAAGTAGAAACAAAACAAAAACTAGAAAGAAGGAAAAAAGAAAAAAAAAGAAAAGGAAAAAGAGAAAAGAGAAAAAATCCCCCAAAACGTCCAATTCAAGGTGTGTCTCTTGCTGTCACTGTTAGGCAATGTGGGCAGAGTCCAGAGCCAAATTGATTAATCCTAGCAAGCTAGCTGCAGCTTCACAGTGGGGTAGTGCATAATCCCAGCTAGCTTGCCCCTTTAGTTCCTCTGAAGTTCAGGCCAGTTTCAGGCTATGAGGCTAGAACTGGATTCCTTTGGCCTACAACAGTCTATGTGTCTGCTGCTGACTTGAACTCAAGGGACCAGAAGCCATTAGATGGAGTCCACCCTGAGCTATTCTCTGAGCTCAGTTCGGCCCTCTCCAAGATGGGTGCCAGCCAGTAATCCTCTCCCAGGGTCTGAACCTGGATAACTCAATCACCCTCTCCCTGAGGTCTGAACCTGGATAACTCACCAGCTGCTGCAGTCCAGTGCATCCACTGCTCTGTTCCACTGGTGCATTTCTGTGTGGAGGCCTCTGGGGTGGGGTCTTCAGTAGTTATTGTGTATCTGCAGTCAGCCCACCATTCTCATGGAGAGTCCAGGCTCTGGGAGAGAGTGCTGTTTGGTACCTCCCTCCTCTTTGTTAAAGTCTCTCTCTTCACTCTCCCCATAGACTTTAATTCTTGCCTCTTCCCTCCTTGTGCTGCTATATTCCAGTGTTGGGACACCAAATCTCGGAAAGACTTTTTCTCTGCTGTTCACCACTCTGCAATCTTCTCTCTAGCCCTTTAAAAAAATTGTTTTTTTAAGACAGGATCTCACCAAGTTGCTCAGGCAGGACACAAACTTAAGATCCTCTTGCTTCAGCCTCCTTAAGTGCTGGAGTTACAAGGTTGTGCCACCATGTATGGCTAGATTTGGAGCTTTTAACCACTATTCTATCTGATTTGCTTTAGTGTTGCCTGAAATTGAATTTTCCAGGATATCGAAGGAGATACAAATTCAATTCTCCTGAAAGGTAGGTAGGATTTTCTTTAGCAGAAGGAAGAGCGATTCAAGTGGAAAAGGAATGGGATTTGTTATGTATTGTATGAGCACTAAGTGCTATATACTCAGAAGGGGTTTTCCTTAATACTCATTAAACCTTCACCACCACAATACTAAATTTCCTTACCCCTTTTGAGAGATGTCAACAATGATACTAAGAATAATGAGACCAAAGTTTCATATCATTGCAGTGAGTGCAGGGGCAGGGAGGAAGGGTGGTAATGAAACTGTTTTCAGTATCAAGCCAATTGGAACTCAAAGCCTGTTCTGCCAGGTGGACTAGCGCATACCTGTAATCCCAGTTACTCAGGAGGCTGACATGTGAGGAGAGCAAGTTGGAGGCCAATGAGCAATTTAGCAAGACCTGTCTCAAAATAAAAACTAGGCTAGGTGTGGACTGCAGTGATGGAGTACTTAACTTCAGGTGCCCAAGGCCCTGAGTTTAATTCCCCACCACACTAAAAATCAACAAAAAGCCTGTGTTCTTTGTGATGATGTTAAATTGACCTCCAAAACCATGACAAGAAAAGGCAAAGAAGGGAGCCCAGGGTCTTTCAGTGAACAGGAGTTAGGATAGTTAGGCCTTTTTTTCCCTTTTGTGCTGCTGGAGATCAAACCTAGGACTTCAAACATGCTAAGCAAGTGCTGTACCATTGAGGTACATTATTTGGCTTTAACAAAGGATATCTTTGCATTGGAAGGTAAGAAGGAACAGAATAAGAAAATGAATTTAGAATGATGAATTAGAAAACAACAAAAAATTTGAAATTTTAATTAGCAGTCAATTCAGTGACTATTGATCCTGGGAGGTAGATACTAAAGCACAAAATCAGACTGTAATTAAAGTTCGTTTGCTTTTTCTGCTTTCTCTCCTACCCTGTTTCCTTCTTTTATTTTAATGAAGAATAAAACCCTACACAAAAGCACACAGAATACTATAGTGAACTCCATTTCTGCTTCAGCCTGCCTTGTCCTATGCAGTCCATCTTCCCATTCATTCTTTTGTATTGTTTTCAAGAGGTCCTAACCATCCTATCCTTTCACTCATAAATATTTCAATACGTACCTTTAAAAGATAATGACTTCTTTTTTTTTTTTGGTACCAGGTATTGAACTTGGGTCCTTGCGCTTGCGCAGCAGGTGGCGGAAACCACTGAGCTAAATCCTTGGCCTAAAAGATAATGACTTTTAAAAAAAAAACCAGGCATGTTGCCGCACTCCTGTAATTCCAGCACTTGGGAGGCCGAGGTAGAAAGATCACCTCGAGTTTGAGGCCAGCCTGGGCTACATAGTGAGTTCAAGGCCAGTGTGAACTACATTGTGAGACCCTGTCTCCAAAAAACAAATAAAATAATAACAAAATAATATCAGTATCATTAAATATCCAGTCACTGTTCAAATTCTTAGTTGCCTTATAAAAATCTTAATTTTTAAAAGCTTATTTGAAGGGCCACAAGTGTAGCTGCACATTTTCTTTGTCCATTCTTTTATTAATGGGTGTATAGGTCATTTCCATATCTTGGCTATTGGGAGCAATGGTACAATACATGAGAGTACAGATATCTTTATGAGGTGATAATTTCCCTGTACTCAGAAGAGGCATGGCTGGGTTGTATGGCAGTTCTGTTTTTAAAAATTTCTTTAAGAACCTCCATTCTAGCCAGGAATGGTAATACATTCCTGTAATCCCGGCAGACTGGGAGGTTGAGGTAGGAAGATTACAAGTTTGAGCCCAGTTTGGGTAGTTTATTGACTTAGCAAGATCCTGAAGATGTAGCTCTTTCTGAAGGCCCTTTATTCTGTTGTCTATAATTGCTGTACCAATCTACATTCAAACAGTTTACTAGGGTTCTTTTAGTTCAGTTATTTGTTTTCCTTTCTTTGGTACCAGGAGTCGAACTCAGGACCTTACACTTGCCAGGCAGATGCGGCACTGCTGAGCTACATCCCTGGCAGTTATTTGTTTTTCTGCCATTGAGTTCTCAGAGTTTTTTATAAATTTTCGATATTAATCCCCAGATATGTGGTTTGCAAGTGTTTTTTCGTTTTGTTGATTGTTTCCTCTGCTGTGCGCAAGTTTTTTTGTTTTTTTTTTGATACCGGGGATCAAACTCGGGACCTTGTGCTTGCGAGGCAGGCGCCGGAACCACTGAGCTAAATCCCCGGCCATGTGCACAAGTTTTTTAGTTTGATTTAATCCTGTTCCTTTGTTTTGCTTTTGTACCTTCTGCTTTTGGTGTAATACCCAAAATATCATTGCCAGGGCCAATATTGAGCAGCTTTTCCTCTGTGTACTTTACTAGGAATTTTATGGTTTCAGGCCTTACGTTTAGGTCTTCATTCATTTTGGGTCAACTGTATCTCCTGTGTTTTTACAAATCGGCAGGAGCATATGAAGCCTTGATCAGATTCATGTTTGATTTCTTTATTTTCTTTTTGACAACACAACTTTATAGATGGTGATGTTTTTCCATTTGGTATGCAACATTTGCTTGTCTCTATAATATTGCAAACAATGATCCTCAGTGCATCACCTGTAATTCTAATTCTTTAATTCTCCTTTCTTCTCTGTTGATTAACTTGTATACTACTATGAAAAGAAAATCTTTTCTACTACTGTATTTGGCTTGTCACTGGTACAATTACCTTGTAAGAGACAGGACAAATACTTGATTCATTCCATTCACTCACCAGTTTTCAAACTAATGAGTTGGTTCGCTAGCATCTTTCAGTAGTAACTAACTTGTTTTTGAGTATCACAGTAAATTCATGGATATAAAATATTTGATATTTCAACTCACTTAATCATTTATTATTCCTAAGGCTTTTCGATAGATTTTGTTACGGTCTTTTGTGGGGCGGTGGATATGTGTCTAAGGAAATTTATATATTTATTGCAAACAGGAATTGGATTAATCAGGTACAGAGGTGCTTTGTGATGGCACTTAAGAGGTTTATGCTGAAGTACCTTGTCATAATGTGGATCGTACTTGCATGCACTTACCCATGCATATACTTAGCCAGGGAGAATTGCCCTTTTTAATTTTATATGAAACAATACACATATATATTAAAAAGCTGTATTATTTTAAAAAGTTTTTTAAGGTAATTTATTTTTCTGGACCCATTTTAAATTTTTTTGTTTTTGTTTTTGGTACTGGGGCCCATTTTAAATTTTTATAAAAATTAATTTTATTGGTATATTTTAGATACACATATTGATCATATTCATCATGGGAAATTTCTACCTGTAT
The DNA here is from genome assembly GCF_053883595.1 of Heterocephalus glaber. Taxonomy (NCBI): domain Eukaryota; kingdom Metazoa; phylum Chordata; class Mammalia; order Rodentia; family Bathyergidae; genus Heterocephalus; species Heterocephalus glaber. The sequence continues at coordinate 42,109,640 of NW_028258320.1, read as the reverse complement.
GTAAATGTACTGTGATTCGTCTTTTTTCCCCAATTCCCTCTCCTCCCTTCAACCCCCCAACCTTCCTTCTTTATAAAAGCTTTGCTTCCATTTTTTTCCTTCTGTTCTTTTTTCTTTTCCTTCCCTTCTTTTCTCTCTCACCCCTCCCTTGTTCTCTATCCCATTCAAACATTTTCTTTTTATTTCCCAATATCCATTATATTTTGATCCTTGTTTACTCATCTGGTTCTCACACCAGAGAAACAGTGTGATATTTAATTTATTTCTTTTAGGAGTAGGGTGTCAAGGTGCATCCATTTACCTAGTAATGTCTCAAGTTATATCCTCCTTTATGGCAGAGTGGTATTCCATTGTATTAAAAAAACATCTTTATCTATTCATCCATTGATGAGCATCTGGGGTGTTTTCAAGATTTAGCTAGTACAAATTGGGCCACTATAAACATGGGTGTGCGTATTTCACTATGGTATGATGCTTTTCACTTTTTCAGATACAAAGAAGGGGAATAGCTGGGTCAAATGGAACCTCTAGTTTTAGTGTTTTGAGGAACCTCAACACTGATTTTCACAGTTACTGCACCAGTCTACTCCCACCAACAGTGGAGAAGGGGTCCAGAAAAGATTTCCTTTTTCCCCACAGTCTCGCCGAGCATTGTTATTGGTTGATTTCTTGATTATAGCCATTCTTTCTGGAATGAGAAGAAATCTCAATGTTCTTTTAATTTGCATGTCTCGAATGACTAGTAACGTTGAACATTTTTTCATATATTTATTTGCCATTTGTACTTCATCTGGGAAATGTCTATTCATTTCAGATGCCCAGTTTTGGATTGAGTCTTTAAATTTTGGGGGGGGTGTCTGATTTTTTTGAGTTCTTTATATATTCTAGATAGGCCTTTGACTGAGGAACAACTGGCAAAAATTTTTTCCCACTGTGTAGGTTGTCTCTTCACTCTGTTGTTGGTTTCTTTTGCTGTGCAAAAACCTTTTTAATAAAATGAGATCCCAGTTGTTGATTCTTTGTAATACTTCCTGTGCAATCGAGGTTTTGTTCATAAAGTCTTTGCTATACTTGTCTTCAAAAGAGTTCTACCTATTCTATCTTCCAGCAAATTGTTTGTTTTAATATTTAGATCTTTGATCCATTTTGATTTCAGTTTAATGCATGGTGAAAAATACAGATCTAGATTTAATCTTCAGCATGTGGAAAGCAAGTTTTCCTAGCACTATTTATTAAAGAGACTACCTTTCTTCCAGTGAAGGTGTTCGTCAAAGATAAAGTGGCTGAGTATGTTTGGAATTATTTCTGCATCTTTTCATCTGTTGCATAAATCCTCTGATAGTTTTTTTTGTCAGTACTGTGCTGTTTTTTTTTAATCACAGTAGCTTCATAGTATAATTTCAAGTCAGGGATTGTGATGCCCACCCCCTCACTCCCCCAACCTCCCAGCTTTGCCTTTGTTGCCCAGAATTGCTTTTTCTATTCTGGGTCTCTTCTGGTTCCAAATGAATTTTAGGATTGTTTTCTCAAGTTCTATGAAGTATGTTATTGGAATTTTGATCAGGACTGCATTAAATCTAACAATTTTGGAAGTATGGCCATTTTTACTATATTGGCACTTCCTACCCAAGAACAAAGGATATCTTTCCATTTTCTGGTATCTGTTTTTTGAGAGTACTGTAGTTTTCCATCAAAAGATCTTTAACTTGCTTTGTTAGATTGATTCCTAAGTATTTTTTTTTTTATGGTGTTGTGAAAGGTGTTGTTTCCCTAATTTGTCTCTCAGTGAGTTTGTTCTTTGTGTACAGGAAGGCTATTGACTTTTGAGGGTTGACTTTGTATCCAGCTGTGCTAGTGAATTTGGTTATCAGAGTCTTTTGATGGAGCTTTTGGGACCTTCTATGTAGAGTACCATGTCATCCGCAAATAATGATAGTTTAACTTCTTCCTTTCCTGTCCTTATTCCTTTTATTTCTTTCTCTTGTCTAATTGCTCTGGCTCGTGTTTCCAGAACTATATGGAATAAGAGTGGTGACAGTGGACATCTTTGTTTTGTTTCTGATTTTAGAGTGAAAGCTTTCAGTTTTTGTCCGTTTGGTATGACGTCGGTTGTTGGTTTGTCATAGATGGCTTTCATCAGATTGAGATAAAGACCATGTATTCCAATTTTCTGTAGGGTTTCTATCATGAATGAGTGTTGGACTTGTCAAACATTTTTTCTGCATCTGTTGAGATGATCATAATGGTTTTTGTCCTTGACTCTGTTAATATAGTGTATTACATTTATGGATTTACGTATGTTGAACCATGCCTGCATCCCCGGGATGAATCCTATTTTGTCATGATGTATAACCTTCTTGATTATTGGCTGCATTTTGTTTGCCAGTATCTTACTGAGGATTTTTGCATCTGTGTTCATTAGGGAGATCGGCCTTTTTTGGTTGGATCCTTCTCTGGTTTTGTTATCAGGGTAATGCTTGCTTCCAGGAATGAATTTGGGAGTACTGCTTTCCTTTCAGTTTCATTAAAGATTTTGAGAAGTAGCGGCATCCTCTAAATTTCTTGGAGAATTCAGCAATGAATCCGTCAGGGCCTGGGCTTTACTTTGTTGGTAAGTTTTTAATCACATCTTCAATTTCATTGGTTGATAATAGTTTATTGAGACTTTTGATGTCTTCTTAATTCTGCTTTAGTAATTCATATGTATCTAGGAATCTGTCTATTTCTTATGTGTTTTCCATCTTATTAGAAGACAGATTCTTGAAGTAAGTATTGATGATCTTCTGGATTTCTGCTGGGTCTGTTGTGATTTCACTCTTTTATTCCTAACTGCATGGATATGAGTCTTTACTGTCCTTTTTTCTTTTGGTACCAGGGATCCAGCTCAGGACCTTGCGCTTGCAAGGCAGGCGTGGTGCCACTGAGCTAAATCCCCGGCCCTATCTTTCCTTTTTTTTTAAAGGTTGGCTAAGGGTTTGTCAATTTTATTTAATCTTTCTAAGAGGCAACTCTTCAATTCATTGATTCTTTGTATTGTTTTCTTAGTCTGCATTGCGTTAATATCTGCCTTGATATTTATAATGTCCTCTCTTGGGCCAGGGACTTAGCTCAGTGGCACTGTGCCTACCTCGCAAGCACAAGGTCCTGAGTTCAAGCCCCTGTACCAAAAAATAAAATAAAATAAAATAAAATAAAATGTCTTCCCTCATATGAGCTTTGGGCTTGACTTGGTGTTTTTTTTCTAGAAGCTCTAGGTTCAACACTAGCTTGTGTATTTGAGCCCCCTCTGTTTTCCTGATATGAGAATACACCACTATAAATTTTCCTCGTAGGACTGTATCCCTTAAGTTCCAGTATATTATATTGGCATTATCATTTAACTGTAGAAACCATCTAATTTCTTCTTTAATTTTATCTGTGACCCATTGGTTGTTCAGGAGGGTACTATTTAATTTCCATGTGTTTATGAAGTTCTTGTGGTTTCTTTTGCCTTGATTTCCACTTTCATTGCACTATGGTCTGATAATATGCATGGGATAATTTCATTTCCTTTGCATTTACTTAGCATGTTCTATGAGCTAGTAGGTGGTCTGTTTTGGAAAATGTCCCATGTGCAGCTGAGAAGAATGTATTCTGATGTCGTCGGGTGGAACATTGTAGACATCTAGTAAGTCCATTTGTTCAGAAGTTTAGATCAGCTGTGATACTTCTTTGTTGATTTTTTTGTCTAGTTGATCTGTCTATTTGTGACTGTGGGGTATTGAGGTCCCCTATTACAGTTGTATTGATGCTTATCTGACTTTTCATGTCTGTTATTATTTGTTTTATATTGTTGGTTTTGCTGGTATTTGGTGCATATATATTTATGATTGTTATCTCTTCCTCTTGATTGTTTCCTTTACAAGGATGTAGTGACCTTTTTTGTCTCTCATAATCAGTCTTGGCTTGAAATTCACTTTCTCTGCAAATAGAATAGCCACCCCTGCTCTTTTCTGGTTTCCTTTTGCATGGAGTATTATTTTCCATCCTTTGACTTTCAGTCTATGAATTTCTATTTATTTATTTATTTATTTATTTATTTTTAGTACTGGGGATTGAACTCGGGCCCTTGCGCTTGCAAGGCAGGCGGAGAAACCACTGAGCTAAAACCCCGACCCTGTGAATTTCTTTTTAAATTAAGTGTGTTTCTTGTATGAGGCATATTGTTGGATTTTGCTTTCTGATCCATTCTGCCAGTCTGTTTCTTTTGATTGGTGTATTGAGATCATTTCCATTGATGGTTATAGCTGATATATATTGACTTATTCTTGTCATATTATTTTCCTGTTGTTGGTTCCTCCCCTCCCCCACCCCCCACTCTGTTTAACTGCTTTCCTTGCCTGCTGATTCATTGTGTTGGGGTTTACGGAATTGCAGTCCTCATCATCTCTTTCTAGAATGTCCCTCATTACATTTTGGAGTGCCAGTTTGGTGTTCATGAATTTCCTCAGGTGTTCTTTGTCATGAAGTATCTTATTTCTCCATCAGTTTTGAAAGATATTTTTGTTGGATACATCAATCTAGGGTAGAAGTTGTTTTCTCTTAGGGCTTGAAATACTTCAGTCCAAGCTTTCTCCTTGACTTGAAGTTTTGTGTTGAGAAGTCTGCTGTGATTCTGATGGGCTTTCCTTTATAGGTGATTTGTTTCTTTTCTCTAACAGCTTTTAATATTCTGTTCTTGTGTTGAATTTCTGGAATCTTGACTATTATGTGTCTTGGTGTAGATTTTTTTTTTAATCATGGCTGATTGGAGTTCTATATGCCTCACTTATTTATATGTCAAATTCTTTTTCCCTGCTTGGGAAGTTTTCTGACATTACTTCTGTGAACGGGTTTTTTATGTCATTTGTGCTATGTCCTGCTTTTTCATTGACTCCAATCAATCTTATGGTATTCTTCTTCGCATCATCTAGCAGCTGCTGGATTGATTTCTTGTGTTTGCCTGCTATTTTTAAGATATCTTTCTTTTTATGATCGTTAACCACAATCCTGTCTTCTGTATCTGATATTCTAGCCTCACCTTGGCTTGTTTTGCTGTGTATACTTTCAATGGCATTTTTATTCTCCTGGATATCTGTTTTAATCTGTTTTATGGATTACATTTCTTTTCCATGGTGGGTATTTGTGGTTTCCATCATTTTCCTGAGCTCCTCTGTTTTTGATTGTTTGTTTGTTTATCTGTATCTGTTCTAGAGTCACTAACCATGTCTTTTATTCTGGTCACCATCTCTATAGCTAACTGAGAAATTATTTCTGCTTTGATTTTTTTTTTTTTTAGAGTGTCATTCATCTACTTTGTTAGCTCCACTGTTACCATTTCAGAGAGTCCAGGTGATTTGCTTTGAGACTGTTCCACCTCATTGTCCCTGAGTTTGCCTTTGTGAGCTGAAAGTCTGGGGAGAGTTTGCATCTTGTTTGTGTCTTCTCTTTTCCATTGTTTTTTAAGTTTAATTCCTAGGTTGATGCTTATAAATTGCCTAGGGCAAGTAGCTTTGTTGCTAGTATTTAGAACCATTAGGAAATGAGTACTTCTTAGAGATGTCTTCCAGGTATAGCTGGCTTTTGGGTTTTGAGTCTGTTGCAAGATCCTACCTCTTCAATTTATTGGGGATAAGAAGTTGCTGCCTATTTGGCCAAGTCCCTGGTTCTTTGGCACTGGCCTATATATAGTTTATGACCCTTAGGCAATCTCAGTTTCGGCCCACCAGGAAGAACAACTTATTAGAACAACTATGTCAGTTTCACCAAAGTAGTACAATCAGCAACAATGATAGCATCAAGTACAACCTATAAAATGACCAACTGTAGTAACTATTAATTTACCATCTTTAACCATATGAATTTTATTTTTATCTATATAACAAAATATAAAACAATAAATATACCCTCAGTGTAAGGGAGGGTATTCTCTCCTAAGGGAGAATGTTTAAAAGTAGTTAGGGCTACAAAAATAGAGAAATAGTAGAGGAAGAGATTAGATGAAAGAGTAGAGAACAATGGAAGAGTACACAATCTTTGGGAATCTGGTAAAGAAGACAGGAGGGAAAAAGAGAAGGATGAAATAAAAGTAAGAACAGAACAGCAACAACCAAACAAGAAATAATGTTCACATGTATATAAAAATAAGAACACTCAAGAAAAAACAAAATAAAAACAAAGGAAAAAAGAAAAAGAAATGTCCACTTCGAGGCATGTCTCTGCCGTCACTGGTAGACAAATTGGGCACCGAGAACCCAGATCCACGTTGAGTAATCCCAATAAGCCAGTGGTAGATTTACATCAAGGTAGTAGTTAATCCCAGCAAGCCTGAACCTTTTATTCTGAAGTTCAGGCTAGATCTGGCTATGAGGCTGGCACTTGATTTGTTCAACTCACAACATTCCCTGTGCCTCCTACCTGCTTGAAAGAGGCTCAAACCACTGATTTGAAGTCAGTTCTGCTTCACTCTAATGGAGCCAGCCTGTAGCTGCTCACAGTTTTGAGCTCAGTTGGGCTCTCTTTAAGATGACTACTAGACAATAGCCTTCTCTTGAGGGACATCTGAACCTGAATAACTCACCAGCTTGTGCAGTCCACAGCATCCACTGCTCTGTTCCACTAGTGTGTTTCTCCATCAAGGCTTCTGAGGAAGTCACCAAAATTCACTGTGTGTCTACAGGTTTGAGCTGCCTTTCCCACTTAGTGAGTCAGGACTCAGGGAAAGTGCCACTTGCCTCCTCTTTCTTCTTCATTGAGGCCTCTCTTCACTCTACCCATGGGCTTCAATTCTCACTTCAGATTCTTGCTGGGGTCTGGAGACCCACTTCCCTCCTTTTCTTCCTCATGTTGCTATATTCCAGTGTCTGGATGCTATATCTGAGAGAGGCTATTTCTCTGCCGTTCATCACTCCGCCATCTTCCTGCAAGTTTGAGAAAGTATTTCTGATTTTTTTTTTCCTAGAGCCTCATTCATCTACTTTGTTACTTCTGTTACTATTTCAGAAAGTTCAGATGAGTGGCTTTTGATTTCTTCCACCTCACTGACTCCTGGGTTTTGCCTTGGGCGAGCTGGAGGTCTGGGGCTGCATTTTGCTTCCTTGTCTTTCTATTTTGTTATTTTAAACATTTGTTTTCTGCATTGGTGCTTGTAAATTGCTTATAGTAGGTAGATTTATTAACTAGTATCGAGGACTTCTTAGGGAGTGACTACTCTTCAGAAATGTCTTGAAAGTGTAGCTGGATTTTGGCTCTCCAGCCTGTTGCAAGATCCTACCTCTTCAATTTATTAGGGATGAGAAGTTACTGCCTATTTGGCCTAGTTCTGGGTTTTTTGGTAGTGGACTCTAGTATTGTTTACGACTCTCAGACAATCTTGGTCTTGGCATACAAGGAAGAACAACTGACTAGAACAACTATGACACCTTGGCTAAAGTAGTACAATCAGTAATAAGAATGGGCTGTAGCACAGCCTAGAAAATGACAAACTGTGGTAACCATTAATTTGCCATTTTTAACCATGTGAACAAGATTTATAGTTATATAACAAAATCTGAAATCAACCAGAAAATTATGTACAACAATTATCCCCTCCATTAGGTGATTTTTACCCTCTGGGGAGAAGATTTAAAAGGGATAGGGGAAAAATAGAGAAAGAGGAGAGTAGAGGCAAGGTTGAAGGACAAAGGAAGATTACCTAAGCTTTTTGGGACTAATAGAAGACAGGAGGAAAACAAAAAGAAATAAAAACGAGAACTAGGGCCGGGGATTTAGCTCAGTGGCACCGCACCTGCCTCGTAAACATAAGGTCCTGAGTTCGATCCCTGGTACCAAAAAAACAAATGTCACTGAAAGATTGAACCTAACTAAAGAGATCTTCATATTGATAATAAACTTCACTCTCTTTGACCTCAGTTCTCACCAACAAAACAAAAAAAAAACAACTAAACAAACAAAAAGTAAAGACAATGTTTACACTCTTAAACAATATACAATTTTTAAAAAGTGAGATTTCAAGCCTGTGGTTATCTTCTGGGTTCTACAGTTCTGTTGTTGTGGTCACTCCAGGGCATGTCTCTGCTGTCTCTGGTAGACAAAGGAGGGAAATAGAGCCCAGACCCTAATTGTATGATCCCAGCAACCCTATGGTAGAATTAGGGTGGGATACTATATAATCCCAGCTAGCCTGCAATAGAAATAGGGTGAAGTGCCAATTCAACTCTCTAGAAGTTCCGACTAATCTCATTCTCTGATTGTGGGTCTGTGACTGGAATTGTTCAGTCCACAGTGTTGTGGGTGTTTCTTACTGGCTTGATCTTGGCTCCCTGACCCTGGGTATCTCCCAGGGCAGCACCTCACCTAGACATTGGGAGCCCAAGATGAGTCTAACTTATGGCTGCTCCAAGTCCCAGGTTCAGCTGGCCCTACCCCCAAATGGCAGCCGGTCAATCACCCCCTCATGGGGACATTTGAACTGAGGTCACTCTCACCAGCCATTGCAGTTCACAGCACCCACTTTTCTGCTCCTTTGGTGTGTTTCTCCTTGCAGGACTCCAGGGACCTCCCCTGGCATCACTGAACCTCTAGGCTCAAGCCTCCTCTCTCCTGCTGTGAGCTGGGAGTCAGGGAGAAAATGCAGTTTGCCACCTCCCTCTTCTGTGTTGAGGTCCTTCACGTTGCTGTCCCCTTGGCCTCTGATTCTCCCTTCAGAAGTTTCCTGGGTCTTGGAGATGCACCTCACTCCTATTTCTCTTCCCCAAGTTGCTGTATGCCAGCAACTGGTCTCTAAAAAGCTTTAGTTTCTTCTAAGATTTTTAGAATATTGCTATAGCATGACGAAAGGGCTTTTAAAATAAAATGTTTATAATAATTCCAACAAATAAACTATAGATGTATTAACCTAACCTTCAGATTCCCAGGTTTTCAGAGAACATTTAAGATTATCATGATTATAGCTATCAAATTGACCTTTTTTGAGAATCTTATCTTACATATTCTTAGAGACAGATTTTTAAAACATCAAACTCATTCTTGCCTATAGTGTAGAAAATATATTGCTGGTATATTGCTGGCCTCCGAATTTTTTGGGAAAGTATATTTTATAAGCTTGTTTGTTTTAAGTAGCATTTAAAATAGCTATTACAGGGCTGGGAATGTAGCTCAGTGGCATAGAGTCTGCCTGGCAAGTTCAATTCCCAGTACCAAAAAATAACTTAAAAAAATTTTTTTAAATAAAATAATTATTTACAAGCTGGGCATGGTAGCACATGCCTATAATCATAGCACTTGGGAGGCTGAGGCAGAAGGATCACCGTGAGTTTGAGGCCAGTCTGGACTACATAGTGAGTATATCTATAAATACTATAAATCTGGCTGAAAGCAGCCAGCACTGCCCATGTCACAGCCTGAATGTTGGGCTGTCGTGAAATTTCTTCTGCCAGATTAGGCTGCCATCTTGAATCTCCCACAGAATCTCAGGACATGAGAAAAATGTAAAAAAATTTTCTTCCAGAGTGTAACACACATGTCTTATAGTCCGTTGTCACTGGAGTGCTTGTTCTCAACTGAAACCTCCCGGGTCTGGCCTTTACTGTTCACATTCCTGTCAGCATTCTGGTCTTCTGAGCTGTGACCACAGTCACCTGTCAGGCTTTATTTGCTGCATTCTAAGGCTTCTCTACTCTACATTTCCAAACCTTTCCAAACTCTTCCTGGGAACCAGTTCCAAAGGCTTCTGAACTACATGGTCAGGTACAGTCATAACAATGACTCCACTTCTCTGGTACCAATTTTCTGTATTAGTTAGCTTTCCCATTACTGAGACACAATACCTGATACCTGCAACTTAAAAGGGGAGAAGTTCAATTTGGCTCCATGGCTTTAGGAGATTCAGTATGTGGTCTGCAGACCTCCAAGGCCAAAACATCATGGTAGAAAGGTGTGCCAGAGCAGTCACGTAGTTCTTGGCAGTTGGGAGCAGAGCAGGGAACAGTGCTGGAGAGAAACAGGCTAGGGACTATACATAGTACTCAAGGTCACGCCCCTATGGCCCATCCAAACATACCCAGTAGCATGCTTTTCTAATTTAGCGTTTCTTAATCCAATGAAGTGGACAAATCAGGATTAATAGTCATACACACACACACACACACACACACACACACACACACACGCACACCTGCTTTTTAAAAATAATTTGAGACAGGATCTTGTTAAGTTGTCCAGTCAGGCCGCAAACTTGTGATCCTTTTGCCTCATCCTTCCAAGTACCTGGAACTGCATGTATGCTCTCCCACACCCAGTGGATTACTTATTTTTAGTCTTCATAGCAATTGATGAGTTGATTATCTTATGTTGATTTATGAACAAGTAATCTATGGCTTATAGAGGCTAATCTGTGTCTCACTGCTAAACAATGATGGAGTCAGACTTGAGCCCTTACTCTTTCTTAGCCACTGGGCATCTATCCATATTATACCTATTTTATGGGTAAAATTAATGGCCCTTTGGAGATATTTGGATATTTTTCTAAAATTGCTTAATTAGTACCTGATGGAGTCTGGAAAAATCTCTGAATCTCCCAAAACTGTGGCAGTACTTTCTCCCAGTAGTCCCCTGGAGAGGTGTCACAGTCAGCAACCCTGATTTTCAGAGTGCATTGCTGAAGCTTGCTGTAACAACAGTCAGAAAGGCATGATTCAAGATTTTAGTAGCAGCATTTAAATTTGATATAAATGACCCAGCCAAATTAGCACTAAGTTAGAATGCTATGTGTCTAGAGACTGAACTGGTATTTGTTATCACAGCCATATTCACATTGTTCTCCACACATGAATTTTTAGGTGCAGGAAGAAATCATATGGACCATTTACTTAGCTTTCTTCCCTACTTTTCTTTCTTTCTTTTTTATTTTTTTGGTACTGTGGCTCGAACTCAGGCCCTCACCCCTGCGCAGCAGGCGGCAAAACCACTGAGCTAAATCCCTGGCCCCTCTTCCCTACTTTTCTAGCCACCGAGTCTTTTGTTTGTTTGTTTGTTTGATATTTGCATCATTTTGTTTAATGGTTTACTCAGGAGCCAAGAGCCAGCTGGGCATTGTGTTGCTCGCGTGCCCAGCACTTTGGGAGGCTGAGACAGGAGTATTGCAAGTTAGCCCAGCCAGGGCAATTTAGCAAGACCCTGTATCGAATGAATGAATGAATGGGGATGTAGCTCAGGGCAAAGGCCCTGGGTTTCTGAAAGAAAAAAAGCTGGGAGTCCTTGCTGTAATTCAAATTTTAGCAGCAGCAGTTGATGTTTATTTTCTGTTTCTGCTACACATTGAGTATTATGTTAAATACAAACAGGTAGGTGCATAGGTGTTTGCCAGATAATTCTCCCTGCTCCTGACAGATAACCATTATCTTAAGTTTGGTAATTATCATTCCCATGCTTATAGTTTTATAAAAAATTGTATTTTATTGTGTGTAACATCTGCCACTGTGTTTTTTATTCAACATTATATTTGTAAGAGTTATCCACACTGATAATTTTTACATCTGTATTGCTATTTGAAAAATTCATGAAATAACTACCACCATTTATCCATTTTTCTTTTAGTGGAACAGTGTTGCTACAAGCATTCTTTTACATGTCTCCCTGTACATAGAGTTTCCTGGGGTACATATATCTAGGAGTGGAATTGCTGTGGAGTAGGATATGTACATCTTCAGATTCACTAGATATTGACAAATTACTTCTGTGGTGGTTGATCCAGTATGTACTCCCTCAAGCAATGTCTGCATTCTTATTTCTCTGCATCCTAAATATCAGTTGATATTATCAGACTTTGCATTTTTTGCCATTCATTAGATGTTAAATATTTGTCTTTTGCATTTTTATATGTATTTTTTTAAATTTAATATAAGCCTGCCAATGTCAGGTTAGGATATTGAGCTCAAGAGAAGTAAAGTAACTTGCTCAAGGTCATGCACCCAGAAGATGCCTGACCCCATATTAAGTTATAATTCTTTTGGCACCAAAGCCAATACCTCTTCCTCTCCATCTCACTACCTAGGGATCATGGCACCGATGGTAACACTCTGCTTGGTAATTTAAGACCTAAGTATGGAATTTTATGCTTTTGCTTTCTTTTCCTTTATAACTGTTTCTTCAAAACTTCCATTAAAATATAGAGTTGTAAAAATAAAAGTCAGCCAGCCTTCTTGTTTTTAGTAAATGCTTCTAAAGCATTTTTTATAAAAGGGTTAATAAACTTATATCAAGACTGGTTCTGTCTGTGACTCATTTGTGCCCAATATCCATTATTTCTTTGTCGGTGTACTGAGAACTGACTGTCCTGAGAGTAATAATGGAGAACTGACTCCTCTAAGTGCTTCTAAGGAATACAGAACTGCCACTCTGGGCTGTTACCAAATGGACCACTTTGCTATAACCATCAATTATTAGAATGAATTCCTTCTCAACCTTTTGACAAGATCAAGTGTAGAAAGACTGAAAATATCTAGGCAGGAAAGGAGTGGGATGTGTCTTTTGTAAAACCGCTTTTTTGCCTAAATTGAGGCTCTGTTTAGCAGTTTGACCAGAGATCTATTATCATTAGATTTTTTTTGGACTAGCGAAAGCCAGGTTGCTCTTAACAACACCTCCTCCTTTTTCCTTTCCTTTCCTCCTCCTCCTCATCTCTTTCTCCCCTCCTCCTCCTCTTTTTTTTCAGTGTGGGGCCCCTGAGAATGCTAGGCAAGTACTGTACCACTGAACTATATTCCTAGTGTATTTTTTAAATAGTTGATTAAAGTATAGTAAACATACAGAAAAGTGTTTGTGACTGATAAATTATTTTTTTACTTGTGATGTTACTTGAATCCATTGAGTGATTGTACTTTTATTACTTATATACGAACCATTTAATTTTCAAAAACTAAGTACACTAGGGAACCAACAGCCAGCCAGGAACAAAAGATTTCTTCACTAGTCTTCTTTGTACCCCTTTGTACCCAATACCCACCCACACATTGCTAAGCTCTATTCTGATCTCTTAATAACCTATATGAGTTTTGCCTGCTTTAATGCTTTATATGAATTAAATTATAGATTGTATACTCTGTGTCCTGCTTCTTTCATTCAGCCTTAAGGCTGTGAGGTTACCCACACCTTTGCTTATGAGCAGTAAATTATTCAGTTTCCTTGCTCTGTTATTCTACAGTGGTCCCTTGGCTTCCCCCACTCCTAGTCTAGGCAAGGGGTTTGCTCTGTTTGGCTCATTTTAATATAGCATTGTCAATGTTTTGCAAGTGAGCAATGTCTTAGTATGTCTGGGGTATATTCCTGCTTTTATTTTCTGTGTTTTAAAATGGGCCTAAAATTAAAGGGTAGAAAGGGTACCGGGGATCAAACTCAGGACCTTGTGCTTACAGGGCAGGCTCAGTGCCACTGAGCTGAATCCCTGGCCCACAAATTTTTAAGTTTTAAATGAAAGCCATGATCTTGGTTTTCATAAGCTTTGATTTGAAGTTTTAAATTTTTAAAAATCAAGATATTGGGGTAGAGGATGTAGCTCATTAGTTCTGCTGCCTGCCTTATAAGCGCAAGGTCCCGAGTTCGATCCCCAGTTACCCCCCCATCAAGATATTGATGTTATTGTGAATAGGCAAATCAGATCACATTTAGACCAAATACCTAATTTTGACCTAACACTGTAACATATTTTTATATTCACATAGTCTGTTGAAATAAAGCTTAATTCTCTAAAACTTGGGTGTCATAATGTGTCAGTCTTACTCTACTTATTGTAAGAATCTGAGCTTGGCAGTGTAAAGGACTAAGGAACCTCTAAGGACAAGTCCCTCTGGTACTGAGGCTTTTCAAATCTTCATTTAGTGGAAGGGGGGAGACACCATCAGGACTCATATTTCATAGATATGAGAGAACTTCAAACTACTCACCAGCAAAGGACCCCTCCCTGCCCCCTGAGGAGTTGGTACTAGAGATGTGTATATAGATATATTCATCTGTTCGCTTAAGTAATGTAATATACATAGTTCTAAGTGTTTAGCTCCAAACAGGCTACAGGGGAGAAGGAACCTGTCTATTCAAGATGTCCCTGTGGTTCAGGATCTTAGAGTAAATGGGATGGCTTTGAGGTAAGGAAAAGGTCAGTCCTCATCTGGGTACTTGATGTTTTTAAGAGTACCTGAACCCACCACATAGAGGGTGTCTTAGGATCCTAAGAAGAGCAGATCTGAAATTCAACTAGATCTTAGTGGAGAGGACAGCAGTAATTTACATCCTGGGAGCTGGGTTCTAGTGAGTATGAATGAATACATATGATTTCTTTGTGACTAGAAAAGGGCAAATGACCACTTGGTAAGCTGTTTGATACACAGTCTCTCTTCATAAAACCTCTTCATTCAAACATCCTGGGACATGAATCTTGACTCAGGTCTGTGCAACAGTGACTGAGCTGACGACTGGATCTGAGAATGCCATCTGGTGGCTTTCTGTAGACACCCAAGTTAGTGAGAGAAGGATATTCTCCCAGTGCCAGTTCATCAGCCATTATAGAAACAGAACAAAACAAAACACCAAGAATATCTTCTACCAGTTTCATATCTGCAGGAGAGAGAGACAGGATCCCATTTAGTAGTGCAAGCAGAAGCAATGGAGGAGTTACCTACTATATTAGGATATTTCCAGTCAAATGCCATTTTGGAGAGATACCATACCAATCATTGAAATTTCTCATTTCCTAGTCCCTAATTTGCAGTCTTAGAAAGATAGTACTTACAGAGGTGCACTTTTAGTTTTTGACTGTATATTATGTCTTAATTGGTTATTAAAATTTCATGAGAGCTCATAGAGGAATACTATATACATCACTTGAGATTTATAAAAATAGCAGTGCATCCTATTTTTACCAGGCTAGATCAGTGCTTGTTTCGGCAGCACATATATTACCAGTCTAGAACACATTCATGAAAATTCACATCACAAATGTAATGCTCAGGTCAAAATAGTAAGTTTTTTCTTTTCTTTCCACAAGTAATTTGGCAAGTTCTAAAAAGATCCCTCAGTAACTCTGTTCAATTAATTACAGGGCACACAGAGAATTGAAATTAAAGTTAAGTGTGAATAGAGGCCATGTGGATCCCATTTTGTCTTAAAACTGCTCATAATACTTATAGGGATCTTAAGGACCATATTTTTATTTTATTTATTTATTTATTTATTTAGGTACCAGGGATCGAACTTGGGTCCTTCCACCTGCGAGGCAGGTGGCGGAACCACTAAGCTAAATCCCCGGCAAGGATCATATTTTTATAAAGCACCTTTAGTTCCTTAGGGAAAAATGTAGTTTAAGATACTACGGTAGTAAAGATGAGTGTGGTGGTGCACGCCTGTAATCCCAGCACTTGGGAGGCTGAGGCCGGAGGATTGCCATGAGTTTGAGGCCAGCCTGAACTACATAATGAGTTTAAGGCCAGCCTGAATGACATAATGAGACCCTGTATTTAAAAAAAAGATTAGGTACTAATTTGCACTATATCATCCTGATAATGTACCTTATGTTGAAACATATTTGACCATTGTGTATCTTGGTTTGAAATCTGTTTTTTATATTCTGTAGTAGTGTCAGTAATAATTAATGCTGTAAAGTGCACAAATTCTGCTTTTTCTAAGAAATGCTTCCTCTTGCTTCCAGGTAACAAATATACTCTAGAGACTCGACCCAACCAAGAAGGCATTGATGTAAGGCAAGAGCTACTGAAATTCCATTCTACTTATTACTCATCCAACTTAATGGCTATTTGTGTTTTAGGTCGAGGTAAGAATTCTTTAAAATTTTCATGGAATTGGAATTGGATTTTTCCATGTTGACATTTTTCAAAGTATTGGAAGAGGGGTGTAAGGTATACCTGCTTGTTTGTTCTGTGTTTTGAAAATGATCTACTTGTTGAATTCATAGATGAGAATTTTATTTTATTTTATTTTATTTTTTTGGTACTGGGGATCGAACTCGGGTCCTTGCGCTTGCGCAGCAGGGGGCGAAACCACTGAGCTAAATCCCCGGCCCCGAGAATTTTATTTTTGACACATTGTATTCCAGAAAGACACTGAGATGCGTTTAAATAAAGATCTGGAGAACATAAAAATTACTAGTAGGTTTTCCAACCATATAAAAGTAAGGGAAGAAAGCTTGAAGAAATATTAACATATTTGAACTTGTAACAGTTCAGAAAAACCATAAACAAAATAAAAAGGAGATAATAATAAACTGAAGTTTATAACTTTTTTTTTTTGGTACCGGGGATCGAACTCGGGACCTTGCGCTTGCAAGGCAGGTGGCGGAACCATTGAGCTAAGTCCCCGGACCAAACACTGACTTTTAACAGTGGGCTTAGACTATGTCTAAAGGTGAATGTTATAATCTCTACTCATATTTTAGTATGTGCCTATTGGGCATTAGAGGTAAATCAGTTTTCCAAATACAACTTAGTGTTCTATTATTGTTTCTAATGTTTAAGTTTCTATAAGAATATTTGTGAAACAATATTAATATGAATATCTGCATATTTAAATTTTTACAGTATATAGAAATAAATACAGATTAAGCATAATTATTATCGGTACTGCTTAGCAATTTTACAAGTTATATAAATAATAGAATTTAACTGATTTGTCTTTGTCAAAAGCAGTTTTCTTTTAAAAGCCTTGAGACTTTTGAGGAGATGCTAAAGTCTTAAATGCTACCTATTCTTAAGTTTCACTGTCTGTTTTCTTGTAGAATCTTTGGATGACTTAACTAATCTGGTAATAAAGTTATTTTCTGAAGTTGAGAATAAAAATGTCCCGTTGCCAGAATTTCCTGAGCATCCATTTCAAGAAGAACATCTTAAAGTAAGTGCATGTACTTGTGGGTTTTTTAAAAAAATTTATGGACATGTCATATGCAGTTTATTATGAAATAGATGAAAATTTGGGGAGTTGTCATTACTTACGTAGTTTTGAATATTTGTCAGGATAACCAAATGAATTTTATGTTTATTGGGAGCATGTATCATCAAATAATATCAGCATGTTCTGATCTTCATGCTAAAAATAGTTTTGGTAGCTATAGCCTTGGCAGATTATTGGAAGCTATTCTCTAGTGCCAGAATGCAAGCATCCAAAAGGGACTAGGGAACCAAACTGGATAGTTTACCCACTATAATGGAATTCCACTAAGAGCCTAATTCATTTGTTTCTTTACAGGCTATTCTTTGTGTCTGGCAGTTGATTTGCCCATCAATTTGGGATTCTTGCATGAAAATCCATATTCCTCATAATTTGTAAATAATTTTATTCAGTAGGAATTCTTCTTAGTGACTCTTTCATTATTATTTTTTTCCCCAGCAACTTTATAAAGTAGTGCCCATTAAGGATATTAGGAATCTGTATGTGACATTTCCCATACCTGACCTTCAGAAGTACTACAAGTCAAATCCAGGTCATTATCTTGGTCATCTGATTGGGCATGAAGGTCCTGGAAGTCTGTTATCAGAACTTAAATCAAAGGGTAAGTTTCTGGGGCAGCATTTTCTGAATGTTGTACCCTGCTACATCTTTGACTCTGGCTCTTATTTTCTCCTAAATATTTTCCTGTGAAGGAACATTTTTAGATGAGACCATTTAGGGTTAGTGAACTGAAGCGGTGATTGTTACAGTGTGCTGCCTTTGTGTATGTGTGTGTGTGCACGTGCGTGTGTGTGTGTGTGTGTGTGTGTGTGTGTGTTAAGAGAGATCCCAGGACCTTGTGCATGGTAGGCAGGTGCAAGCATTCTACCACTGAGCTATGATCCAAACCCTTTTTCTTTTTTTAAATTAGTGTATGTTTGTGATACACAATAGCCCCAGTCCTTTTTTAAATTTTGTTTTCAGACATGATCTTGCTAAATTGCCCAGGATGGCCTTAAACTTGGTCTCCACTTAGTTCTTGAGTAGCTGGCATTATAAGTGTGCACTACCATGACTGACTTTTTAAAATGATTTTGGTTATTCTTAAGTGTTTGTTTGTTTGTTTGGGTTGTTGGAAACAGGGTCTCCCATTTTGTAGTTCAGGCTGGCCTCAAACTCACAGCAATCCTCTTGCCTCAGCCTTCCGAGTCCTGGGATTATAGGCAAGTACCCTCCCTTTGCCTTCAGTATGGAGCAGTAAAGTTTAGATGTTACAAAAGATATCATTGTGCAAATTTTTCTGTTTCTGTTTTAGTTTTATGCTGCTGGGGATCAAACCTAAAGGGCTTTGCGCATTCTAGGCAAATGTTCTGCCTCTGAGCTATTCCCAGCCATGTTTTAAATGAGGAAGTAAAAAAATAAAAGCCACATTCGTTATTCTTTACTTTCTCTTTGAAATGTCAGTACATGTTATTTATTTGCCTTCTCTGATACATCAGATCAGAAAGGAGTAAGATCTAGATAGTAGTTGATTTCCAAGGCCCATACTATCTCATACTCTTTGCTTTTACATAACACTTAAGCAGAAGGCCTGGGGATATAGCTCAGTGGCGCCTCACCTGCCTGGCAAGCGCAAGGTCCTGAGTTCAATACGGGGGGGGCACAAAAACACTTAAGCATAATAATCTCCCCTTGATTGGGAGTTGATTTGAGGAGTCCTTAGGAAAGCTTCTATCCCGTAAAACCTTTGTCTGAAACTATTCTGAACTGATTTTATTTTTTCCCGTGCAAGAATTCCATTCTAATCTGGAGCAGATAGTATGAATTTTTTTTTTCTTTTTTGATTTTTTTGAGACAAGGTCTCACTGTGTAGTCCAGGCTGGCCTTGAACTCACTATGTAGCCTAGGCTGGCTTCAAACTCGCAGCAATCCTCTAGCCTCCCTAATACGAGGATTACAAACATGTGCCACCATGCCCAGCAGTAGTAAGAATTTGTAATTTCCATGTCTTGAAAGAAGCCACACATGTAATCGTATTGATTTTCTTTGAATGTTGCAGGCTGGGTAAATACCCTGGTTGGTGGACAAAAGGAAGGAGCCAGAGGTTTTATGTTTTTTATCATTAATGTGGACTTAACTGAGGAAGGATTATGTAAGTATTGAATGACCATTTTGCTTTTGAATGAAAACTGACTTCCTATAATTTTTAAGTTTCTTTATATTGCAGACCTATTTCATGTTGAAAAGTTATAAGCACATTTTATTTTACTTCATTTTATTTTATTTTACTTCACTTCACTTCACTGACAGGGTCTCACCATGTAGTTCAGGCTGGCCTTGAACTCACTATGTAGCCCATGCTGGCCTTGAACTTGTGGTGATCCTCCCACCTCATCTTTCCAAATGCTGGGATTACAGGCGTGCACCACCATACCCAGCAAACACTTTATTTCATTTTATTTTTTTCAGTACTGGGGATTGAACCCAGGACCTTTACACTGAGCTACATTCCCACCCCTTTTTTTACTTTTTTATTATGAGACAGGGTTTTACCAAGTTATTACATTGCTCAGACTGGGCTTGAATTTGCAGTTTTCCTGCCTCAGCCTCCCAGAGTACTGGGATTAAAGGTTATAAACACTTTAATTTCTACAGTTTATCCATTGTATTTTTCATATGTAATTTGGCCTTTGTTTTGTGGATGACTCCCCCTCTTAACTTTATGCTGTGCTTATAAAATGTGCACTTAGCTTTGCATTTGCTTATGTATTCTCCAATACCCTGTCAGTCACGTGTCCTGTGCCCAGAGGGCCATGTATGGAACACCTAAAACCGGTCTCAAGGAGGTGAGGACTCTTATTTTCTAAGAGAGACCATCTTCCACTTATCTGACTTTACCTTAGGAGTGAGCTCACTGCTTTGAAAGATTTGAGGACTGAATGCTTCTTAAGTGTGCCCCTTTTTTCCAGTACATGTTGAAGATATAATTTTGCACATGTTTCAATACATTCAGAAGTTACGTGCAGAAGGACCTCAAGAATGGGTTTTCCAAGAGTGCAAGGTACTTTTGTTTCACCAAAATTTTTCTTAAGGAATCTATTTTTCAAAAACAGATATATGTGAAATAATTTAAATTTAAGGCCCAGTTAAACTTTCAAAGTTTTTTGGTTTTTTTTTCCTAATTAGTTAAGGCTTAGTTGTATTAGCCTGATTTGCTGCTTGGGGCACAAGTAAAGGTAAAGGCATAATGTTGCCTTTTTTAGGAGGAAAAAGGAAAGAAAATATATTGCTTTTCTATCCCATAGAAGAAAACCAACAGTTTGTTAAGTTGATATTTTTACTTCCGTTACTCCCTGCCTAAAGCTGCATGAAATCTGTCATTTTCAAATCTGGTCATAAAAGTCTGTAGTGAACTCTAAAGAAATAGTGAATGGTTTTATGTATGATTGTGTTCCTAAAAGTGACTTTATTATTGTGTGTAAAGGAAAGCCTCACTATCTTTTTTTTTCTTTCATAACACAAAAGGTGTTTGTCTTTCAGAATTTTAAAAGCTTCCTTTAAATAAGTTTTTAAAAAAATACGTACTTTGTATATAAGGCCTATCAAGATTCTGAAATGCATCTTAGGTTGAGAAGAATTCTCTTTAAATAGGTAATAATTTAAAGATTGTGGTAATTTAATTTTGCTGCATTTCTTTGTATGCATCATCAAATCGTAATCTGTGGAATTACTGAATCTCTCCAGGTTCTTTCACATCACTTTTAAAATTTAATTTGTTGACTAATAGTTTCAACAATTCAGCCAGTAGAATCATATTTTGTATTCGTTATTTGTTTTCATTCAGAGTTATTTACCTACTTTACATTGATTTTAAGCCAGATTGATGGGTTGAATTTTATAAACATTAAGAAATTTTCTTTCCATGCTTTGTACATTTCTAAATCAGGATAGCCATTTTTTCAGAAAGTGTGATGAAGGTGAATATGGAATAAAAACACTTTAAAATGTTTTTGTAAATAATAGTTAACTCATGTCTAATTGGGATTAATTTTCAATTTTAGGACTTGAATGCAGTTGCTTTTAGGTTTAAAGACAAAGAGAGGCCACGGGGCTATACATCTAAGATTGCAGGAATGCTACATGTAAGTTTGTGGTTATTTTGCTTTTTCCTACATATTATTAATGTATAGAATATTTCATATTATACACATGTTACTTTCAGTACTACACAAATGATAAAATTTGATGCTACATAATGATAAAATTTAGACTATAGAAACTGGGTGAATTTTGAGGACGAGATATGTGTAAAAATCTTAATTTTCTTCATCCTTAAAAGTTATCACCTGTAGTATTTTCATTATAGCCATTTTGCTTATTGCCTTAAAATATTTTTCAGTTCTACAATATGTCAAATGCTACCTTTGTGACAGCTAAGCTTAAATCAGTTACTTTTCTCCATTTCTTTTTTTACCACCCTATTCTGCACCATCTACTGTCATTTCTTTCCTAGACTAAAATCATAGCCTCTTACCTAGCTCCCTGTTTTCTACCTTGTCCCCCATTGAACTTTATTTCCCACCTTTAGTTATCTTTTGAAAACTAAAATCAGATTGTTCCACTCTTCTCTTTAAAGTCATTCAGAGTTACATAAAATCCAAAATTGTCCTTGGCCTACAAAATAAATCAGTTGCAGCCTACTGTTGTGGCCACATTCCACATCCCATTCTCCAGTCTATTGCTCCCATTCTGTTTACCTAGGCTGGCTTTCTGTCTAATTTTCAAACTTTAAGCATATTCTTCCCTTTTAGGGCCTTTACATTTGCTCTTTTCTCTACATGGAACATTCTTCTGTTGGATCTTTGCATGGCTAGGTTCTCCTCATCATTTGAAACTCCACTCAGATATCTCCTGACAAAGAATTTCTGTGGCTTCTCAATTTAAAATAATGCCCCTGCCCCTCCTCCTTTTTTGTTTGTTTATTTAATTGTACCTATCATTAAAATGACAATATCTGTTCCTTTATTGTTTCACTCCATCTCAATTATAACACGTGCTTCTTGGAAGCATTTACCATTGTTTCCACAGTTCCTAGAACAGTGTCTGGCACAAGGTAGGTGTTCATTCAGTTTTTTTTTAATTAATCAATCTGTCTAAGCACATTGGAAGTTGCTTTTGCTAAAAAGCATCTTCTACATTATTTTGGCAAATGAGACAAAAATGTAATCTATTTCTTCCCACAACTTTGTCAGTGCTTATGTGATTTTATTCATAGAAACTTGAGAGGAAATTCTGTTTTTAAAAATTCATATGTCTTGGGCTCAGTGGCACAGTTCCTACCTGGCAAGTACGAGGTCCTGAGTTCGATCTCTGGTACCAAAAAAAAACCCAACTAAAAATGCATATCTTATATTAAAAATTTAGTGTCAGCATTTCACTATCAATTTTTTTATTAAAAATATTCAATTTTTTTTTACTTTTTAAATTTAATTTTCTTTTGTATTAGTATATGTTTGCAGTGCTTACATAATTACATTCTTCATGGGGAGTTGGTACATGTACATAACATATCTTAATTGTTTTTATTTTCTCCCCTCTCCCTATACTCAGTGTTTTAAATTTCTTTTTAAAATTTTTTTCCCATACTTAATTTTTAACCAGAAACATTAACTCACATTTTTCCTCCAAAGAAATATGATTTTGCTTTCTGTAATAAAAATATACTTGGAGATTAACAGTATTTTTGGCAAAAGTTTTTTCCACAATATTAAAGTAGTTAAAGATGTGGGGTGGTAGGGCTTCAGATGTAGCTCAGTGGTAAAGCATTTGCCTGGCATATGAAAGGCCCTTGATATAATCCCCAGCATGGAAAAAGAAAGAGAAAAAAAAAAAAGAAAAAGAGAGAGAGAGTAAGAAGAGAAGATTCAGGGCTATAGAAATTTCTCCAGTGGAGTAAAATTTAATAGATGGATGAGGGGGTATAAAGTAATGGATTCAATTTGTTAGAGATCTGTTTACTTTAGTAAATTAAACTCTATGCGCTGTGGTAACCTTACAAATTTTATTTATTTATATTTTCCTTTTTCAAAGTATTATCCCCTAGAAGAAGTACTCACAGCCGAATATTTACTGGAAGAATTTAGACCTGACTTAATAGAGATGGTTCTTGATAAACTCAGACCAGAAAATGTCCGGTGAGTCACCTAGATTTTGATGTTCTGTGCTAGATTTTCAGTAATGCTTAGAACATTAGACATTGTGAATAAAATGCTTTGAAACTTTTTCCCAAGCGTGGTTCCGAAAGTAGAGAATAATGTAATAAATCAACACCAGGCGTTGACAATCATTACATGGGCAGTCTTTTTACCTGTACCCACCCCTCTTCACTTATCTTCCCTCTACCCAAGATTATTTTGAGAGAATTACTGTTAAAGATGAAGAAATTTAATAAAAAAATTCATTATCATGAATGAAATATAATAAATTATTTTAACCTAGATTAATCTTTATTCAAATACACAAAGTATCAGTTCACCTATCTGGCTTTTATAAGTAAGTGAAGGTACCCTCGCTCTTTTTTTTGTTGTTTTTTTTTTAAGTAGAAGTAAGAAATCCTGACTAACCAGTGGCTGAGAAATCAAAAGTTCGAGCTCTGATAATGGCAGAAGTATTTTTGCTACACAAAGTCAGCCTCAAAGAGCTTATAGCCACATATATTTCTGCCTTAAAATTAAATTTTGTATGTATTTTCTAAAGTCAAGTGACAGCAATGACATAGAGAACCAAACCAAATTCAAACTCAGTTTCCCCTATATTCTCACTCAGTAATGCACTTCTGGAACCAAGTGGGTAGGAGTTTTTCCCTTTCCCACCAAACAAGATGTGCTGCAGCAGTGGACACCAGCTAGTATCCTCTGATCCAGTATAGCACTTACACTTCTACCTAAAGGTAGGATTTGGCTAACTAACTAGTTTATATAAGGATAGAATGTTTGAGTGAATACAGATAATTATCAAACTTTTGAAATTTTAAAGTTGTAATGAAGTGCCTTGGTTTTGAGGTTTAAAATTACATTACAGGTAAAAATTTACAAATTTTCTCCAGTGATAATAACTCGTGACATTGTGTAGAAGTTAAATTTCTGGTTTTATGTATCTGTCACAACATGTGATAGTACATCTCCCCTTCAGTCTCATTGACAATATTTTAAATCTATATATATTTGTTGCCTATTTCTAACCCAAGAATTGATTATGATATGTAAAATCCTACTACAGAACTAGTAGTAGAAGTTACCATTAGCTAAAGATTGGTGAGCTTATTCTGTTATGTCAGTGCTCTTTTTCACCTCTAGATAATTTAAACACTAAGGAATTTGAGGGATCAGGAGCTCTTTCCTGTTCTGGTCAGTGAACAACAGAGAAAGTTGAAGATTAAATACTTAAATAAATCAAGTTGTGCATGTCTAAAGTACCCTTGGTAGAGATGGGCTGTACAATCTGTATAATTTAAATGGTTTAAACTGATACATGCATAGATGACTTGGTTATATATGTAGAAAATCCTATGGAAGTCACCCCAACTTGCAGAATCAATAACTAATAAGTGAATTCAGCAATCACAGGATACGAGGTCAGTATACGACATCAATTTCATTTCAGTATACAGCAACAAAACATGGAAAATTAGCTGAGCATGGTGGCACATACCTGTGATCCCAGCACTCAAGAGGCTGAGGCAAGAGGATCACCACAGTTCAAGGCCAGCCTAGACTCACATAGTGAAACCCTATCTCAAAAAACTGAAGGAAAAAAAGAAAGAAAAGAAAAGAGAGAAATACTTTATAACAGCAGTAAAAACATAATATATCTAGAAATTAATTTAACTAAAGGTAAATGATACTGCTACACAAAAAGCATAAAACAGTGCCACGAGAAACTAAAGATCTAAATAAAGGGAGAAATATACCTTGTTCAGAAATTAGGAGACTTGAAGCCAGGTGTGGTGGCACACACCTGTAATCCCAGTACTCAGGAGGCTGAGGCAGGAGAATCGCCACAAATTTGAGGCCAGCCTGAGCTACATAGTGAGGTCAAGGCTAACCTGAACTGCATAGCAAGACCCTGTCTCAAATACCCACCCCCCCACACACAAATTGTCTCATTGAATAAAGATATGCTTTTTTGCAAGAAAATTCTTCATTTTTGGAGTGCTAGGCATTGAACCCAGAGCCTCCTCCACGTCAAGCACTGAGCTAAACCCCCCAGTCCCTGAACAGTTATGATTTAAACTGTAGTTCTTGGGCCAGGGATGTAGCTCAGTGGCACTGTCCCTGCCTTGAAAGCGCAAGGTCTGAGTTCTATCCCCAGTACCAAAAACAAATAAATAAATAAACAAATGAACAAACAAACTGTAGTTCTTGTTACTCTAGCTCAGTGGTGGCAAACCTATGGCATGCATGCCACAGCAGGCTATTTGTATCATTGAGAGCTTTAAAAGGTTCTCCATTACTGCTCTAGATCAACACTTTGTAAAAATGAAATTTTTTGGTATATGTATTTTCCTTTTTCTTTCTCCTCCCCCCTCTCTTTTTCTCTTTTTTTTCTCTTTCTCCTTCCCACTTTTCTCCTCTCCCCCTTACCCACCCTCAGATTGAACCCAAGGCCTCATGCCCACTAGGCAAGCACTCTATCCTTGAACTATATTACCAGCCATTTTCCTGATTCTTTCTCACTTAATTCCTTACTTTAATAAACACTTTTTCAAAATGGTTTTTATCTCATTTCATGAACCTCAGTTTCTTCAGCACTTAAGCCCATCACTGTTCTTTTAAGTTTGATTTTAAGTTTATCACTAGAGATGTTTTTTGGATTCTATTACTTTTTTTCTTCTTTCTGTTACCATCCACCACCACCCCCCACCCCCACCCCCACCACCACCACCCCACCGCCCCGTATTGAGGATTGAACCAGGGCCTTACACTGAGCTACATCACCATCCCTTTTATTTTTTAATTTTGAGACAGAGTCTCACTAAGTTGCCTAGGCTGGGCTCAAATTTGCAATCCTACTGCCTTAGCCTCCAGAGTGCTGGGATTACAGGTGTGTACCCCTTTGCTGGGCTTGTGTATGTCTTTTAAATACCTAACTCAAGGGTGTGGTTCAGTGGTAGAGTGCCTGCTTAACATATGCAGGGCCCTGTGTTTGATCCTTAGGGCTGAAAAAAAATTTTTTAAATCTAATTTGAAATTCTTTTTTAGAACTCAACTACTGGAAGAATAGAGTTCATCTAATTTGAATCTGTATTTCCTTTTTTTTCGTACCAGGGATTGAACTCAGGTCCTTGTGCTTGCGAGGCAGGCAGCAGAACCACTGAGCTAAATCCCTAGCCCCTTGAATCTGTAACTTAAAAGCAATGAAACTGAAGCCCAGAGAGGCTAAAAGAATTGCCTAATTTAGATCTTAACTATGATTTTGGCATAATTTCACAGGAAGTAAAATCACTGTCTGTCAGAATCAAGTTACTGATTGCCAGGTCTGTGCCCTTTCCACTGATTGTGTTTGAATTCATCATGATTACCTATGAGGCCTCTTACTCTTTGGCCATCCCCCTCCTTTTCTCTTAGAGATTATTTGCAGAAATCTCATGAGAAGTCATTCCTTGGAAATCATACTGCCTTTAAATGTCTGTAGTCAACAGACCTTTTGTTGCCAAATGGATCCCATCCAGCTCCTCCAGCGCTACATTCCTTCTGAACATGTTTAAATGTGACTTGAAGTCAACAGTCAGCATTCACTATAACCCACTGTTACCTTTGCTCACTATTTAGGCTTCATTATGAAAAAGAAAAGGTCTTTTTCTCTCATCTTTCTAAGGATCGCATTAGCTCTCTCCACCTCTGTCTTTAAGAAAACTGTATTATCAAAATAAGGGCCGGGGATTTAGCTCAGTGGTTCCACTGGCTGTCTTGAAAGTGCAAGGACCTGAGTTCGATCCTGGGTACCAAAAAAAAAAACTGCCTCAAAAACAAAAGTAATGTCTATTATCAAAATAATTTTTTAACAGTTGGGCATGGTGGCACAGACTTGTATACTCAATTACTCATGAGGTTGAGGCAGGAGGATCCCAGGTTTAAGGCCAGCCTGGGCAACTTAGTGAGATCCTATTTCAGAACAATAAATAAATGAATGAAAAGGTCTGGAGTTGTAGCTTTGTGATAGAGCACTTGCCTAGCATGTGTGAGACCCTGGGTTCAATCCTTAGTACCTAAAAAAAAAAAAATTGGGGAATGGTGTGGATTTTTAGCAGATAGCCTAAAATGCTATAGCAACACTGGCTGCAGTTAAATATACAAAAGTATCTGTAGTATACTGTGATTACTTGCCTAGCCTTTTCCCTCCTTTTTCTCCTAATTCAGGTATTCCCTGTATTTCTACACTTTGCTTCATAGATTTATATATGGGTTTGAAGTGTGTATCCACTTGTATCTACTATCTTTATCTTTCCCTTTATGTATATATGTATACGTGTATTTTTTTTTTTTAAACTAAAGACAATTTATTTGAAGATGGGGAAAGAGGAGAAGAGAGATGACAGATAGCTACTTGGAACAAGTATGGAGAATTCAAAAGTGAATTGCTCCTGTACATATGTATTTTTGGTACTAGGGATTGAGCCCAGGGCCTTTGAGGAGCTACATCCCTAGGCATTTATATATATATATATATATATATATATATTTTTTTTTTTTTTAGTACATGTTTGCAGTACATAATGATTACATTCATCATGGAGAGTTGATAAATGTACATAACACATCTTCATTCATTTTTTTCTCCTTTCCCTCCTTGCCTTGAGATAGGGTCTCACTAAGTCACTAAATTGCCTAGGCTGGGCCCAAATTTGCAGTCCTCTTGCTTCAGCTTCCCAAAGTGCTAAGATTATAGACATGTGCCACCACTCCTGGCTTTATTTAATTTCTTAATGGAACACAAACTCTTGGTCTGCCAAGTTATCTCTCTTTGTTATTTCAGTATTTGATATGTGCCTAGTTTGAGGAACTGTGTTTGTCTGCTTCATATTTACTTTTTTGTGATAGCATTTCAAATGTTACCCATACATTTTGTTTTGGTTTAGAGCTATGTAAATCCCTAAGGATTGTACCAATGATTTTTCCTCCTTCCCTTTCTCATTACCCAAGTTTTACTGGATAGCCTTCAGTATTTGCTTCTTTCTGTATCATATGGTCTTCTCCAGACCATTGGTTTGGCAGGGTTCCCTGAACTTTTTCATTTTTTCTCTTAGATTTGAATTTAAAGTTTTCTTTTTCAGAGGGCAAGTCCACTGCCAAATGAATGCTTTGGTCTTTGTTAAGTTGTAATCAGTCCCTTGCCCATTATTCTAATGCTTTGGGCTATATCCAAGAACCAAAGCAACCTGTATAGTGAACTCTTTCCAAATTAGTCATCTCCTAGAAGAGAAGATGGGAATGCTACCTTTCTATATTTTTACACTTCCTGCTATATTTTTCAGAGATGTCCTTGAGAATCCATTCATTCTCTGAGAAATCAACAACAGTAGGAGCAGTTTCTAGGCTTAAGTCTTGGTAGGTTCTGTCATGTATTGTCATATTTTGAATATCCTTAACAAACACCACACATCCTTCCTGTGACCACATAAGTTCTACATGTATCTACATTGTCTACATGTATCGCATGCAGGGTACTTTCGAACTAGCAAATTGCATCACTTCCTTCTGGAGATAATCATAGAGCTCTTTCATCTGCTAAATCCTATGATTTCTCTGTGTGTTTCTGTGAAACATATTCTTACTTAGCATGTTTTCTAGAACTGGTAGTGTTCAGTGACAGACTAGGCCAGGCACACTTGGAGCTGGAAGCTTAATCAGTGACAGGTGAGTCACATTGCATAGGACAGTGGTGGCAAACCTATGGCACATATGCCACAGTAGGCTGTTTGTTTTGTTTTTTGTTCTTTTGTTTTGGGTATTTTTGTTAACGGGGATTGTCTCAGGACCTTGTGCTTGCCAGGCAGGTGCAATGCCACTGAGCTACATCCCCAGCCCTCACAGTAGGCTGTATCATTGCAGGATCCAAAAGGTTCACAATTACTGGCTTAGGATATCTTGCAAACCAGGTGATAAGACCAAGTCCAGTGAGCCAGGTAGAGCAATTTGTCTAGAGTGAATAAGAAATAGAAGGTACTTAAGACAATCAGGTGTTACAATTTGGGAGGGCCAACAAGGGGCAGTGGTTTGGAATATAGACATTGAGATTCTGAAAATCAAGAGAATTCCTAGGCTTTCAGCTGTGAGGCCAACATTCAGAGGCCAGAACTAAACCTGTGGGACTATAGGTGAGAAGAAGCAAGTACAGACATGGTCTTATTTATTTGAATTGGAGCATAAGAGAGAAGCAGAACCAGTAACAGGACAGACTTCACACCAAGCCATCCAAGCTCTTTGCTAGAATTCCCCTATCCACAAGATTCAAAGACTTGTCCCAAGCCTAGGACTGTCTGCTGGTATAAGTGTAATGATTCCAACTTAGATAATTAAGAGGCAGCAGAGACTGACGTGTCCCTCATGTTGCTTCACAGACAGAGCTTATCAAGTTCCTCTGATAGAGCTGCTTTTGCCCCTTTACTCTTATAATCTTCTGTTTACATCTTTTGAGATTATTTTAACTGAACCATGTCTCTTGAACCTCCCACCTCATTTGACTTCTTCCCTGGGCTATTTCTCATCAAAAAAAGTTTTTAGTAAATCATAAGATAGACCTTTCTTGGTCTTATCTCCTTTTCCTCTAGCTACTCTTGTTTTAAAATTAGTCAACATATCTAGAAGAATCTCTCCTGTAAGGCCTTTTTTACACTAAAACTAATGGGCTGTACCTAGAGGATAACAGGGAATATAATCAGAAACTTATACAAACCTATAATTGATTGTTCAAGCAAACCCTTCAGAATATACTGGGTTTTTAAGAGACTCAATGCATTCTTCCATATTATTAACATTTTCATGAGCCAGTCCATATATGTGTGTATACAACATGAGTTTACTCTTTTCTTTTTACTTCCCTACTTGCTTTTTCCATATATTTCTAGGGTTGCAATTGTTTCCAAATCTTTTGAAGGGAAAACTGATCGCACAGAAGAGTGGTATGGAACCCAGTACAAACAAGAAGCTATACCAGACGAAGTCATTAAGGTAGATAAACTCATCTGTTCATAAGCCTGGTGTGAGGAACCATGAGAGCAGGGGCTCCCTAGGACTGCCAACTCAGGGCCTGCAGTGTAGAGAGTGATAGCTTAGTGTTGTCGGAGAGGAGTGAACGGGAGCTGGAAGACAGGAGTTTAGGTTGTTGCCTTAAGAAATGGCCTTCTGGCCATCTTCTCATATATCTCCCTAAACACCAAGGCTGTAACACAGCCACCTAGCCTTATGCAATCAGAGAACATTGAAGTATGAGGTAGAGAAGCAAGACCCTAAAAAAGCCAAGAAGAGGTGAGGGAGTAGGAAGCACCAATGACAGATGCAGGGCCTCCAGAGAGCTCATGGTCTTGCAGGCAACACCACCTGGGAGTGTCCTCTTGGATTCATGATTTCTAATTATTGTACTTTAGGAAGCATTATATTGTACATCTCATATCGTTGGGGTTTTTTGTTAACACAAGAGAATTACGATTGATTTCAAAACAGGTGTGTTTGCCACATTCATTTTACCACATTCATCAGTAGTCAAGATTTTGCTTTTGAGTTTTATCTGCTTATCTTTTTTGTTTTGTTTTGTTTTTTGGTACCAGGAATCGAACTCACAACCTTGCTCTTTCGAGACAGGCAGCGGCACCACTGAGCTAAATACCCGGCCTTTATCTGCTTATCTTAATACTCTTTCTTTCTTTCTGTCTGTCTGTCTTTCTGTCTTTCTATTTTGGCTCTCCATTAGGGGTCCATTACTTATGCGGAAATAGCAGAAACCAGATCAAATAGATTCTAGTTAAAGTCAAATGAATATTTTTTAAATGTGCCTGTGTAATGACAATAAAGAAAAAAGAAGATCGCTGCCTGCTGCGCAAGCGCAAGGACCGGAGTTCGATCCCCGGTACCAAAAAAAAAAAAAAAAAAAGAAGAAGAAATAATTTAAGAAAGAGAATCATTGTTTGTACTTTAGGGGTCTCTGACATATTCATAGTATAGGAAGAGATCACTGAAGCCCTCTGGAGTGTATACAAATCCATCTTTTTTAAACTATGAGGAAACTGATCTTCCATAAATCAATACAGGCTCTGAAATAGTCCTAAAATGCAGGAGAACTTCCCTATTCCCCAAACTACAACTTTAACAAACTTGCCTTTAATGGGATGTATATGGAGATAGACGTAGATAGACAGGCAGACAGACAGACATATAGATATACTATGTAGTTATAATTTTTTTAAATGGTACTGTAGTAGGTTCAAATCCAGGGCTTTGTGCATGCTCTTTAAGCCCTTTACCACTGAGCTACAGTACCCACCCCCCTTTTTCAGACAGGATCTTGCTAAGTTGCCCAGGCTGGCATCAAACTTTCAAGCCATCATGCCCACCCTGAATGAGAAGTTTAAAAAAATTTATCTGGGGACCGGGGATTTAGCTCAGTGGTGCTGCCACCTGCCCCACAAGCACAAGGACCCAAGTTCAATCCTTGGTACCAAAAAAAAAAATGTTATCTGGGAGTTCAGCAGTGAAATAATTTGCTATTTCCTTCTCCTTACTATTCAGCCATTCTGGAGACTTAAGCTGCAGTTTAAGTAATATGCCGGCTGTTTTCATCATCCCAGTGTCAAGTGACACACGTACATGGACCAAAATAGAACTGTAAAATCTGCAAGTTGTATGCCACTTCTGCTGCACACTGAATTATTGAACCCAGAGTTACTGTCAGTCATTTACCCTTTTTTGTTTGTTTTAAATAATAGAAACTATTGTAAATTGGGGTTCAACAATCAGTGGTCTGTATTCTATCCCACTTAGCTTTTGGAACCAGCCTATAGAACAGAACCAACTAGTGGCTTGTGCCAATCCAGACTTAAATCTCACTTTGTCCTTAACTTCATCTTGAACTACTGGTCCACTTCAGAATTCATGTGGTAGCCAGGGATTTAGCTCAGTGGTTCCACCACCTGCCTTGCAAGTGCAAGGACCCGAGTTCGATCCCTGGTACCAAAAAAAAAAAAATTCATGTGGTCAACCAGGAGAGATGTGGGCCAGGCCTTAAGAACTACTAAAGTGAAAGAAATCCCCTTTAGACTTTCAGGCCACACATGAAAGTAACATAACATAGCTGAAAGTATAATTCTTACATAAATGACCTGTGGTCTATCAGTTGTGGAATATATCCCTTTTACAGGTTATTCTTTATTGTTTAAAGAACCAGAGCAAAACCTGATTCTCTATGTTCCAGAGTTTCAGATTGTCCCTTAACCCGATGTGTTAGTTACTTTTCTGTCATTGCTGAGACAAAATACCTGACACCCAAAGTTAAAGGGGGAAAGGTTTATTTGGCTTACACTTCGTAGAGGTTTCAATCCATAATTGCCTGGCTCCAAAACAGGGTGGCAGAGGAGCAACAGTTCATGGCAGTGGAAGACAGCAAAAGCAAGAGTTTGACAGCATCTTTCTGCCCCTTTTGTCTTACTCAGACTACTGGGATTAGGGCAATGCCAAACTAATCAGTATACTGCTTTAATAAGCACACACACCCTTAATCCCAGCATCACACACTCTAGATTCAGCTACCTCATGAGGCTTTGGGGGGACATCTAGACCCAAACCATAACACCTGAGGTAGTCATTTTGGAGATGTGGAAAGGAAAGATAGACATAGCTAAATGGAAAGTCTTCGTTAATAATAGAAAGACCAACTCAAGTTTTGTGAAAACCCATCAATAGATCCTGGTTATAGCCTCTTTATATATGATGGACAAGAAAGCTGTGTGACATTTTATCTCCTTAATATTTGCTTGAATATGGAGGTAGGATACTGTTTTAAACTTTTGGGTCAGATTCTAATTGCTTTTATGTGTATATATTTTATTCATCCAGAAATGGCAAAATGCTGACTTGAATGGGAAATTTAAACTTCCAACAAAGAATGAATTTATTCCCACGAATTTTGAGATTGTAGCATTAGAAAAAGAAGCCACATCATACCCTGCTCTTATTAAGGTAATATGTTGAATTGATGATTTTTTTTTTCTTTTTTTGATATAAAATCTTATGTTGTCCAGACTGGTCTCAAATTCCTGGGGTCAAGTGATCCTTCTGCCTCTGCCTCCGAGTAGCTGGGATTACAGGTGTGTGCCATCTTGCCCGGAAAAATCAGTGGTTTTAAATGGGGAGGGGACCCATGGAACAAGAGGAATGATTTCTTATATTGAATATTTTGTTGATTTGAGAGGCTCACATCCTAAGAGATGTCAACAATATTGCAGAAAGAATGCAAGAAATATTAAAAGGTTAAAAATATTAAAGCAAGCAAACAAAGCTACTAAACCATGTAGGATCTAGAGAAGTGCTGTCTTTTCAGGAGAAAAAAATGTCTGGGCTATGATCACAAGTCTGTTAAAAGATATCAGCCTCTTTCCATATCCATTGAAGATGCAGAAAGGAGGTAGGTTTATGCTGCATAATAAAAGTTAGAGATTAAAAAAAAAAAAATCTCTATAGCCCAGGAAAGAGCCTGTCCAAAAGAAGCTGTTGGATTTCTCACCCTTAAAAAAAATTCTCTCTGGGGCTGGGGATTTAGCTCAGTGGTTTCGCCGCCTGCTGCGCAAGCACAAGGACTTGAATTTGATCCCCGGTACCAAAAAAAAAAAATTTCTTTCTGTGGGCTGGGGATTTAGCTCAGTGGTGCTGCCACCTGCCTCACAAGCACAAGGTCCCAAGTTCAATCCCCGGTACCAAAAAAAAAAATTCTCTTTGCAATACAGTAGCTGTATGAAGCTAATAGAGTTCCAAGTCAGTGGGAAGGGTGATTGAGAACTAGATTTTCCCACTCTTTTTCAGATTGTTCTTGTTTGTTTGTTGTGAGACAGGGTCTCACTCTGCAGTTTAGGCTGGCCTGGGACCTCCTGTATAGCCTAGGGTGGCTTTGAACTTATGATTATCCTGCCTCAGCCTCCAGAGTGCCAGGATTACAGGTGTGGACCACCATGCCCAGTTTAGAGTATTGTTTTCATGTCATTATTTCACCCTTTGGGTAAAGAGTGTAAAAAATACCAAATTATTTGATGTTAGCACATTCTCCTTTCTAAATTTAAATACTAAAATGACTATAAACACAGATTTTTTGTTGTTTTCACCTTCTTTTTATATTCAGATTAGTGAGATTGGAATTAGTGTTTAGGAACATACAAGTTAATTTAAGAGTAACTAGATTATTAATGAGATAACTTATTTTCTTTAAAAAAAAACTCATTTTAATGAGTTATATATTAGTTAATAAAGAGAAAGCTTCTTTATCTCCACTTTTTTATGAGTTTGTTTGTTTGTTTTTTGATATGTATGCTGGAGATCAAATCCAAGGTCTTTCAAATGTTAAGCACACAATCTGTATCCCCAGTCCTTGGCTATCTGTTTTAAATAGGCTTTCTCAGAGTAAACTGAGGAGAACATTAAACCATTATATCTCTTGCTGGAGTTTCAAGGTAGTTTCAAGTGGATATCTTAAGGCATTTCTCAGTAAAACATAAGCAAAGTGAAAGTCAAGGAGGTGGCTATTTCTCCGTTCTTGGTGATTTTAATTTTCCATTGCTACATAAGAAATTATGCCAAAATTTAGCAGTTTAAAACAATGAGGGTCAGGAATCTAGAATTGTCATAATTAGTATTTCTGGGCCGAGGATTTAGCTCAGTGGTTCTGATGCCTGCCTCACAAGTGCAGGGTCCTGAGTTCAATCCCCGGTACAAAAAAAGCAAAAATTAGTATTTCTGTCTTGGGTTGTATAATGAGGTTGTAGTTAAGCTGTTGGCCAGGGTTTTGGTCATCTGCAGGCTCAACTAAAAGTGTAGATATCTCTGTCAAGGTCACCAATGAGGTTGATGGCAGGTCTGTTTTTCACCACACAGACCTCTCCATAGATTCGTTTGAAATGACACCTGGCTCCCCCAAAGTGATTGATCCAAAAGGGAAAGTGAGTGATCAAGATAGAAACCACAGAGTCTGTTAAAATTTAATTTCAGAGATATCATTCTGTTACATTCCTTTATTTAAGCAGACTAACTGGTCCACTGTGGCCAGGGGACTACACAAGGGTGTGAATCCCTGAAGGCAGGGATGGTGGGGGCCACAGTGTAGACTGGCTGCCTGCCACATGTCCTCTGCAAAGGAGTCCAGCATCTGCCTGCCTCCTAGAGCCCAGAAGATTGAGGACAGGACAGCTGCTATTGGTTTCTCCAGCCTGTCTCTTCCTCCATTATGCCTTCATCTCCATAACTGTGGGGATACAGGAGGCTGATTCCACGCTGTTGTTGGAGTCAGCAGTCTTCTCTCCAGCTTTCTACTTACTGGCCCTGGTACTGAGGATTGAACCCAGGGCCTGTGCATGCTAGGCAAGTGCTGTAACACTGAGGTACATCCCCAGCTGTTTTTTTGTTATTGTTTTTGTTTGTTTTTTCCTTTCAAACAAGGTCTCCCCAAGTTGCCAGAACTGGCCTCAATCTTGTGATCCTCCCGTGTCTGTCTCCCAAGTAACTGGCATTTCAGGAATGTACCTCTGTACCTGGTCCTCTCATCCTCCTCTTCAGTGATGATCTGATTGAACATTTTTTCTGCATGTGCCTTTATTTCTTTAACCAAGTTGTTTCTCCACCACAGGATACAGCTATGAGCAAACTATGGTTCAAACAAGATGATAAGTTTTTCTTGCCAAAGGCTTGTCTCAACTTTGAATTTTTCAGGTATGTAAGAACCATCTAGCTATAAAACTAATGAAAAATCAACAGTTACATTTGTTAAGCTTTTGGTCCTTCTTGAGCATCCATGTCTAGAAATAAAAAGAATTAAGAGTTATTTTGCCTACATGGGAGAATGCTACTGGTAAGAACTATTGTTCTAAGTTATTAATTAACTAAAGTTATAAATACATCTTTCTTTCCAACAATGAATGTGCCCTTTAACTGAAATGATTTATGTTAGCTACTATTAGGAGGACCTTCCTGTCCTTCAGGATTTTGGAATCCAGAGAGACTATCAAACCCAGAAAATACATTGAGAAAATAATAATAATTTGGGGTATTTTGGGTTTTTTAGTTTTATTTTCCTGGAACTTGCCCAGAAGGGGTCGGAGTTATAAAATGACTTTAAATCCTTTCCAGATCTTTAATTATCTGGAACTTTCTCTGGGTTGAGTATTTTAAAATTGTTTAATAAGAAGGTCTGAGCATAGTGGTGTGCTCCTGTAATACCAGCTACTCAGGAGGCTGAGGCAGGAGGAATCAGGAGTTCAAGGCAAGACCCTATATCAAAAATAAAATAAGGGGCTGGGGATTTAGCTCAGTGGTTTTGCCACCTGCTGCACAAGCAGAAGGACCTGAGTTTGATCCCCCAGTACCAAAAGAAAAGAAAAGAAAAAGAAGGGCTGAGAGTGTAGCTCAGAGGTAGAATGCTTGCCTTCCATGCACAAGACGCTAGGTTCTATCCTTAGAACTGGAAAAAATGTATAACTAAAAGAAGAAGATGTTTATTAAATTTTATGAATAATGGTACTGTTGGCAATGATTTCTCAGTGCATCTTCAATTCATGTCTGTCTTCTTTTATTTATTTATGTGGTTAAGTATATCACCGTTCAAATTTTACTTTGTAATTTTATACTTTATAACTTTATACTTCTAAAATGTAGTGAGTGGTCTGTGTGAAATAGACCTCTCATTATGTAATAATGTTCAAGATGATGACCAGCTTTTTAATTAGTTTTTCATTATTTGGTTGTCTTGATATGAAATTAGAATGAGGTGTGTATTAAATGTTTTGGAAGAGGGAAAAAGAATCTCTGAGTAGTTAATGTTCCATCAATAAACGTGTGTAGGTTATAGCGATATACATACTGTGTTTTATAGCATTAGATGTATATGTGTTCTGGAACTGTGCTGAGATTTTAAATTTAATATCAAACCTGGGCTGTCTGGTTATGGTTTATTGTTGGTCAAGAGCATTACAGATGCTTATTTCATTTTTGATAGTTGAGAGTGATAGTCTTAACACTCTAAGCAGCTTGTCACTACTTTTCCATTTTGCTGCTATGATTATTAATTTCTTTGGAATGCCTTTTGAGACATTACTTAGCATTTTTGTGTTCTTTAAACTACCTAGCACAATCCCTAGAATTGAAAATGCTTGCTTCCAGCAAATCTCTATCTCCTATCTCTTGTTTGGGTCTTCCCAGAGGTAACTGCCGTTGGGTTTCTTGTACATTTTAATGGAGTTTTGTTTTGTTTTGTTTTGTTTTTGTTTTTGTTGTTTGTTTGGTTTGGTATTTACTTACTTACTTATTTATTTATTTATTTATTTATTGGTACCGGGGATCGAACTCGGGACCATGGGCTTGCAAGACAGGCGGTGGAACCACTGAGCTAAATCCCCGCCCCTGGTTTGGTTTTTAAATAAGGTTTTTCTGAATTTCCCAAGCTGGGCTCAAACTTGTGATCCTTCTGCATCAGCCCCCCAGAGTGCTAGGATTACAGGTGTGTGTCACCATGCCTGACTAGTTACAGTTTCTGAAACCTTGTGATCAGCCCTTACATATTTAAGCATATAGTATTTGACTACAAAATAATATTTTTTAAATTAACAAATGAACCAGAGTTTATGTATTACAGTTGAATTATGTGGTCTTTTAAAAATTAGCTTGTGCCCTTAAGCAATGTGAATGTAGCATTTTAGGACAATTGTTGAAATTATATTCTGAGCTTGATTCATTTGCCTTTGAACTCCCAAACTTGGCTTTTCTGGCTTTTCACTTCCTCCTAAAAATTATACAGTTGCCTATGGGGCTGAGCACTGTTTCTTTTGTTTTAAAATAAAATTCATTATTTTATTTTCATGAATCATATGTTTTAAGTTTCTGAGCTACTGTTTGCCTAAAGAAGGACATCATTTTATCAATGTGTATAATGTTTTAAAGAATTAAATAGCAGAACATACTTGCAGATTTTCTAGCTGGATAATGTGATAGACGTACAATTTTCTCTTTGCATTTTAGTTGTCTAAGTGACTAAGCATTTTACCTCTATTGTTGGTTTATTATCAGCTTTGATAAAATTGTTGACTTTCCTATCAGTATATCATATTATATTTATTTATATTTACTGTGCTACAAGAGAGTGAAACATTTCCTTTGCTGCCAAACAAACCCATCAGGTATCTGCCTTATCTGCAGCACTAGCTGTTCCTTCATCCTGGAATGCTCTCACCCCACCCCCAGATCCACAGGGCTTGCTTTCTTGCTTCCTTCAGATGGAGACCCCTAAGTCAGCATTGTCAGAGTGGCCTGATTAACCATCTTCTATAAATTAGCAATCTTCCTCTCTGCTGCTGCCACCCATCATTCCTCTTCCTCTTGCTCCATTTAATTTTTCTTCATAGCACTGTCACCACCGGATGTATCAGATTTCACTTTATTTTTTTTCTTCTCTGACTAGACTGTAAAGTCAGGGACTTTGCCTGATTTGTTCTTTCTTAATTCTCAATGCCTGGAGAAGAAGCTAGCACTGTAGTAAGCATGTAATAAGATACTGAGTGAATGAATGAATCTGTTACTTGCTTGTAATAAAGGTAAGCAGTGTCATATAGTCAAAGGAGGAGGCCATTTAACTTGCACTTAAATCCAGCTCTGCTCTGGCCAGCCTAGGTGACCTGATGAAGTTATGTTTCCTGCCTGAGAAATAAACATTTTTTAAATTTTCTTATCTAGAAAGTAAAAGTTGATCTCTGCTTCTGTTTACTTCTTTTTGTACTCTATTTTTTCTATTTTGTTACCCTTTCTTTCTTAAATATTTTTCTATTTTAATTTTTTCCCTAATTTGGGGTGCTAGTTATATGATAGAATTTATCAAGTATTTTACTGATCATTCTGTAGCTTTATTGATTTGAGGGAAGACTCAGGGATAAGATAATATTTTCACAATTTTTCTTAGTTTTCTCTTAATTTTATAGTTGCTATATATGTGTGTGTATATGTTATATATATATTATATATATTTAACTTTATAGCACACAAATTTCTACACCTCATATTCCTGTCCACCAAGGATGTGACTTGCTTAGAGAAAGGAAAAAAGACATGCAAATGTTGTATCAACTCCAGCTGCCATGCTTCCCCCATTAGCCTGAGGACAGGCATGTGTTTTAGCCCCTTCCCTCTCTTATCTGCCTTGCATTTCTGTCTTGTTTCTGTCTTGTCAGTTCTACCCCACCATATTGGGTAAGCAGTTCTCTCTCCCTCTTCACTTCCACCAAGACACATACATGGCGTAATTCAGGCTTCTTTTTCAGACTTCTCTTTTTTTTTTTTTTTCTCCCACGACAAGAAGAAACAGACTTGAGAATTCAACCATATCCTCAGGAAATTATATTAATTGATATTTAATTTCTTGATCCATCTCAAAAGGCCACATCACATTGGGAAGTAATAAATCAGCTATTTTATTGTCAACATTTTTTTCCAGCCCATTTGCTTATGTGGACCCCTTGCACTGTAACATGGCCTATTTGTACCTTGAGCTCCTCAAAGATTCACTCAACGAGTATGCATATGCAGCAGAGCTAGCAGGCTTGAGCTATGACCTCCAAAATACCATCTATGGGATGTATGTAAGTACCCATGTCTTAGAGCCTTCCACTCATCAACATTTTTTATATTGATTTGATGGAAGCATTTTTGACTGAGGGTATGAGTTTAATTTCTTTTTTAAAAAATCTTTATGGCTAATCATTTTCTCATTGTTTTAATTTTTAAGTTAGCTCTTATTTTAAGTATTCAGCTATATACCATTCATATTATGCAGATTTTTCTTGATTTCTTTGTTTTCTTTAACATCTTTCATCATATTGCCTTCTCCTCAAACAAAATTGGACTCCAACTTAGGTTTAAATCACATTCTTTCTGTATCTGAAGTCTTGATGTTTGGTAAAAGAGAATTAAGTCTTCTCTTTGTAAAACATAAGGTTGTCTTATACTATTTCCCTAGAAATCCAGATCATGAGGCTGCATATCCATACTCTTCAGTCATGTTTCTTCATTATCATGCCATTGCTTGAGGTATCAAAGCATTTCTTTTGTTTTTCTTTTTGTTAGTCGCTACATTTATGCTGATCCTCTCCATTGCAACATGACATACCTGTTTATCAGGTTATTGAAGGATGATTTAAAAGAGTATACATATGCAGCACGCCTCTCAGGTTTGAGCTATGACATTGCATCAGGAATGAATGCAATACTTGTAAGTAAAATGAAAACCAAAGAAAAGGCACCACACCGTTTAAGCATTATGTTGAGCTTGGGAAAACTATTAACTTCTGCATTTTTAAATTAGGAGGTTGATCTTTTTTGCACCATTTTTTATAATTGAAGAACTCAGATTAGTAGTGGTTCCACTAATGACTTAGTAAAGCTTACTGCATTTTGTGAACATGTATGTGTGCTGCATTTATTTGCATGTTCTGCTTGAGATGTTTAACACACTAATCCTGAAAGCATGTTTTTCTTTCTTTCTGTGTATTTTAGTACTCTACCATCTATAATTTGAAAATATCCATAGTTACTGTTGTGGTGCTTAAATTTTACTTACATATAACCTTTATTTTTGTGGACAGTAGTAGAAAGTTCTATTGTTCAAATATACTTGACAGTTTATTTTGTAGCATGCATCATTAACTACATGTGCTTTAAAATAAGCATTATTAAATGCAACCCAAGAAATAACTAGATTCTCAAAAATGTTTTTGGTATGTTTCCAAATTTGACTATATCTCAGTTCCAAATTAACATCCCTTTTAATACACACATTCATTTTCACTTTTTTGGAAAATATATGTTTTAGTAAAAACCTAAAATTAGAGTATTTCTGAGTACTCCTTTTTTGGGGGGGGCGGGGGGGGGTACCGGGGATCAAACTCTGGACCTTGTGTTTGCAAGGCCAGTGCTGGAACCACTGAGCTAAATCCCCAGCCCTGAGTACTCCATTTTAAAAAACAGTTCCAACACAAAATTTTTAGGTTTTTAAACTTTGTTTTGCAGTGGCTTTCTTCTATATATAAATAATTTTTCTGGTAGAGTTTGTTTAATGCATAAGAATGAATATAATTTAATATAATATATATAATATAATATCATTCTCAGCATCTACAGAAATTTTCAGACTCGGAGATCAAAATTAACTCCAATAAAAAGTAATAATCTGTTTTCTATTTCTTGCTGTTGACTTTTAGCAGAATATTATCATTAAATCAAATAATTTTTATTTATGATAAAATGAGCTTTCTGCTTATTGTCAACCCAGTTCCTGTGGTACATGATGTGTTTTACATAGCCAGTGGCCTTCGCTTCTACTGAGGTTCTTTTCTGTCATTCTTCAGAGCTAGAGACTTTCCTAGGTACTCCAGTGTCAGTACTGCTTCAGGTGCCATGATGTGGGAATGTAGTCATTCCCCATTCCCTGCTTTTCAAAATATGAATCTTTCAGGAATGTAAATTATCCTAAGGCAAAATTGTGATGGATGTATATGGTGTTTTGCCATTGGCTTTTGGGACATCAGCAGAATTCATCGAATATGAGAATGGTTAGAATTGTGGCTCCTTACTGAGTAACACTGAGTGAGTGAATAACACTATGTCATGTATATATTTTGGTATATGTCCAGTAGTCAGTTTGATAACAGTCCCCTATGATCTTTACCTTCTTGATACACCTATAAAAACTTGAAGGCTATCATTCACGAGAAAGTCTTTTTTAAGATAAAACTTAGGGGCTAAGGGTGGTAGCTCAGTTGTAGAGTATGTACTTAGCATGCACAACATCCTAGGTTTAAACCTCAGCACTGAAAGAAAGGTAAAATTTAAACACATTCTATCCAGGCATGATGCCACGCACCCTGCAGTCCCAGCACTCTGAGAGGCTGAGGCAGAAAGATCAAAAGTTTCAGCATAGCCTGAACAACTTAGCAACACCCTGTCTCAAAAATAAAAAGTAGAAAAAAAGGTAGTGATGTAGCTCAATACAAAGACCTTGGGTTCAACCCCAGTACCAAAAATAAATAAATAAATTTTAAAATTAAACACATTCTGTAATTAAGTTTTACGTGATGTAGTGTATGTCACCATAGTTTAGCATCAGGTGAGTTTATCTACTTTGACTATTTAGGAAAACTGAAATTACGCTTTTGACTATTAATATCAAGATGGTCAATGTTATCCTCCTCAGTGTTAAACTATTTATGAGAAGTTAAATTCATTGAATTTCTTTTTTCATTTTCATCTTAATGCACTTGAATTTGGAGTTTTCTAAGTTTTGGGATTTTCTTGATTTAAAAATCAAGCTTAAGATGTTTATTTGGAAGTTGTTGGATTTTTTCTTTTTGACTTTTAATACCTTGAACTCTTTCCGTAGCTCTCTGTGAAAGGTTACAATGACAAGCAGCCAATTTTGCTAAAGAAGATTACTGAGAAAATGGCTACCTTTGAGATTGATAAAAAAAGATTTGAAATTATCAAAGAAGCAGTAAGTTTTCTCAGTCATTTTTATATTTTTTAATTCATAAATTAATATTAGGGGATTGGAGCATAGGAAACATTCATAATCCTGTTGCATTCCTCTCACTTTCTCATTGCTAAATCCTATACTCACAAAGAAAGCCTAGCAGACTCTGGTGGACACCTGCCTCTCTTTGTGGACTTCAAGAGCTAGTCAGCTCCAGTGCTGACTTTCAAAGAGAAGCCCTTAGTACCAGTCTGAGATATTTAGCAGATTTCATCCCAACGTTTATTTCATATAAACACATTTGAGTAGACTGAGGTCAGCCCTACCACAGGGCTTTGTCATGTTGGGGTACACTCTTTAGGTTTGATGTATCTTCCACTTAAATTCACCTCTTGTTTGGCCCAGTATTGCAAATAGGGGATGGATGGCTACTTTCACAGATAAACTGTGACCTTCATTGTACACCATAAAAAACTACCATTAATTTTCAATTAAAGATCCAGTATATATCTGTCCATGTTAGTTGCTTATCAAGACTTTTCGGATGACCTTATGTGCAATATTTAAGGATGCCAAAAAGACAAGAGTCCCTGAAAAATTAGGATAACTTTCTGAGAGATGAAAGATTCCCATAGTAGCTGGGGATCTAGCTCAATGATAGATGCTTGCCTAGCATGGTCCAGGCTCTGGGTTCATCTCTAGTACCTTCTCTCCCCTCAAAACAATAAAATGGTTTCCCATAGTGAATGCATTTGTAGTACATGT
The DNA here is from genome assembly GCF_053883595.1 of Heterocephalus glaber. Taxonomy (NCBI): domain Eukaryota; kingdom Metazoa; phylum Chordata; class Mammalia; order Rodentia; family Bathyergidae; genus Heterocephalus; species Heterocephalus glaber. The sequence goes on along the minus strand of NW_028258320.1, from coordinate 42,066,170 downwards.
CAGATGCCAGGAGTTAAAGATGCAGCCAGGACAATGGAAAAGCATGCCCGTTAGTTTAAGGATTTGGAGAGGAAGAGGCCCCATTCTTAAATATATAGCTTCCTAGTAACTGAGAAATATACTGCATCCCAATAACACATAATTTATACAAAATGAAGTCTTTTGAAATGATTTTTTAAAGAGTTATAAAATTAATGAATCCATATCTACTTTCACTAGTATATGCGGTCTCTTAACAATTTCCGGGCCGAACAGCCTCACCAGCATGCCATGTACTACCTCCGCTTGCTGATGACTGAAGTAGCCTGGACTAAAGATGAATTAAAGGATGCCCTAGATGGTGAGACTCTTTCTACTTTTTCTAAAGCCTAATGCTTTCTTTAATTTTAATTAGGATCTTTTTGGTTTATTCTAATACTGAATATTTATATTTTAATAACCTGTAGTTCTAGTTAATCCAGCTGTGCATAATTTTCATTAAATAAATATTGGCCTTTGAAGAGGCATGTGCATTCAGGCAATTTAACCACATTTATTATTTTCAACCTGTACCCACATAGTTAGCTATTATTGTTTTAGGTTTCTGCGGATGACCAACTGCTCTGACCCAGTCATTTCCCTTGTTAATGTTGAACTCTTCAGAAAGGAAAAATGGATTATACTTGAAGGTCTAGGCATTTTTTCATGCCCTAGCATCTTTAGAGTTGTTCACTACAGTTAGAAACTAGAAAATAAGTAAAGCCTAAAGACTGGACCCTTGTTTTTTTTCCCCTAAAATCTTTTTTTTGTTTGTTTTTTGAGACAGGGTCTCACTGTATAGTTCAGACTGGCCTTAAACTCGCTATGTAGCCCAGGCTGGCCTCAAACTTATGGCAATCCTCCTGCCTCAGCCTCACAGGTGCTGAGATTAGAGGTGTGCACCACCACAGTACACCTGTGGTGTGCCCAAGTGCTGGCAGTTCTGAGGAGTTTTGCCTGAAAATAAGTACTAAATTCTTTGAGGGCAGTAATTATGTCTTCCTTTCATCCCTTTTACTTAGTGTCTAATTTATTATGCCCTCTGTGTATGTCTATTGGATGCCCATTGAATGAAATGGAAATTCTTTCAGGGTTGCTTTATTGGAAAGAATGTAAATGATATCACCCTTTGTTATTGTTTAATATTTTTCACTTCCCAACATTACTCTTCACCAGTTAATGTTTCCTACCTGTTCAACAGTAAGAAATAAAATCCAGAGCTGGGTGTGATGGTGCACACTTGTAATTCCAGCACTCAGGAAGCTGAGGCAGGAGGGTCATTGTAAGTTTGAGGCCAGCCTGGGCTATGAGTTTAAGAGTAGTCTGAACCTATGTAGTGAGACCCTGTCTCAAAAAAAAAAAAAAAAATGCAATTTAAGCCAGGTGTAATTCCAGCATTCTGGAAGGATGAAGCAGGAGGATCCCAAGTTTGAATCCTGCCTGGGCAATTTAGCAAGATCCTGCCTCAAAATTTTTTTTAAAAGGTGGGGATGTAGCTCTGTTGAAAGCTCAGGGTTCAACCTCCAGTACTACCCCCAAAAAAGGCAATTTAGGAGAAAATTTTATTTAATTTTTAATAACCATTTATTATAAGCCTTTACTAAACTGTGCTTTTGATAACTGCAGTGTCAAATCAAGCAAGAGCAAGTACTGAAAGTCCTCGTTTTATTGATTGCCTTGGCATTGGGTAGGAAGATAGATTATAAAATTCATTAAATAGAACATATACATTTTTAATCTGGATGGTTATATCTTTTCTTTCCAAAATGGTTATGAGTCTTGTGCAGTTAATAACAAGAATTTTTACATTTTTAAAAAGGATACAACATAATTGACTTTAAATATGTTCTCAAGAAACAACTTATTTTCATTGTAATCAAAAAGCAGAAGTTTTGAGTTTTTCCTCCTTTGTTAGAATTTGGGTCAGCTGGCAAGTGAATTTTTTTTTTTTTTTTTTGGTACCGGGGATCGGTGAATTTTAAGAATAAGCTCTAGAGTATCTCACAGGCATATGAAGCCTTCGTAAATTTTTTTTTTTTTTTTGGTACTGGGGATCAAACATGGGACCTTGCACTTTCAAGGCAGGTGGCAGAACCACTGAGCTAAATCCCCAGCCCACTAAAATGTGTTTTTAAAGAGACAGTAATTTTTTCATTAAAATTCTCTACTGTAATAAATAATCATTCTGGGTTATGATACAATAATCCAGAATGCCAATGTGGCTGACTTTAGAGATAGCTCAATCAGTGTCTGATGCTGGCTCCCCTACCTCCCCGCCCTGGTCTTTTAAGTCATTCAACTATCCAAGTCCCAAGATAGCAAGAACCTCAGAGTTTAATGTGGTCCAGCGTTAAACTGACTGCCTGCTGTGCACCTGACCCTGCACTCCAGGATAAAAAGCAATCAATTAGATAGCATTTCTGGGGGGTTAAGGAGCTTCAGTCTAATGGTGAAGCATAAATAGAAAACAGTGACTTCAGTGGGGTGGGGGCAGGGTGAGTGTTGTGCTAGAAGTCTGTGGAGTCTTGAGGGATCTAGTAAAGGGGCACCTGAGGCAATGCAGTGGAGTACAGTGAATGTCAGACTAACGCTCAGATTCCATTTTGCAATTACTAGCTTAGTGACTTTTGATAAGAAACAAATTTTCTTCAGTTTTCTCACCTTTAAAACATAAATAATAGTACATACTTTACAGTTTGAAAGATACCATGTATAAAATGCCTACTAGTTAAGTAATTTATTATTTGCCTTCTCTTGCCTTTCCATAGATTTTAGTTACTAATTTTAGCAACCACTGGTGGATCCCACCTGTAGCATTTATTACCCTGTGTCCTACTGGAGAACAGTCAACTCTTAGAGAAAAAAATAAATCAATATATGTAAAAGGAATGGGAGAAATAGAAAAATGACCATTAGGACACCATAGTAATAATTACCACAGTCAATTTCCAGCAAAAGACTAAAATTAATAAAAATTTAAGGAAAAACAAAAATATCTGTATTATCTCAAATTACTTCCCCCAAAATATCTTCTAATTGCAGTGGGGAAAACTGGCAGGCAGGTGGAGTTTTCAAATTGCATGTAGAGCGTACATGAGTTACTCCATTATAACCAAAATGATAAAATAGTACATTTACAGTGAAGACATCTGGCAGATCCTTTGTTTACTAAGTGATCAGTGTTAACATAACCATTGCTACAGCATATCAACCTCATTTACCACTGACATGATGCCCTGAGCAAGGCACATTACCTCTATACTGTATTCTTCCTAGGAATGCATAAATGGAATCTAATCCTGAGAAAATGCTAGACAACCCAGAGGAAGGACATTCTATAAAATAATTGCACAGTACTCCAAAAAGTCTTAGGGTCATGAAAGACAAGAAAGTCTGAGAAACCATCACTTCTTGGAGGACACTAAGGATGCTTGACAGCTAAATGTAATATGGGATTTTAGACTAGAACCTGTAACAGAACAAAAGTCATTGGTAGAAAAAGTGAAATCTAAATAAAGCCTGTACTTCAGTTAATAGTATTGTATCTGTGTTCATTGCTTAGGTTTGGTCATCATATTATGGTTATGAAAGATGTTAACATTAGATAAAACAAGGTGAAGGGTATAAAAGAACTCTAGTATTTTTGCAAGTCTTTTCTAGTCTCAAGTTATCACAAATACTATACCAAGTTTTTATTTGCTTGTTTATTTTTTAAACTTATATGTAGAGCTTAGTGTTTCTTACTTCTTTATAGATGTCACTCTTCTTCGCCTTAAGGCCTTCATACCTCAGCTCCTGTCACGGCTGCACATTGAAGCCCTCATTCATGGAAACATAACAAAGCAGGTGAGTAGGTGAGGTTTTAGCATCTTTTGTGGATCACTATACAAAGTGTTTTTCCTCTATGCTGTGTGAAGACTGTTAACCAACACAGTGATGAGCACATTAAAGCTGACTCGCCTTCCCTATTCTATGGAGGAAGGTAGAAGAGGATACAGGGGACATAATAGTTGATAATAGATAATAGTAGTTAATTGAGGACCTACTTCCCCCTTTGCCTTCTCTATTGTTGTCACTGATTTGTGCAATCATAGGAAGAAATGGAAATAACTATCCCTACTTTGTATAGGATCACATATTGTGGAATCAGCCAGCCTGCATTCAAGTCCTGACCCTGCCAAATATTAGATGTGTGATCTTATCTAAATGTCTTAACTGTGTTCCATTTCATGGGATGTAAGGATTAGTAGTGATGCCAAGTTCTTAGCACATGGAAAGTACTTTGAAATTTCCTTGACAGTCTATTTCATGGGCTCTCACTGTCCACCACTGTGTTACACTACCTCCAAAACAATATGCTGAATGTCAGATGCTGATAAGTGGCAGAGACACAATTCTCGCCAAAGTTGTTTCATTCACAGTAAAGCCTTATGCTCACCTCTTCAACTTTGCTGTGACCTCAGGTATCTGTGGTCAAGGCATTTTCATGGGAAGAACTTTCCATTACCAGTGCGTCTCCAATTTTGGCACTACCTTTTTCCCAACATCACAGACAGGATTAATGATTGTTCTGTTTCTCTTCACTACTACCATATTGACTGACAAATTCAATTTTAATCCATTTAAATAGGAGTAAGTGAATTTAAGATTTAAAAATCCATTTTTGTTATTAAGGTACTTTATTTTATAAACATGTTGTTTTCATATTTTAATGGACTATCCAATATAGTGGGGTTTTTTTCCAATATGATGGTTTTTATTTACACACAGACAAGATATGTTTGTTTGTTGTTGTTGTTTTTTTTTTTGTAATGTGCTGTGATATCTTTTTACTCAGGCTGCATTAGGAATTATGCAGATGGTTGAAGATACCCTTATTGAACATGCTCATACAAAACCTCTCCTTCCAAGTCAACTAGTTCGGTATAGAGAAGTTCAGCTACCTGACAGTAAGTTCAACTGTTACAACTTTGGGTATGGATGACTTTGATATAGTAATATGGGTGACTGCAAATACGTTGAGTTCATTTCTATGGTAATATATTGTTTTATGGTAATGATTCACTGAGGTCTCCTACTATTTATAGAAATATGATTAGAAATAAATAATTCTGCCAGAACAGTGTTCTGATAGGAGAGCCAAAGAGATGAAATTGGAAGTAGTCAATAATTTTGAAGAGAATAATAGTGGAATTGACTGGAACTTGAGCACTGGGGAGTTAGGAAGTAAAATACCACAAAACTAAAATAATTGACCAAAGTCTGAAATGAAGTTTATTTATAAAAAAATGAAAGCTAAAGCCAGGCGTGGTGACAAATGTGGATGATCCCAGAACTCAGGAGGCTGAGGGAGGACGATTCTGGCGAGTGTGATGCTGGCCTGGGCCACATGGTGATCCCCCACCCTGTACTGGGGATCACACTCAGGATCTTACACTTGCCAGGCAGGTGTGGCACTGATGAGCTATATCCCAGCCCTGCATGGTGATTTCAGGGCTGGCCTGAATGAACTACATAGCAAGATCCTATTTTCTTTCCTTTTTTTCTGGTACTGGGAATCAAACTCAGGACTTTGGTTGCCTCTATAGACCTTAATCCCTGTTGAGATCAAAACGGACAGAGAGGGAGAGTTGTTTTTACAAAATGTTAATCTAGAGCAGCGATGGCAAGAGAAAGGGAAGGAAAGCAAGCTAGCTAGAATCATAACATTTCATTGGAATCTCTTAGGAATCTTTAGCAGAAATAGCTTTAGGAAAGTCACAAAGCAAAACAACATGTATTTGTTAAAAGTATATTTTATAAGGGATTAAGATAAAGAATTTATTTTTTTCAATGTTGAGTTACTTTTACATTAACAGTTTTTTTTATATAAACTAATTACTCATTATTTCATTATTGTTCAGAACTATATAATGGGAAGTATATTGGACCAAAAATGAGAGTTTCATTTTTGGTTATTTTTCTCTCAGCTATTTCATCCTTTCCTCCTCCTTTCTCCCCTTTCCCCCTTCCCCTTTCTTTCCCCCTTCTTCCTTATGAGCATGTGTACTCCCTTCTCCTCCTTTCAGGCCTATTATATAAGCTACCTACTCTACCATATTAGTCATCAGCTTTCCATCACTGACAGAAATACCTGTGAGAAAGCAGCTTATAAGGAGGAAAGGTTTATTTTGGCTCACAGTTTTGGTGTGGCTGATTGGACTATTTTTAGGCCTGTAACAAGTGGTGGTGAAAGCCCTCACCTCATGGCAGCCCAGTGCCCCCCCCCCCCAGTTACCTAACTTCTTTCCACTAGGACCCACCTCCTAAAGGTTCCTCTGCCTCCCAGTAGTGCCACATGCTAGGGATTAATCCTTCAACATGTGGACCTCTGGGGGATATTCAAGATCCAAACTATTGCAGCCACTAATCTTTTTCTGAAACTACCATCTAGAAGTTATCACTTCTGCCTCTGAGGTTCCAGCAGTTTTCTACACTTGATCTTAGCCAAAAGGCCAAGAAGCAATCCAGTAGTTTTCTGAACCTCTATTAACTCTACTCAGCCCTTCTGCTCTTGCATTTGGAGGAAAGTGCATCACCATCTTATTAGATGGTCTGCGTCTGGCTCATTTGAGTAGCTAGTAGAACAACTCAAACATACTCTTGCCTCGAAATATCTTTGCTGAATACTTGAACACAGCTCTTCCTTGCCAGTCTTCACAAAGCTGGGAATGGCTTAGTACATATTTCTGGTTTGTTCCTCTGTTTCTACAGGCAGAGCAGAAAGGAAGAATGGGATCTGCTTTTTAAGACCCATAGCATTGGGAATATAACTCAGTCATGGAGCATTTGTTTACCATGTGCAAGGTCCTGGGTTCAATTCCTAGCGCCCAAGATTTAAAAAAAAAAAAAAAGAACCACAGCATTTGTCTTCAGGCAAAATATGACCAGTCTACAAACAAAACATCAAGCTGGACATGGTGCTGCACGAGTATAATCCCAGGACTCCAGGAGGCTGAGGCAGGAGGATCACTAAAGTTTGAGGCCAGCTTGTGCTACATGAGTTCAAAACTAGCCTGAACTACATAGCGAGACCCTGTCTCAAAAAAACAAAAAAAATTAAAGTGATATTTATCTTTCATGCCTCTTTTATTCTATTTCCCTCTTTCTCTTTCCTAAGACTCTTTTTTGACCTCTTGAGTGTCCTCCCATAAGTCTCACACTCAAAAATAGCCCAATTTACTTCCCATTCTCAGTTTACTGGGTGTTAAATTATTTTGATTTAGCCAAGTGGTCAGGTGTGCGTGCCTTAAATAATCTTTCACTTAACTCACTGTGGGAAGACATTTACAGCTTTAAAAGAAAAATATCATGCACTGTGAAGGAGGTGACACTTTGGAATATGTATGAAAAGGCTAGAAGTGGAAGGGGCAGGACTTACAGTCCATCTGTCCCTCTCTTTTTCCAGTTTACAATCAGACAGTTATATGTAAGAGTGAGCAAATGTAGCATTGACTTTTTTAAACCCTAAATAAGTTTTTGAACCTGTTGCTCTCTTTTTGAAACTTCCTAGGAGGATGGTTTGTTTATCAGCAGAGGAATGAAGTTCACAATAATTGTGGTATCGAGATATACTACCAAACAGACATGCAGAGCACCTCGGAGAATATGTTTCTGGAACTCTTCTGTCAGATTATCTCTGAACCTTGTTTCAACACTCTGCGCACCAAGGAGCAGCTGGGTGAGAAGGAAGTTGGGGACTAGTAGGATATTCTAAACCTTAATCAATAACCTTTGTCCTCCAGAAACAATTTCCGTATGTAGAATCACCTGCCACTGTGCATCAGGCATGCTGTATTCAGAGAGACTTGTGTAAACTTTGTTCCCAGGAACTCCATTTCTAAAAGATAAGCAATCAGTATCTTATAGACATTAAAGCAGTTTTTAATGAGATGGCACTATATTCATATTACACACACGTCTATAAAGAAGACATCTTAGGGGCTGGGGATTTAGCTCAGTGGTTTCGCCACCTGCTGCACAAGTGCAAGGACCCAAGTTCGATCCCCGGTACCAAAAAAAGAAGACATCTTAGGGAGTAGAAGATAATAAGAACAGACTTATGTGTAGCAAGGTAGGAAGCAAGCCTTCCAGAGGAGCTTAGAGTCACCAAAGTTTGGGGTTCAGGAGGACCAGAATCATTACTATTCTCTATATCCCAAACCCAGACACATACCATAGAAGGTACTCAGTAAGTGTTTGCAGAATTTTAGACACTGTTAAAAATACTTAAAGATCTTGGCAGGTTTGATCAATGAGGGGAGATGTTCAAAGAAGCCCCCATAATGGCAGGGAAAAACCAATGAAAAAAGATTTGGGTGAGTCTCCAGGTACTTAGCATTTTTTAAAAATATTTATCATGCTAGGTGCTAGACAAATGGGTAAGTTAGGGATAGTCCTTCCCTTTAAGGAGATCATAATCAAATCAGATGACAGACCTATAAAGGAATATTATAGTACAATATGGTAAATTTTACTATATGAGTATTCAGACTATAAAGCTAGGCTAAAGATAGTGACTTCCTTGGAAGTAGGACCCAGGGGCCCTGAAGTTGTGAGAGGTGGTAGATCAGTGTGCAGCAGCTGAAGGAAGCAAGAAAGGAGCTCATTTTAGAAAAGGTGTTGAAACGAGGCAGTGTGTGGGCTCATAAGATACCAGTGGCCCAAGAACAGGTTATCTAACAAGAAATGCAGTATTAGAGCTAGGTTCATATAAAGACTTTAGCTGTTAAGCAAAGAGAATTAGGACAATGAGTAGGGGGTGAAAATGAGTGCAGCATTTCATGGGAGTGGGAATAACTTCAGTTTAGATTGATGGGGATTAGCTCACAGAGTGAGGAGTTTGATGAATATGGTTGAATTTTTTTTTTCTAAGAAAAAGTCATCCACAACTTTCTAACTACTCTTCAGGAAGCTAATCTGTTCAGTCCTTAGAAACTGAGACTCTCTTAACTGTTGATGTTGAGGTAAATAATCTAAAGTTCTATAGTAGGTTTTATTCCCCTGAGAGATTAAAAGTGACCTGAGTTTTAGACATCAAGATCTTGACTTACTGGTGTTGTGTTTCAGGCTATATTGTCTTCAGTGGGCCACGTCGAGCCAATGGCATACAGGGCTTGCGATTCATCATCCAGTCAGAAAAGCCTCCTCACTACCTGGAAAGCAGGGTGGAAGCCTTCTTAATTACCATGGAAAAGTCCATAGAAGACATGACAGAGGAGGCCTTCCAAAAACATATTCAAGCATTAGCAATTCGCCGACTAGACAAACCAAAGAAGCTGTCTGCAGAGTGTGCTAAATACTGGGGGGAGATCATCTCTCAGCAATACAATTTTGACAGAGGTAAGGTGAAATTAGAGCCCCAACATTTATAGCATTTAAGTCTAAAATCTGAACATTGAAACAGTGCTACAAAATAGTATGCATTTTGTAGGTGATGTTTCAGTATTGATTTGGCAGCACCATAGGACTTCTAAAAATCTGTTATTTAATGTAACAACCATTTCCTGCTAGAAATGTTTATCTCCCTTTCTTCTCCAAAAGCACAAACCTAATTTCACTAGTTTTATATTATCACTAAGCACAGATACATAGGCATCTATTTCCAATAACACTGAAAAATTGAAAAACTTGTAGGTTGAACTCCCTTGAGGCAAGCACTGCCCTAAAATTACAGGAGTTCAAATATTTGGCTTTAGAAATCTCCAAAGATTTGTTCAGGTTTGAAAGAGGTGTGCTTCCTGAAGCTTCCCATTCATTTCCTTTCACTTTTCCTCTAGAACAGAGATTAACACCAGTGCACTAAGCCACACTTGGGTTGTGTTCTTATTCTAACACCAATAAGCTGCAGATCTTGGCCAAATCACCTGTTTTTGGCCTCAGTTTCCTTGCCTTTGTTTCTAGCAGTTGGATCTACCATTAATGATTGAGCACTTACCATGGTCCGAGCATCATTTTCTTAGCACTCACATCAGCCTTACCAAGAAGTTATTTTCTCCAGTTTCCACATGAGGAAACTGAGGCTTAGAAAAGTTGAAATGACTAACCTAAGATCCAGCAGCAGATAACAGAGCCAGGATGTGAACCCAGGCTGGCATGATTTCTGAGCCACAGCCTTTCCCTAGGGCACTACATCCACTTACTTTTACTTGAAACCTGTTCCCTTCCAACTTGGAGGAGCAGATGATCAGTTTAAAATATGGATACTTGAGAGTTTTAGAGTGAAGTATATTGCTGTTTGGTGTAGTATTTTGTACTACATAATATGGAAATATTAAAAAATTATTATTTGATTACCTTTTCAGATAATATAGAAGTTGCATATTTAAAGACACTTACTAAGGAGGATATCATCAAATTCTACAAGGTAAGTTGTATTTATTCACTTATTTAGATTTGGACTGATACAGAAATATGTGCTATGTTGTATGTGGCTGCTTTCGACCCATTCATATTGGATCTGTAGAGGTGTTTTGTGGACTTAAGTAATTTGGGGGCTTAATTTGACCTATTACTGTTAGAAAAAATAGAGACAATTCATATTAAGACTCAGGTATAAGACGCGTGTTTGCCGCCAGCATGTTCAGTTGTCCAGAGTGGTCTATTAGGTCTGCTAATCTCAGTCATCTTAGGGTTTCCTTTTTGCCTGGAGCAGCAACAGGAGTGTGTGAGAGGCCTCTGAATGCAGACCTATGGCTCACCTGTGCCGCACCAGCTGGTAGCTGTGTGACCTTAGCCAAGTTACTATCTCAGTTTTCTTATCTACAAAACAGAGATTAGACTATTGTTGGAATGAGGTGTATACAGTGATTAGCATTTAGCTTTTAATAGTCTCCAAGGTTTTGATTCTTTAAATCAGAATGTGCTTTCCTCCTTGATATATCAGGTTTTTGTACCTAAAATAAATTTTGATTGTGTTTACTTACCACTGAAAACCATTTCACCTTGTGAGGATAGTGATGGTGTCTGTGTGTTTGTGTGTGTGTGTGTGTGTGTGTGTGTGTGTGTGTGTGTGTTTGTTTTTTGAATACTGAGGACTGAACCCAGGACCTTCACACTGACCTATATCCCTAGCCCTTTTCTTTCTTTTGAGACTGGGCCTTGCTAAATTGCTTAGGCTGGGCTGGAATTTGGAATCTTCCTGCTTCAGCCTCCTGAGTGCTAGATTAGAGGTGTGTACCACCACACCCACCTAGATGTTTGTTCTTAATTGGCTACAAAAGAGTGGTCAGTTCAGCGCTTTCTAGCTTTTGAGATATGCATTTTAAGGCATTATTATTATTTGCTATAGTTTTTCAAAAAAAGACAATGTTTTAATGCAACTTACAACCATGGGAAGGCTTTTTTTCTTTCCATAAATATGTTATGTGTTAAAAATTACAAGTAAGGGGCTGGGGATTTGGCTCAGTGGTGCCGCCACCTGCCTCGAAAGTGTAAGGTCCTGAGTTTGATCCCTGGTACCAAAAAAAAAACCTTACAAGTAATTGCCAGGTGTGCTGGGCAGGATGGCACATGCCTGTAATCCTAGCACTCTTGAGAGATGAAGCAGGAGGATTGCCACAAGTTTGAGGCCCTCTTGGGCTACATAGTGAAACTCTGTCTCAAAACACACACACACACAGAGGAGTGTTGCCAGGCATGGTAACACATATTTGTAATACCGGTAGGTGCCTAATGTGGGAGAGTATCACCTGATTGATCGGGGGATTTTTGTTCTTCATTTTTTGGTTATTTTTCATGTGTGTGTGTGTGTGTTCAGGAGTTTGAGACCAGCCTGGGCAGCATAGTGAGACCACATCTCAAAAAAAAAAAGTAATATCTTATTACTATATTGAATTTGTGAAAATAAGAATTATAAGACATACTCTTTTTTTTTTTAATTAATTTTATCGGTACATTTTAGGTATACAATTCATTTACATTTATCATGTTTGTACCTGTACATGATGTATCTTGGTTCTTATTTTTTTCCCCATTACCTGTGCACCCTTCACCCCCCTGCCCTTCCCTATTTACATAGATTTCATTTCCATTTTTTTTTTCTTTTCTCGTAGTTTTTCCTTTCCCTCTTTTCCTTTCCTCTTCCCCTCCCTTCACTCCTTTGTCTTTGGACCTTTTTTCCTATTTCAAATTATCAGTTATTCATTTTAATCATTTTAACCCTTGTTTACACTATCGGTTTCTCACACTAGAGAAACTATTCGGTATTTACACATGTGTGTCCTATTTATTTCACTTAAGAGAGACATACTCTTTCTTAAAACATGAGTGGGGGGTCGGAATATGAGGATGGTTATAATTAACCTTCACCTAAATCTAGAAGAGAATTTCCCTAGCTGTGTTCCAGCTAGTAGTCTACAAAATATTAATAGGGTTGTCAGGGAAAAATTTGGGAAAGATCACTCCCCTTATTCCCATTCTTGGAGGATTACAGATTGTGTTAGCATTTTAGAAGTTCTAAGAAGCACCACAGTAAAGAATTTACCCAGTATTTGTTTAATTTTGATTAAGAAAACATTTTCTAAACTAACTTCATTGTAGACCCTTTTTGGCCCAGAATACCTACAAATATCTCCTGGGATTCTAATGATCTTTTTTTTTTCTGGTCCCAGGGATCGAACTCAGCACCTTGAGCTTGCCAGGCAAGCATGGTACCACTGAGCTACATCCCTGACCCTCTAATGACCCTTAAATCACAATACAAGAAAGTGGAGTCGTTTTTTTTTAAATTGGGATTGTCCAATGTTGGTCAGGAAATGGAGAGTAGTCCTAAAACCAAAGAGTGTTCTGTCTACTGATAGAGATTCACAAGAGGACAATGAAGGTTGAGTGAAAAGATATCAAGAATAGATCTTTGAGGGCTGGGGATTTAGCTCAGTGGCACTGTGCCTGCCTTGCACACTTAAAGTCCTGAGTTCAATCCCTGGTACAAAAAAAAAAAAAAAGAATAGATCTTTGAGCTGGGTGTGGAGGCTCACACATATAATCCCAGCACTTGGGAGGTTGAGGCACAAGGATCACTACAAGTTCAAGGCCAGCCTGAACTACATAGTGAGACCTTGGTCAAAATAAATAAATACATGCAGTGCCTGCCTGGCAAGTGCAAGGTCCTGAGTTTAATTCCTAGTACCAAAAAAAAAAAAAATCAAAATAAATAAATATAAATAAGTAGACCTTTGGAAGCAAACTTTTTAATCTAATGAGAAAGACATTGTCAGATGATATATTGTATGTTACTGGAGGCAGGCATAGGCTGAGCTTCTAAAGGAGGTGGGAGAGGTTAGAGAAGGCCTGTGGGGGAGTCTGGGCTGTTCTGCCAGCAGGAAGTGGGGCACCCACGATGGTCAGCCTTACCCATGCAACCCAAGCAGGGCTTCCCTTGCAGCTGTACAGGACCAGGCTTATAATCATTGCTCCATAAATAACTTAAGTCTTGCTTAATGGTCTTTCCCCTCTGAGGATATGAACTGTTGCATCTGATTAAAGCATCAGAGGAAGCTTCGTTACAGTTTGTACTTCTTGTAGTTTGTACCCCTTTGGAAAAGACAGTAAAAAGCCCAGCATCAGGGAAAGGTCAGGTGACATTTCCCCACAGGATCCACCTGCCAACCTAACACTACTGTCACTCATGGAAATAACCAAGGGGAATCTTCAAGTAACATGGTGAGTAGAGAGAGCAACCATCACTTAGGAGCTGTACGGCGCATGCAAGTCAGTATTTCTCTGTGTCTTAAAGCCCATGTTGCTGAAATAGGCATCATCATGAAGTTTAACTTACAGAGAATTAAGTGAGCTAACAGGAGAGTGCCTGATACAAGGCAGGACTCAATAAGTCTCGTTCTCCTTTCTTTTGGTAGATGAAGAATGACATCTTAGCAACAGAGCCTTCATGCAGAATCAGGTTTTTAGAGGAGTAAGAACTGTGGTTGTCCCCTAAGTAAGCTCAGGCCATCATCTCTGTAAACACTAAAGATCACTAGGTGCAGACCCTGCAAATCACATTCCAGTGAGTACTAGGATAGGTGTTTAATCCCCACTTAGGCACATATTAACTGTAGGAGTTTGAACAGTTCACTAATCTCCTTGGACTGTTTTCTCATCTGTAAGTAGAGTTCAGAATAGTTCTTTCCAGGGCTGGGGTTGTAGCTCAATCATAGAGCACTTACCTAGCATTCAGGACTTGGGTTTGATCCCTGGCACACACCCCTCCCCAAAGATGAAATAAAATAATATGAGGGGAAAGGAAAACATTTCTGTATCTCTGTGATGGCTGATAATTTAGTCTTCAAAGAGAGCCTCATTTAGGGTTCCTTAGTGGGGTAGAAAGGTGACTTTGTTCTTTCTCACTAGGAAATGTTGGCAGTAGATGCCCCAAGGAGACATAAGGTATCCGTCCATGTTCTTGCCAGGGAAATGGATTCTTGTAAGTACTGATTATTACCTTATTTGTAAGTCTACTTTTAGGCTCAGATTGAGCCATATGATTGCTTTCCTTTACAATATCCACATGCCTTACTGACCACCAGAAAGGAAAAGGGCAGACAAAGGGAACTGGAGACAGGGTCTGCTCTCACAAGCACAAGGCCCGAGTTCAATCCCCAGTACCAAAAAAAAAGAGCCAGAGGACAGTGCCACTCTAGCACAGCTGGTTGCTAATAGGGATGTCTCCAGCGAAGTTGTATGGAGCCACTGCATGTGAGGAAGAAGAGTAGTCACATTTGCCTGCCTGGTCCTTCTAGTCTCCTCCTCCTAACTGGCCATACTTTGCTCTATGGCCATTAACATTCCTGTCCTTCTGTGTTGTTTTACTGTGGTGTTATGGGTGGCCATAGCCTCAGAGTCTGGGTTAGACCTAGACACTGATGCAGCTGCAGCCAAGGCTTCATGAGCTTAGTAACATCATCAGACCATCACCAGGACACTCCAGATAGAAGATAGGACAAACAGTCAAGTCCTTGGGAGCAGGCAGCTGAGAAAATCTTGAGAAGTGCACAAACTGGGCTTGGTACAATTTTTTAATGCATTGAATTTTGCATGTTTGAAAGTTGCTGTTGCCTGCGAGTATGAGTTAAATGCAAAGCATTAAACCTTTCATTTTCTTATAGGTCCTGTTGTTGGAGAGTTCCCATGTCAAAATGATGTAAATTTGTCACAGGCACCACCCTTGCCACAAGTAAGAAACATTATATTATGTTGTGCTTTGTACTTAGAAGTAGCTTGTTCTTCAGGACACATAAGACGTAGAGGGCTTCAGGGTGTTTCAGGTCACCTTCTACTATACATCCTCCTTGAATGCCTGGCCATTCAGCCTCTGCCCTTGTCTGCTGTTCCTCTTATTTGAACAGTTACACCATTCTTCAGTACATTATTTCAGTCCACATCTGTTCTAAGGATTAAATATTGAGTGAAACCTCTTAGCTTTTTCCACGGTCCCCTTTATTTTAACCATCTAGAAGGAGAGGTGTTTACCTGCAGTATAACCAGGCTCATGCTGGGTGGGCAGACCAGCCTCTGCTGCTCTGCTGGAGCTTTGATGCTAAGCTCCTGGCACCCAAGCATGTTCCTACTGGCCCAGAGTCCCACTGAAGACACTCACTGCAGGTTTGCATAAACCAGTCCATGACACCTTGCCCTACTAATCTAGAAGAAAATTTGGCAGATGACAATATATGGGATAGAAACTAATACACCCTGCCCCACCCCCCAAAAAACATTGATATCCTGTTCAATCTAATTTTTAAATGAAACACACTAAAAGGAAACTTTTTTTTCTCTGCAGCCTGACGTGATTCAGAACATGACTGAATTCAAGCGTGGTTTGCCACTATTTCCCCTTGTGAAACCACATATTAACTTCATGGCTGCAAAACTCTGAAGATTCCCTGTGGGTGGGAAAGTGTGCATGGATCTATTCCTTAGTCTTCCAAGCCTAGGGAAATAATTGTGGCCACTGGAGTAGTTTGGGGTTCATGAATAGACAAACAGAAAAAAAAGAAGTTATCAAATGTTACTATGTAGAAATATTAAAAATCCAAAGTAATTGTAAAATCTTATAGATGTAGAATATTTTTTAAATACATGCCTCTTAAAATATTTTAAAATTTTTCTTTTCATTTTTAAGAGAAATTTCCCATATATAACTGCTTAAAATGATGAATGATATTCTTAGATCTTCCCCATTCTGTAAAATAGTCATTTGTCTGAAGAAGAAAAGTTACCTTTTTTCAAAAAAGCATCCTAGGTTGGCAGAGAAGGCTTAAAAATATTTAGAAAGGTATTAATTGCCTTTTAAAACCTTGATCCTCAAATTTGCTTTCTACTTCATGGTTCATATAAATCAGTGGAAAACATTACATTTGGCAGGTAATGCACAAAGCAATGTCATTTTCTTTTATTAGTGAAATTACTGTTATAAAAGGCATGGTTTTAATCTTTTTATAAAATATGAACATGTTTTTTATTCCAACTAGTAAAATGCTGGAAAACCCTAGAATAATCTACTTATTTACAGTGCTAGAAATACAGATTTACCTTACAACAATTTTGTCCCAAACTGAATTTCTCAGGATTACTGTGGTTTCTTTCTGATTGAACTGTATTGACATTCTTAGTGTTCGTAGTTGGTTTGCAATGTTCTATCACTTTTACTTTTTCTCATCAACATGTTGCTGTATGTACTTAACAAGGACAAATTATGTCAACTTCAGATCCTACTGAGTGTATGACATGCTTTTCCAACATCAGCTACTGTAATTACCCATAACTTTTAACTGTGGTGAAATTGCAATTAGTGTGTGAACCAAAATATTTTATCCCTTCATGAATTTAAAATGCAACAAATACAAAGCCACCTTTTTGGAGATATAAAAAATAAAGCTTGTGTTTTCAAATAGCCAGTCTCCATAAAACTCTAAAATCCCTTGTTGCTACCAGTCTAATCTTGCCTTAAGTGTTATTTTTTGAACATATGAACATAGAAACACACAGATGATGACTGGAGTGGACTTTTTAAAAATATTTTTTTCATGAGATACTATTTTAGGTGAAATTGTTATTGTAGATTTAACAGCTATTTTAAAATATTATTAAAACTTGTTTAAGTTTTAATATTATTACTATTATTAAATTTTGTTTCAAGAGAAATTGTGAATATATTTCCACATATAGGCACTAGCAACAGTGAGTGGTCCCATTGTCCACGAACTCAGGCAAAGAATGGCATTTTATCTCCCCATAGGATTGATTTGCCAGGAATTCTTTCTGCAGAGTCATGTCTTTTCACATCTAAAGTTTTTACATTTCCAGTTTTCCAAATAATCTCACTTTGGGGCAAGAATGATATAGTCAAAACTAAGGAGACTGCTTTCAAAAGTGGGGCTCCAGTTCTGTCAGGTCAATGTGGTGCTGTAACTGTCTTTTTATCCCTGCCTTCCAGAGCCTCCTCGTGTGAAGCCTGTAGTTGTCCATCAGAAGGTGTGTGAAAGCACCACTTCTTTCTGGTTTTATGCATTTTATGCAGCTTTTCATCAAACTGCAAATATATACAAGATGAATCTAAAATTAGTCCTGAGTGTTTAAATCCGTCACTGTAAAAGTAAATACAAATCCACCTACCTTTTCTGTGGGAAGTTATGTGCTGTTGAATAATTTTTAGCTCTTTTTTAAAAGTGAGCAGAATTTTAAAGTGTCATTTTTATGAGGAAAGGCACCTGAAGAGTTATGAAAGCAATCTTACGTGGTCTTCCATGAACCTGCACTTGTTCAGTGTGCTCCAGTATTTTCTAGTTTCCAGATTGGATCTAGAGCTGCTGTTGGGTCACTCAGGCATACTAACGGATTCATGAAAATGGGTCCCAGCTGCAGTCCATGAGCAATAAGAGACTACCCTAGATACTGCTATCTACACAATGCTTACCAAATGAGATTTGTGAAACACTAAGTTATTAGTTACCAGGGACTTTTTTAAAAAGTCTCCTTTTTGACTAGTTGATGTGAAAGAGAGAGCATGTGACACAGCCAGTATGCTGGAGTCCTAGGGTTATCCTGTTTACAATAAATGGCCTGAATTAAAACTCTGGACTTTGTGTTTGTATTATTATACAGTTTAAGTGAGAGAATACAATGACCAATCCTCACCCTTCCTCTCAACGTCCCTATATGACCTGGTTTTTGGGTTTCATTATTCCTGATACAGAAGGTATACCAGTGATTGAGATAAATGGCTCAGTTTCACACCTTGATGAAAGGATCACTTTTGTAAAACAGAAGCCTCCATATCTGAGTTTGAACTCCTTGCTGTAAGCTAACCTGAACCCTCAAAGGATTTGTCCCTGGCCTATCCTCTCTCCTCTCCTTAATAACAAAATATTTGTCTCCTTTATAGTCCGTTGTGTTTTTTTCGAACTCAGGACCTTGGGCTTTCAAGGCAGGCCTGGTGCCACTGAGCTAAATCTCCAGCCCTCTCCTTTATATCTTCTTGCCACATCTTCAGCTGAAGATTAGGCAAGGTATTTTATCTAATCTCTGACCTGTGACTACTACTCAACAATCATTCTACTCATGTACTGGCCAACTGGCTCATTTAGGCATTTTAAGAAGAAATCTGTTCATTCCTCAGTTTCCAGCCTAGGGCAGCATTGTGCTTGGAGATGATATAGGAGCCCCATCCAGAGGCCCAGAGAAACACCGTGTTTTCTGGCCTGGGCCAGTCTTCCTTTCTCTTAAATGTGTATGAGGAGAACCAGTAGGTATTCCCCGCCTCTCCCCCATTTTGGTCCCTTTATCATATTCTGGCAGGAATGTTTTTTGGTTTTTGGAGACAGTCTCACTATGTAGTTCAGCCTGTCCTTGAACTCACTTATGTAGCACAGGCTGGTCTCGAACTCACAGTGATCCTCCTGCCTCTGGTGATCATAGCCTCCAGAGTGCTTGGATTACAGGCTTAGGTCATCATGCCTGGCTTTTATTTTTAGCTTTTTAAGATTCAAATTCCATTCAAATCTTCAGACTCTAGGTCTCATTGTTCTATGGGATTTCCTGTAATAATAGCTTCCAAGTTCATCAATATACTTGATGCTTTTCCATTCATATGTAACTTTACCTTTCTCACACACATCATCTTACTTGATCCTCTGACGCTTTGTGTATTTCAGAAAGCATCAGAACAGATCTTACAGTTCATGCTTCTCTCGTTTCTACTGTGGTTTCCACTTGCTAGGCTAAATTATCACCACTGCCTGCAAAGTCCTCCTCCTTGTTAATACAGGCCCACACTGCCTGGCCTGCTAAGGCTGTAAATCCATGTAAGTTCTCCTTCCTGTTGCCCCTGGTATAGTAGAGAATGTCTGGGATCCTTCAAGAAATTTGGAAGAGGTGTAAGGATTTTGGCAGTCAGCTTCACCTGTGACACCACCACTCAAAAGCAGCCACTGTTTGCAGTTTCTTAGGGTCTTTCTCCTTTTCATATAAAAAGAAGCCATGTATTCAGTGTTGAAACTTTTCCTCTTAGTAGTCTACATTGAGCATTTTTTACATGAATATTCTTGAAAAAAGTATGATTTTTGTTGTTAGCAGTTTGATATATTGCAGTATATTTATCAGATGCTATTTGTGGAATGTTTAGGGTAGCTTTGACATGTGATAAACTTTCTAATTTGCAAAATACCTATGTAATTTTTCCAAATATTTAAATTGCTTGTTTGTAAAATATGAATACTTAACTTTATATTTTGATAAATTTCAAATCTGGAGAACAGCTGTTAAAATAGTAGTGAATTTTATATGACCTTCATCCTGTATTCATTTCGTATTTGATTCACGTCTGTTTTTCTCTCTCACTATGTATATATATCTTTAATTTTATTTTTGCTGAGCTTTAGATAACACGATTCCATCGGTGCCACACCTGCCTGGCAAGGACAAGGTCCTGAGTTTGATTCCCTATACCAAAGAAAAAAAAAAGAAAGAAACATGATTCCTTACTTCTGAATACTAATCAAGTACTACTTAATAACAAGGTCAGTAGATGGTACGGAATTTGGCCTCAGCCATGGAGAGGCCCAGGCCTTTGTCCCCTCTGCCTTTGTTACTGACAGCTATGTACCCCGTAATTTTGACAGCTTAGGTGAGATGGAGACTTTCTTTGAAAGACATAAATTACTAAAACAGACATGAAAAGAAATAGGAAATTTGAATATTCCCTCATCTATTAAAGAAATTGAGTTCAGCTGGGGATTTAGCTCAGTGGTTCCGCCGCCTGCCTTGCAAGCGAGAAGTCCCGAGTTCGATCCCCGGTACCAAAAAAAAAAAAAGAGATTGAGTTCATAATTAAAACCCTTCCTATAAGGAAAATTCCAGACCCAGAGACTTTACTGATGAATTCTGTCAAACGAAGGAAGAAATTATACCAACTTTACATAACATTTTAAGAAATAGAGAAGGGAACCCCTTCCAACTCACTTTATGAGACTAGTTTTACCCTTACATCAGATAAAAATATTTCAGTAACAGAAAGCTCCAAACTAATTACACATAAAAGCAGTCACCAAAGTCCTTAACAAAATATTAGCAATTTGGACCCAGTAATACATGAAAAAGAATTTTTTATACAGTTGATTTTCAAATATACGTTACGTAACGGCCAAGTAGAGTTTTCCCTAGAATATAAAGCTTATATATTTAAGAATCATCTAGTATTTTTTACCATCATAACAGAATTAAGGAGAAAATACCTTATAAGTAAGAACATTTTACACAGTTTATAATGATAGCTTCGGCAAACGAGAAGGGAACTTCCTTGACCTAATAAAAGGAATTTATGAAGTAGCTACAGGTAACGTTAGCTTTAGTGAGATATTGGTCACTTTCCTCCTAAGATTTTCACAAGAACTCCACTTCTATTCAGATTTGTATTTGAGGTCCTACTTAGTGCAGTAAAGCATAAAAATCACAAAAGATAAACTAAAACTATTTATTGATGACATGATCATATGACTGCCAAAATGCTACTAATTACTGAGTTGACAAAGTTCCAGGAGGCAAATCAATACGTCTGTGAGCCATCCATAAAACTGAAATATTTTCAGCAGATCAAAATATAAAGTATTTAAGCTGGTTGTGGTAGCATGTCTCTCTAGTCTCAGCACTCTGGAGGCTGAGGCAGGAGGATTGCAAGTTTGAGACCAGCCTGGGCCTCAACAAAACCAGACAAAAATATAAATAAACATATATATATATATATATATTTTTTTTTTTTTTTTGGTACCGGGGATTGAACTCGGGACCTTGTGCTTTCGAGGCAGGTGGCGGAACCACTGAGCTAAATCCCCAGCCCATATATATGTATCTATATATAGATATAGATATAAAGAGAGAGTATTTAGGGGTAAAACAATTTTTTTAGACAGGGTCTTGCTGTGTAGTCAAGGCTGTCCTCTAACTTGAGGCGATCCTCCTGCCTCAGCCTCTGAAGTGCTGCGACTACGAGTGTGCACCACTACACATGGCAGAAGTGAAATTTTTAAAACATGAAAAATTTGTAAACAGAAATCTTGAAAATGTTGCTGATCACTATGTTCTCAATTGCATGGTGGCCCAACCTCACACTGTAGGGTGTACTTTTCCTACTTTTACTTGGCCTAAATTCTCTCTGCAGAGCCTCTTTTCTTACCTTTAATAAAACTTTTCTACCATTCAAAAAAAAAAATGTTGCTGAGAAATTTTGGAAAATGTAGTTCAGTGGCACAAGTCTGTAGTCTTAAGTTACGTTTATATCTAGCTATCCCACTAAAGCCTCATGGGATCAGAGGTGGGACCTTAGAAGGTGACTGGAATATGAGGGCTTACAGCTGACCTGCTGTTAGGGGGTGCAGCCAGCCTGGTCGGAAGAGGCGGGTCACTGTGGGTGAGACTTGGAAAGTTCTTTCTCCCTTCTTGGCTTCTCCATTGACTCTGCTTCCTGGATGCCATGAGGTGAGCAGCTTGTCCTCCACCATGCCACCTTATCTTAGAGCCAGCCAACTGTGGACTGGAGCCTCTACAAGCATGAGCCACAATAAACCTCTCCTTTAAGTTGTGAGTGTTGGGTGTTGTGTCTCAGTGATGAGAAAGTAATTAAGACATCTACCTGGGAGGCTGAGGTGGGAGGATCATTTGAGCCTGTGAATTTGAGAACAGCCTGCAACACAGCAAGACCTTGTCTCAAAACAACTCCAGGTATGGTGGCTCTTGCCTCTAATCGCAGCACTCAGGAGGTTGAGACAGGAGAATTGCTTTGAGTTCAAGATGAACCTAGGCTACATAGCGAGTCAAGGCCAGCCTGAAGTACAAAGGGAGACCCTGTCTCGAAAATAAAAAATTTATGAGCTGGGCGTGATGGCACATGCCTATAATCCTACCACTTGGGAGGCTGAGGCAGGAGGGTCACTGCAAGTTCAAGGCCAGCCTGAACTACATAGCAAGACCCTGTCGCAACAAACAAATAATTTTAAATTAAAATTTAAAACATCCTAAAATATATATTATTGCATTCATGAATTGGAAAACGGTGTGCGGGGGGGGGGGTATCTTCTGGGGCTAGAGGTACATAGCACAGTGGTAGACTGTCTAGCATGCAAATGGCCCTAGGATTGATCCCCAGCACTGAAATAAGTTTTTCAACTTTAAAAATATCTTCTTTTCCAAAGATATTATTAAGAAAATAAAAAAGTAAAGTTGCTAACTGGGAGGAAATATTAGCAGTACATAAAGCAAACAAAAGACATTCTTAGTTAACATATAAAAACTTTATATTAACCAAATTAAAAAATCTGGTGAAAGAATTGACAAGATGTTTTATATACACATGGCAGTCAATATAGATATGAAAAGATACTCAAGATCATTGGTTATCAGGAAAATGGAAATTATAGCTACAATGACAGGAAAAACTGTGACAAAAGAAGTGGTTGCCTGGGAATCAGGTCAAAAAGTATGGAGAAACTTTTCAAGAAAATAGAAATACAGTATACCCAGAGTTTGCACTTCAGTCCTTTGCTAATTTCTCCTTACTTGTTTGAGGGGACCAGGGATTTAGCTCAGTAGCACTGTGCCTGCCTCGCAAGCACAGGGTCCTGAGATCGATACCTGGTACCAAAAAAACCCCCCCAAAAATCAGTCTTGGCTTGTTTTCCCATAGCCGCTTCTAGATCAAGAGCATCCTGGAAATCTTTAAGATGTCTTTCCTCATATTATTTTTCTCTGAAAATTCTGTTTTGCCATAAAACCTCCTTTTCATGCCGAACATGCATGAGCAGCACGGCAATCCTGCGCTCCTGTGGGGACTGTCGCATGAGTCTGCCTATCAGCCGCTCCTCATGGTGCCTCCTCCTGTGCTTCGTGGGCAATGAACTGGGCCAGTAACAACCTCTGCCATCTTTTTTCCCTGTGCTCTTGTGCAAAAGCCTCGTCATCTAGGCGCTTCTGGATTTTTTTTTTTTAATGTCATCGTCTAAGAGTTTAACAAGTCGGTAGTTGTATGGTCTGCTGTATCTAAGCCAGTATTGGATGCACTTTCTTTTGCCTCGAGATCCTTTTTTTTTTTTTTTTGGTACCGGGGATCGAACGAGGGACCTTGAGCTTTCAAGGCAGGTTCTGGAACCACTGAGCTAAATCCCCGGCCGATCCTTTTTTATTAATGCTTCAAACTTCATGATCTCATCAATGACATCTGCTGCCACCTGTTGCTTTTTCATCATTTTGGGGGGCCTCAAGTGCTTTCAGAGTGTGATTGAATGCAGGTTTAGGAATTTGTATGATAGCTGCTTGGATGTTGGCCATTATTTCACTTTGTTCTCTTCTGTTTAGTGTTGCTCTTGGGAAATCTCACTTTTCGTGTTTTGAAATTTTAAGCTTGCCAGAGTCTGTGTGGTTGGTACTTGTACTCTGGTCAGCCAACTTTTCTTCTTTTTCTGAAGAGCAATGTACACTTGATATAGGAGTTTTGTTGCTGCTCCAGGCTTTTCTGTGATGATGCTTTGGACCATATTGTTATCAAATTGCACACCCAGAAGGTGAAGAAGAATTGGCTCCAATCAGGAAAGATTAAGTCTGGCTTTTGAAATCTTTCTGTCTGAAAATTCTGAAAAATCACCCTGTAGTTAATTTGTGCAGAACTTCTCCAATCAGCCACTGGAAAAGCCTTTGCAAATGACTTGGGATCTGCTAATCACAGAGAATGCTGTCTTCAATTCTTGTGGCGCGAGATCTTCATGGGATGGAGCCAAGCCCGTACACCTAAGACCAATCAGGGGATGTTGTCTGCTATTCTTCTGCAACTTCACGAGATCAAGTGAAAGCCTGCACCTGATACCAATCTTCTGGCATGCGCTCAAGCCACAGCCCTTCAATTGATACTAATCAAGTGAGAGAGTAAGAGAGAGGCCAGGGATGTAGCTCAGTGGAGCTGCACCTAGCCTGGTAAGTACAAGGTACTAAGAGGGGGAGAGGGGGAGAGGGAGAGGGGGAAAGGGAGAGAAGAGAGATTGTCTCATGGAGTAATACACCATAAAAATTATTTATTGTGATAATTTGTTTTCTCTGGTTATAATATTCATGTGTATCAAGAACATGAAACCATATATAGTAACAAAATGAGCCTTCAGAACTTTAAAAACTCTCAGCACACACACATACACAAAAAAACTCTCAGCACAAATACTCCATCAAATCCTTGCACAAGGAGACCTGATGAAATTGTTACATGGCTTCTAGAGAATAAGGCTGCAAGCTAGGCCCCTTTTGAGTTCCCATCTGGAAAAGCTCAAAACTGTCAAAAGAATTTACAATTTGTTCTAGCTAACACCTGCTAGCCCCTGACCTCTTTTTTTTTTTCTAGATAATTCACTGTAAAGGGCTTACAATCATGACTCCTTTCTCTTCAACATATATGTGTCTCTCATAATGCAGGAGAGTCTTTCTTGGGGACCTGAGAGCCATTCTTCTGGGATATAATCATCAAGAAGGATAGACTTTCTGTCTGCCAGTTTCTGTGGAGGGTCAGAATCCTAGCTTCCAGAATTGCCAGCTGTCAGACATGGCTGGGCTAATCACATTTATACTAACCAACCATTTCTAATATTTTACTTGAATCTTGGCTTGCTTCCCCTTCCTACACCCTCATTCACACACACACACACACACACACTTTTTTCCTGTGGTGCTGGGAATGGAACCCAGGGATTACACGTGCTAGGCAAGTGTTTCATCAATGACCTACACCCCCAGCCCTCCTCTTTCCTTTAAAATCCCCAGTTACCTCTGTGCAAACCACAGTGGAGCTCAGATTTTCTTTCCTTTCCTTTTTTGGGTGGTGTTGGGAATCAAACCCAAGGCCATGCACATACTAAGTAGCAAACATTCTACCACTAAGCTACACTTCAGCCCATGCTCAGCTCTTCCTATTTTTGTCAGTAATTTCTTTCAGTTTTGTTGTTGTTGTTGTTTTGATTTTTCCGGTACCAGGGATCGAACTCATGACCTTGTGCTTGCAAGGCAGGCAGGGTGCCACTGAGCTAAATCCCCGGCCCTTATTGACAGTAATTTCTGAAGAAAAAAAAACTTTTCACCATTTTAATTAATATCCAGTTTTATTTGTCTTTGTCAGCCTATTTAAAAGTTATTAGGGTGCCAGGGATTTGGCTCAATGGTTCTGGCGCCTGCTTTGCAAGCACAAGGTTCTGAGTTCAATCCCCAGTACCAAAAAAAAAAAAAAAATTTATTAGGATGTCATTATTCTGGACTGAGCACCTGCACTGGGACCCAAAGACCAGATCAAAACGGAGACATTCACTCTAAGTGCCGTACAATCAAACTGAAACTTTGAAGGAAGCAAGAAAATCTCCAAAACAGACAAGTTTTTCCTAAACACAGGAGATTTCCTGCAAATAATCAGAAGGGCTCTGATCAGCCTAAATCAGCATGAAAAAAAAAAAGTTTCCTCTACTCACAAAGAAGGTGGCCTGCTGTTAAACTACGTACTTTTTTTATTACTCTATTTTCTTGTTCCTGCTCTGGCTGCTTTGTAAAAACCAACTGTTATGCTGTGCCCAGTGGAGTACCTATCTTTTCCTCAGATGAGATGGTGCCTGATAATGAATGCTAGCAAAAACCAGTTAAATCTTTAATTAAAAAAATTTTTTTTGATATAAAGTCTCTCTATGTAGTTCAGGTTGGTCTTGAACTCACTGTGTAGTCCAGGCTGGCCTCAAACTTGAGGTGATCCTCCTGCCCCAGCCTCCCAAGTGCTGGTATTACAAGTGTGTGCCACCATGCCTGGCTAAATCTTTAAATTTGTGGAAATTTTGTTTAACAGCTTCATGGTATGGATTCACCCTGATTAAAGTTGTCAAGAGATCTAAATGTAGAAACATAATTTCTGTGCATCATTTATTTTTGGATTCTCCTTGTTCTTAGATGATTATTTTTAAATTTGTTTCAGGAGGAAAACTGAAAACTTTCTCTCTAAAATCAGGAAGAAGATAAGGATGCCCACTATCACCACTCCTATTAAATAGAGTAATCAAATCTTTAGCCAGGAAAATAAGGCAAGAGAAAGAAAAGGGATATGTATAGGAAAGCAAGAAGTCAAATTATCATTATTTGTAGTCTCCTCATAGAAGACCCGAAAAAACCCATCAAAAGACTCCTAGATTTTAGTAGTATAGCAGAATACAAAATCAATACACAAAATCAAGCATCGTGGCACATGCTTGTAATCCCAGCAGTAGGGAGGCTGAAGCAGGAGATCACCAAGAATTCAAGGGCTGCATGGGCTACATAGTAAGTTCAAGGCCAACCTGGGCAACGTAGTGAGGCCCTGTCTCAAAAAACAAAACAAATCACAAAAATCAATAGCATTCTTATACACCAATAATGTTCTCACCCAGAAAGAAGCTAGGAAAACAATACCATCTACATTAGTGTCAAGGAAAATTAAATTAACATAACAATGGAAGTAAAACACTTCTACAACACAAAAACAGTAATCTGAAGAAAGATTGAAGAGGACATTAGAAGATGGAAAGATACCCCTGTTCCTGGAGAGGCAGAACCAATATAGTCAAAATGGTCATACTTCCAAAACTGATATTACAGATTTATTGTAATCACAATAAAAAATAACATTCTTTACAGAACTAGAGAAAATAATCTAAAAGTTCGTAAAGAAATGTGTTGTTTAAACATGTGTGTCTGATTTATTTTACTTAGGAGTATGGTCTCAAGGTCCATCCATTTAGCTATAAATGTCTCAAGCTCATCCTTCTTTATGGCAGAATAGTACTCCATTGTATAAAAAAAACCCACATCTTCTTTATTAATTAGTCATGTATGGACATTTGGGCTGTTTCCAAGATTTAGCTATTACAAACCGTGCCACTATAAACATAGATGTGCATGTATCGGTGTGGTATGATGATTTTAATTTGGAAAAATAACAAAAAGGAATATAGCTGGGTCAAATGGAACCTCTAGTTTTAGTTTTTTGAGGAATCTCCACAAATCTCCATTGATTTCCACAGTGGTTGCACCAGTCTGCACTCCCACCAACAGTGGAGAAAGGTTCCTTTTCTCCCCAGAGCCCCACCAGCATGTTACTGGTTGATTTCTTTATAGCAGCCCTTCTTTTTGGAGTGAGATGGAATCTCTGCATTGTTTTAATTTGCATTTCTCCAGTGACCAGTGATGTTGAACATTTTTTCATATATTTATTTGCTGTTTCTACTTCTTCATCTGAGAAGTGTCTATTCATTTCAGATGCCCATTTTTGTATTGGGTCTTTAAATCTGGGGAGTCTGATTTTTTTGAGTTCTTTATATATTCTAGATAGTAGTCCTTTGTCTGATGAATAGCTGGTAAATTTTTCCCACGCTGTGGGTTGTCTCTTCACTCTGTTGGTGGTTTCTCTTGCTGTGCACAAGCTTTTTAATAAGATGAGATCCCAGTTGTTGATTCTTTGTACTATTTTCCATGTGGTCTGGGTATTGTTCATGAAGTATTTGCCTACTCCTATGTCCTCATGCATTCTACCTATTCTCTTATCCAGCTGATTTTGTGTTCCTGTTTTAATATTTAGATCTTTGATCCATTTCAATTTTAGGTAAGTATATCGAGAAAGATATGGGTCTAGTTTCAATCTTTGGCGAGCAGAAAGCCAGTTTTCCAGCACCATTTGTTAAATAGGCTATCTTTCTTCCAGTGAAGGTGTTTGGCTCCTTTGTCAAAGACAAGATAGCTGAGTATATCTGGAGTTTTTTCTGAATCCTCTAGTCTGTTCCATTGATCCTTAGGTCTGTTTGTGTGTGTGTGTGTGTGTGTGTGTGTGTGTGTGTGTGTGTGTTTTGCCAGTACCATGCTGTTTTTATCACAGTAGCTTTGTAGTATAATTTCAAGTCAGGGATTGTGATACCCCTGCCTTGCCTTTGTTCCCCAGGGTTGCCTTTGTTATTCCCAGTCCCTTCTGATTCCAAATGAATTTTAGGATTGCTTTTTCTAATTCTATGATATATGCTGTTGGATTTTTGATTGGGATTGCATTAAATCTGTATAACAATTTTGGAAGTATGGCCATTTTCACTATATTGGTTCTTCCTATCCAACAAGGGACATCTTTCCATTTTCTGATATCCTCTTTGATCTCTTTTTTCAGAGTACTATAGTTTTCAATGTAGAGGTTTTCTACTTCCTTTGTTAGATTGATTCCAAACTAGAGATTTTAAAATACATTCTAAGATAAAATGTATGAAAATTTTAATGCTAGATACATGTCATTGACTGAAGATTCAATAGATCTGAGATTGGAATCAGAATCTATGGCTGGTTTTGTCCAGATCATTTTTGGACTCATGGCCGTCTCCGCTCATGTGTTTATGATTGCTCTCGTGCTGCTCTGATCTGAATGTAGTTAGAATGTGTCCTCCAAAAGTTCATGAATGTGAATCGTGACCCCAGTGTAGCAGTGCTGATGAGGTAGAATCTTTAAGAGATAGAGCCAGTGGAAGGCACTTAGGTCTGGGGCCGCCACCCTCAAGAAAGGATTAATGCTCATCTCACAGAAGTGGATCTGGTCTGGTCAGAGTGGATAAATGAAGGGGCCTGGCTTCAACCTGCTTCTTTGCTTAATATCTAACCATGAGAACTCTTTCTTCCTCTTTTGTTTTGTTTTGTTTTGTTTTGTTTAGAGATTCACTATATAGCCCAGGCTGGCCTTGAATTTGCAGTGATCCTCCTGTCTCAGCCTCTGGAGTGCTGGGATTACTGGCTCAAACCACCATGCCTGGCTTTGAAAAAATATTTTTAAAAGGAGCTGGAGTGTAATTCAGTGGTAGAGTGCATAGCACACACCAGGCCCTGGGGGCAACTTGCAGTACAAAAAAAGATAATAAGTAGAGAAAGAAGCAGATCCCAGAAAATAAATTTTAAATGAAGCAGCAGATGGAAAAGTAGGGTCTGAGTGAGTGGCCCCCTCCAGCTCGCCAGGGCTCTGTGCTCCTGGGTGAATACTGGCATCCCTGGGAGGAAGCAGGAACACGGTAACAGGTTCTCAGAATTAATGAGAAAAACCTAACAGAGTTGTCTGTGAACCTACAATTGGATACAAAGTATTGTGAAGCATCTCTTTACTTGCATATTATGCCTCATTGTAGGGAAGTTCACACAGGAAGTTTTTAGATTTAGATTTGTTATGTTGCTAGTAACTCCTTGATGATTTCTACTCTGGAAGGTGTAAAAGGGGTTTTGGAAGATTAATATGATTTGCTTGCATAGATCACTCTTTATGGCAGTCATTAAAGGAGGAATGGTTACTATTTATAACTGATTTAGAGTTTCTTTTGTCACACTCTACACATTATAATTGGCAGATCATAAAACAGCAAAAAGTGACTCTAGCCTATTCCAGCCCTTCTGACTGAATTGGCCAGGAGAGGCCTGGCTGTCAAACAGTTTACAAACAGGACTGCGCAGAGGTGCGGACCCTGCAAAGCTAAGATTGTCCACCAGATGGAGATAGAGCACTTTTCAGTGAAAAAGACTCCCGTATTAAAACCCATCCTCTGACTTTACATCAGCACCAATTGTAATTTATGCAATGTAACAAGCAAGGCAAAAATGTAGGAAGATAGGTAAAACTATATTTGATACTGTTGCTTGCTAACCAAAGAAATTCTTGTTACCACTGGAAAATTTCAGAGACTAACTTAAAAAATAATGTGGCTTAAAATACGATTTTATTCAAAAAGTATTTTATTCACCCAATTACCTGAATTTGCATCTAGAAATATTTTCAGTCATTTTCCTGGTTCAGTCTGATAAAATAGACCATCTCAACTGACATCCACACTGAGGATCACGGGAATGCAGCTCAGTGGTAGAGTGTGCACTTTTCGTGAGCAAGGGCCTGGCTTTAATCCCAGCACCCTCCCCAGTTGAAAATAAAAAGGATAGATAATACTGTTCATATATTACATAATGGAAAGTTTTGAAATGAGATCATCCTGAGAATTATGTAAATAGAAATCATCTGCTGAAGTAAATTAGCTTAAGATGTGTTGCTCACAGAATTTCAGGAGATATGTAGATGTAATAATGTCTAGATTTATTCCTAAATCTGAAATGCTTGTTGGCAATTTCCACTTCCATTTCTTCTCTCTTTTTCATTTGGTGCTAGGGTTAGAACCTAGGGCCGTGTGCATGCTGAGCACACGCTCCACCACTGAGCTATACTTCCAGCCCCTCTCCCATCTCATTTGCTTTGCTCTATCATAAAAACTGTAAGAGCTACAGACTCCATCTCTCTGTCCCCTTGCAGATGGAGATGGCTGCCAAGATCTAAGTGAAAAATCACAGACACCTCCCTTTCTGAATAAAATGGCAAAATGTTAGTACAAGAGATTTCTTTTCTCCTTTGTCCACCTCTCCTTTGCCCCCATCTTCCCAGAGACATGAAACTTAGAGGTGGAACAGCATCTTGTCCTGAGATGAAACGTATTCAGGCAAAAGCCAGTGTAACTGAGGAAGGACTGTAGAGAAAACAGGCAGGAGCCTGGGGCCCTTTTTGATGACAACTCTCAGCAACTGCTATGTTAATCTGGGATTGCCTCTCCCTGAACTTGTTATGAGACAGGAAACCACTGTTGGTCAGTTTTTCTGTTGTTTGTGGCTAAATTTATTCCTAACTGATCCATCATTGAAAAGTTACTATTTTGACACAGAGATTTTATTTATTTATTTAATTTATTCACTACCGGGGATTGAACTCAAGATCTTGCACTTGCAAGGCAGGAATGGCACCACTGAGCTAAATCCCCAGTGGCACAGAGATTATAAATAGAACGTATTTATAATGTTTATTTATTTATTTGTCTGTCTGCCTGACTGACTGTTTTGCAGTACTGGGGATCAAATCCAAGACTTGGTGCATACTATACAGTGTGCTCTACTACTGAGTTACATCCCCAGCCTTTATAATGTTGCTTTAGCCATTTTCCTTTCTAGCTAAGGAGGCCCTATGGGTTTTACACAAAACTAAGACTTTGGACACTCAAATTCCTTTGTTGTTGTTATAAAAAGATTGTATTGAGTACCTAATTATAAATACCAGGCAGTCTGCCAACTCTTTTTGCCCTAACATTTCCCTTTTTGTCTCTTTTCTTTTTTCAGCACAGTGAATCAAACTGAAGGGCTTGCAAATACAAAGCATACACTCTCACTGAACCAAATCCCCAGAATCCCCAGGGGGTGGGGGTTGTAGTTCCCTCCCAAGCTCCTCTCTGCTCTTTCTGCTTCCAGGCTGCAGTGAAGTGAACAGCTTTCCTTCTCCCCAGGGGCTTTCCACCATACTGTTTCTGCCTGAGAACCAGCAGACTATGGACTGAATCCTCTTAAAAACCATGAGGCTAAATAAACCTCTCCTCCTTTAAGTTATGGGTGTTCGGTGTTTTGTCCCAACAATGAGGAGGTAACTAAATAACTGCTGTGGCCAAATGCAGACAATGAGTTAGAAACAATAAACCAAATAACAGCAACGATCAGAAGTTTACATCAAGACAGGGTTAGTTTGGTTTTAAGCATATTTTGGATCTTAAATGCATCCTACAGGCCCATATATTAAAGGCTTGATCCTCAGGCTCACTCTACTGGGAAGCGATGGAATGCATAGGAGAAGCCCAGTTAGAGGTCCTTAGGTCACTGGGAGTGTGTGCCCTTCAAGGGGATCATGGGACTTTGCTCTCTTTCTCTCCTTTTTGCTTCCTGGCCATGAGGTGAAGTTTGTGCCACCATGGCCTCCCTGTCATTGCTATCTAGCATGACCACCAGTGGCCCAAAATGACGGGTCTACCCGATCTTGGACTGGCATCTTCAAAATTGTGGGCCAAAATAACCTTTTTCACTTTGTACATTATTTATCTCTGGTATTTTGTTATAGTGACAGAAAGCTGACTAAGTAGATATCAAACAAAGATATGTAATAAAAAAAGAACTAGGAAAGAGTAGTATTTCCATGTTTGAGTAAGCAGAGTGATAACTTGGTAGTCAGTGGTCAGGATGTTCAAGATAATTGCTATTTTGTGGTCCATCTCAGAAGAATTTTGTGGAGAGGGTTTCACTGAATCCATATATTGTTTAAAGACCTAGAGAAAACTGAATTGACAAAAGGAAGAAAAGTATAGGGACATTATGTTGCCTTGGAAAGATAATGAAAGCAAAGGAGAGCTCCCTCTGGAACATAATATAGAAATGTGTCCCCTGATGTTGTGTCAAATGTCAGCCCTGTAAGAAGTCCTGGAGGCCAAGCATGGTGGTGCACACCTGTAATCCCAGCACTCCGGAGGCTGAGGCAGGAAGATTGCTGCTAGTTTGAGGCCAGCCTAGGCTACATAGTGAGTTCAAGGCCAGCCTGGACTACATAGCGAGACCCTGTCTCAAAAACAAAATAAAACAAGGGCCAGGGATTTAGCTCAGTGGTTCTGCCACCTGCCTCACAAGTGCAAGGTCCTGAGTTCGATCCCTGGTACCAAACAAACAAAAAAGAAGTTCAGGAGACGGTCAGTGACAGTATACTTGGAAAAGGCAAAAGTAATTGACTAACATGCAAAAAGAACAGATTCATATTAAATGTTGAAATTCATTGTGGTCTACTCCTCACACTCATCTTAACTTTCATGCTTCTGTTTTATGCTGGTCAGCTCTCAAATATTTATAACCAAGCCTAATCCCTCCCCTGAGTTTCAGACTCATTTCCGGGGTTGCTTGCTTATGTCCACCTGGAGTTTTGCATAATCATTTCAAACTCACCATGTCCAAGAAAGAACCCATTAGAGTGTCTTTTTTTCCTGGTATATTCCTTTCCTTATTTTAATTTTTCCAGCTTCACTGAGGTATAATTGACATAGCTTTTGACAATAATTTATTGAATGCCTATTCTGTGCCACTCATTGTGCTAGTGCTGGAGATACAAGAATGAGCTGCATTTTTATTCTAGAGAAGCAGACTGCCACTAAACAAAAAAAAAAAAACAGCAGTAATTACTCATCTCAATCTTTGAGGACTAAGGAATAGCCTGGGTGCTGTCTGAGAGTGCAAAAGGAGAACTTGATGTCTAATCTTTCAAAACTTTACCCATCTAGGCACCCATGCTAGAAAGCTGGGCATCATTCTTTCCTTTCCCTCTCCTTGCCATCCAAATAAAAGCAGCCACTTCATCTTACCTATTGGACATCCTAAGTATTTTTCAAAGCCATATCCTCTTTCTGGAACTTCTTTTTTACCCTATTTCAGATTATTGCCCTTTTCTACTTTTTGGGGTCAGGCAATGCACACTTCCTTTCTCCCTCACCCCCACCCCTTTCCAGCCTAGAGCCTGTCTAGTGGTTTCTTATTTTATGAGTCAACCCCAATTTTTAAAAAATTAACAAATTTTATTTGGAGGGGACAGTTTTAGGTTTACAGAAAATTTAAGCAGAAAGTAAAAAGTTTCAAAATACTCCACTTTCTTCCACTTCAGCCACCAGCACAGTTTCCCCTATTGTTTATTTGATGCTTGGGATTGAATGCAATGCTCTAGTACTGAGCTACATCCCAGCCTTCTGTTATGAACATCTTGCATCAGCGTGGCATGTTTGTTACAATTCACAAATCAACACTGATACGATATTATAGCTAAAGGCTACAGCTTATTTTAGAGTTCACTATGTGTGTTGTACTTTTTTCTTTTCTGTTTTGTTTTTAGTTTTGTTTTAGACAAGGTCTTGCTATGTAGCCCTGGCTGGCCTTGAACTCACTGTGTAGCCCAGGCTGGCCTTGAATTCACAGTAATCTTCCTGCTTCAGTCTCCCCCAGTGCTAGGATTAAAGGTGTGTGCCACCATGCCCAGCCTCCTTTTCATTTTTGATAGTAATAATTTGCATCATCTCTCTTTTTCTTGTTTACCCAGGCTAGAGATCTACCAATTTTATTTCTCTTTCCAAAGAACCAGGTTTTGATTTCATTGATTTTCTTTACCATTTTGCCCTTTTCTTTTCTTTTTTGCATTACTGGGGACTGAATCCCCTAGGGGAGCCTTGTTACTGAGCTACGTATTAGTCCCCCCAACTTTTAAAAATATTTTAAAATTTGAGACAGGGACTCACTAAGTTTTTAGAT